>NC_090448.1:41182660-41491367 GCF_031143425.1 Pleurodeles waltl
ATGAGTCCATCACAAAGTCAGAAGTCATGGTAGCTATATAACTAAAGCTGGGGAAGGCCCTGGAAGCAGACAACTTCACGCCTGCATTTTATAAACACTGTGCCCACCTGACAGCAGCCCTGCTGGCTGAGGTTTACAACAATATGTCCATGTCCCAGGCCTGCTGGTTGGCTCGAGTAATGGAGGAAGCAACAGTCTCACCTATAGCTGACCCAGACAAGGATCCTACCCAGTGTCAATGCCACCGCATTATCTCCCCTCCTGAATATCAATATTAAAATTATAGCTAAAATACTTGCCACTCAACTTGAAGCCTAACTTAATGCATGCTGACTAGACTGGATTTGTTCCATCCAGATCTACCAGTGACAGTACAAAACATGCACTCCATATAATAGATTCAGTGCAGAAATGCCACGAAGAATCAATCTTGCTTTTCCCCGAAGTGAAGAAAGTCTTTGACTGGGTCGAAAGTCTATGCTGAAGGCTACTCTGAATAGGGCAGGTTTTGGTACCGGTTTCCAGAGGTGGATTAAAGTTCTCTATATCTCTCCCTTTACCAGAGTTAATGTACATGGTTTCAAATTTAAAAATCACACAAAATCTAGATTCGAAGGGGCATGCAACAGGACTGCCCCGTAAGTTTTTCGCATTGTACTTGGAGACTCCTTCAGAAGATTTGAGAACATCAGGAGATTCGGGAGGTGCCACACGATACGTTCAAGGTATTGGTCTTTGCAGAAGATGTCCTGCTCTCTTTGCTTGACCCAAGTCCACTCTCTGCAGACCATTTGTGCTTATGGTGGAAAATCTACCCTGTGGGAGGGAAGACTAAATCAGTGAGATTGGTTGGGGAGGTAGAGATGGGTGAGTGAAGACACTATTCAGCAAGCTTCAACAGGAGACCCCTTCCACTGGACGCTTGACTCCCCCTACTATACTAGGGAGTGAGCCTGATCTTCATATTGCGCTAGAAGCTATTTTAAACAACTGGCACCATCAATCAAGGCACTAACATGCTCCTGCCATTCCTATATATTCTCATAGATGGAAAGAAAAGTATTATTCAAGATGTCCACTTTCTGTAAGATTTTGTACATGTTACAGGTCTTCTCACTCCCCCTAAAAAAGACTGAATTGGCACGATTAACATTTGTAAATCCTTCATATGGGGTGAGAAAATACCTCGATTCCCATACCAGATTAGCACACAACACCTGAAGCACGGGGGTTGGAGAACCCCAAAATCTACCTTTACTACCAGGCTGCTCCAGTGCAGTATGTAGTGCAGTGGCTCCAAGGAGAAACAAATGAACCCTGGTGTTTTATAGACGAGAACATAAGACCAACCACGGGAAGAGGTCCTGTGGCTCTCAAAGTACAATAGATCCCGCAACTTCTACCTCTCCCCGATCACAAGTGTTACCCTCAAGAACTGGGGCTCTTTCCCACTATAAAGGGGCAACTACATGCCATTCCTCTGACTTATCACCAGGTCTGGAGAGATCCACGCTCCAGAAGTGGATCACAAATGGCTTCTACCAGCTGAGACCTGTCCCTTAAGGGCTCCATCTGCCTCTTCAAAGACATTACACAGACATACCATTTCTCAAAGTGGGAGAGGTTCCCCTAATTACTGGTCAGCCACTGGGTACCCCTTTCACCTATTAAGAGCAGCTATGAAAGCCCTCACATATTTTGGGAAGTTGCTACAGAACCTCACAATGCCCTGTCATTTGACTCCCCCAGGTATAAACTACCCTGCTCTCCAATATCCTTCAGACACACTCTCTCGACAGGAGGTAATGGAAGAAGGTTCACGGTGTCACATTAGACAATGAACAGGGTGTTTTCCATAGATACTACTTGGCAAAGCACACTCAAGGGAGAGAGGCACTCAGATTATACAGCTGGCACTACACACCAACACAACTCCACATAATGGACAACAGCAGGCCCAAAGAAGTCTGGAGAAAAAAGGGAGGGACAGGGACCATGTACCATATGGTATGGTCTTGTCCTCATTTGGGTCAGTGTTTGGAGAAGTCCTGACCACTACAGCTGACATCAAGGAGAAGCCCCCCAATTAATGACTGCGTTGAGCCCACTAGGGTTATCCAAGAAAAATGTATACCCTCTTCACCCTCCACTAAAAGGAGGAAAAATCCCACCATCGTCTAGCAGCAAAGCAGACTATACTGAACCTCTGGGGAAGGAGCTAAATCCAAAATACCACAATGTGGATGTAAAAGAACTAGTAACTGTTAGCATACTGTTCCATGACAGAACACAGGCCGGAAAAGACCCAAGACCACTCCAGTTTTTTGTCCACTACTCTACAGTCTGTATAAACCAAGGAGGTGTTGAGGGGCGGGGTGAGTTGATGGGGGCAGAGGGGTTTTGCAATAATTACCTTTGCTTGAGGAACCATTGGTTATTTAATAAAAATTATGGAAACTAACATGTTTTAACCTTTTATTGATTTAACTTTCTTCATACTGCATCCGTTCAGCTTAGAGTATCTATTCTCTGCACCTTTGGTGTTGAGAGTTAAGGCGGTTTTTAATAGTTATTTATAAAGCTCAGCAGGGTTATTCTTGCTTTCCCCCGATTATTAACAATGTCTTCACTTTCTAGGGAAACCGACAGCACTCAAGATCCCAGAAAACTTGTGAACCCGAAGCAATGGATACTGTATTCAACTTCAACAAGTCAAATACAGTTCCTCCTCAGCACAGAACATCATGAAGTTGTCAGTTTCCAGATGGCATGCCTCTTACTATTAGTGACCTCAACACATAATTTAATAATTTGCTAACAAAGCACTTTAAAGATGGAAATACTCAATGGAATCAAGTTGAGCCTTCTATCCACGCACGGACAGTTTTAGGAGCTCTTTCTGGCAATTCACCAGAAATAACCCAAATGAAAACGCATAAGAAGGCCTTCTTCATCCAAATTTGTTTTTAAGATTATCTTTTTGTCTGAAATTCCACATCTGATCCATAGGATAATTCTGCACTCGGATCAACTTCCGCAACACGTTGCTTCGCTTTTAACCTCTCGGATCCTGCCTTGCTCTAAGCTCAGCAGGAAGGTAAATTAATTTCAAAACCTTTCACTGCTACTTCGGTTCCTACTCTCCACAACTGGTGACTCAAGATTTGGGATCCCCAAGATGAAAATTAGATTAATTACATTCTGGGATAAACTTTTCTTTTATGCCATTTACACTGATTAAAACTCTCCAGAGTGACTACAATTAACAAGACTGCACCAGTCAATACTATCGACACTATACTCTCCAGCTGATTACTAAGTATTTGGGTTTCCGCTAAGTAGTGGTTACTTCAAGTAATGTATTAAAAGTTGACCACTCCACCTGCTGAGTGCTCTCCTAAATTATTCAGTCCTGATGACCTCAGTACTTAAATAGAGGTCAAAAAGCAATCAACTGTACTACTATTAGACTCATGTGACCATGTCTACATGGAATGTTTCCAGAGTATTGGGTTTTTTAAATTGTATACACACTTGTCACCATATCATGTTTGTTGCACCATGATAATCGCTTCTTGATGAGCACTCCATTGTCATTAATGAACAATTTCTAGAACTGCAATGTATCACATTTATGGATTAAATTTTTTGACCGTGCTTATGTACTTTTCCAGATGCCACAAGTAATGACAATGATTTCTCACTTCCAATAGAACTGTTATTTACTTGAAATGAGTCTGTGAACCATGTTCTTTATTCTCACTTCGTTGAATACCACCACAGTTTACTCGTCCTTGATTTTCAATATTCTTTTGTTTATGCAGAGTACCTTTCAACGAAGGCTTGAAGGTTTGGTGATTGGGAATTAAGACTGAAGATATCACGGTGGTCTGCTTAAATCTATCAATGCACGTGTGCTTGTTTAGAAAGGCCTGTTTCATAATCCGTTGGAATTGCCAGTACACTGACCAAATGATGAAGCTTCCTCCCCAGACATCCCTGCAGCTTCAACCTGCTGAACATCTCGGATACTTTTTCTTCAAAACCTTTATAAGTCTGAAGGTAAGCGCTGACTGGGGCCAATCCACTTCTTATATCTGAACCACGCTCCATTGCGGTTGGCCTTAGCTTTCGACTTTGCCCCAATTTAGCGCTACCGGATGCATGCGTCTGGCACCTCCCTTTAAGGCTCTATTTTGAACCTTAAACTCATAAGGATTAGCTCTGTAGGTGGAAACCAACAGAAAAAGAGTGCATGGACTGTAAACCTCAGACACCTATAGGTGCCCCTTGTCTAACCACAATAAAATACACAGAATGAGCCTTCAGTCTACTCTCTGAAGTAATCGGGTGGCTCTCGCTCCCTGCCCAAAGGCTTTATTTTTACTGCCTTACCATGCTTGATTTTGATCTGTATCCTTTCACTGCTGATGTCCGGCATTACTTTTTAGTATCATGCTAGAGACAGCCTTAGCAGTCTACTGCCAAACGTCAAACAGTTTACCCCACCCCCCAATAAGGGGGCAGTATATTGCAGAAAGGCCTATGTGGTTTTCAGCTTCATAGCGTGGCATACTGTTTCCATCATGTGTCCACTGTTGAGATTGCAACATGTACTCCAGAAAATACGGGCATGGTTGTATTTCACTTACATCACTCCTTGGGTATGCATGCATTTCCAAGCTAATTTATAAAGATATTTTTTGAAAATGTTTTTAAAGTGAAGACACATTGCTACAGGCAGCTTACTTCTTGGATATCGCTTCCAGCACCCATCATCTTCCGTAACCCCCTGCTTATTTTGGTCGAAGCCTACAAGACACCTATGCTGTCTGGTTTGCTAATGACATCTTGTGGGCATTCCAAAAGCTTCCCTGGGAATGTTTTCTGCCCATTAATTACCATCAGCTTTTTGTTTTGTAACTCACACTTGCTTGCTTTCTATTTGCAGGATTTATTTGTTTGTTTTAGGCTGTCCAGCTGGAGTTCGTCCCCTCCCTTACCCAATCCTTATATTCTTCCACCAGTACTGGATTTCTGTAAATAGGCCTTTAAATCTTGTTCTCATCTTGTCACATGTGCTCCACTCTAGTCTCCTCTGCGCCACTCCAAGCCTTCACCCTCTCTATGCCAGTTTACTCCACTCTATTGAACACTACTCCACTTTGCTCCACTCCACCATACAACCCAACTCACTCTATGCCACTCCACCCTATTCTACCCCACGACACTCTGCTCTGTTCTACGCCACTCAATGACACTGCCCTACTCGACTTTACAACACTCCATGCCACGCAAAGCCAATAGCTCTTGCAAAGGCAAGAACCCGCTGTATTTGCTAATGGTAAAAAAAAAAAAAAAAAAAAAAAAAAAAAAAAAAATTGTGAAGGTCCTTCAGCTGCATGCTGCTACAGAGCTCTTCGCTTACCATCAGTTAACCCCTCTCCCCCTTGCAGTGAAAAAAAAAAAAAAAAAAAAAACTCATTTTTAAATATAACATTCTGAGAAGGCTGTGCACTGCAGAAATGTTGGAGATTTTGTGCTGAACAAAAAAAAACAAAAAAAAAAAAAAAAAAAACAAAAACATCTTTTTATTTCATTCTTAGCTTACCATTCTCAGACCAAAGGCCTGCGACAGGTAAAAAAAAAAAAAAAAAAAAAAAAAAAAAAAAAAAAAATAAACCACACACACACCAATAGGTTTTTTCACGGACGACATATCGACTTTGCGAGACCTATTAATCAAGTGTCTACATCCAACAATTTATTTATAACACCTAGTGACTGTTTGCAATGATCGACTACAAACCAATTTGGATTATAAAGGTAGCAGAACTGTAAATCTCCAAATAAACGACAAAAGGCAGCTGCACAACAGCAGATTTGTGAATCTTCCCAATGCATGGAAGAGTATAAAATACCATCAGAATTGAGACGTTAGTGCACTTACCCGGAATCTCCGAGAATAATGACTTTGAGCAGCACTTTCTTCCTGGATGTCATCTTTTACAACTAAAAGAAAGAGCAGGATTGTCAGCTGGGCAAGGTATTGCGGAATCTGCATAATTATTTCTGTCTTGTAACAAAGCACGGTTATGATCTTGCTTTCAATCCCTCTTCTCAACTCACCTACACATTTTAAAACCTCTTAGGTACGAAGTGTCAAGCAGTGTATTTCATCAACAAATTTAAAATTTGTAATTAAGTTAGCATTACTAATCATAATAAAACACTGTTCTCATCAGCCGCACAAGGGAGAATTAGGTGATGGGAAAAATATCCTACATTGATCTAGAAATAAGAGCTAGCCCCTTAAAGATTCAAAGGGGGAACTTCCTGAAGCATGAATGAGGACAAAATCATTATAACCAAGAGCCACATGGACTGAGCAGGGGCCACCCCTATCTATAAAATGAAGTCTCACATACTATTCCGGGCCCCAAATAAACTATTGTTCCAAAGCAATGACTGCATGAGGCCAAATCACTGGACGCCGACATCAGGTGGCAGACACCCACTTCTCTCCCAACAGAATATCAATATGAACAGTGGGTTAAGGTGAGCAGTCTGGAAGTGAAGAAATGAGTGAAACTTTTAAAACAGAGAAAGCAGGTCTGTAAATTTTGGGTATAGTGAACAGTAATTTCAGCTTTTATTAGTCTACATTAAAAATGATGTCACTAAAGAGACATTTATATAAAAAATAATAATTCTAAAACCGGAAATATTGTTTCACTCGAACGTCAGAAAGACCACGTGGTCTAGCATAAACATTTTAACGGAGTTTCAACACTCCTCAAAATACAAGCACTGCTCCTGCTGTTCATGTGAATGCTGGTTGAGTTACTTTGGTAAAGAACCTCAGCAAGGGCCAAAGGAAGAACATGATTTACGCAGCCATAGACGTATGTGCTGCATAAAAGTGCTGCATAGCCCACAATCTGCTGTGTAACTGGCAAACTTTCGAAAAACTGTTTGTTTCTCGTTCAACCCGATTAAAACATATTACACTTGCTACACACAGGAGTGCAGTCCAGGATTAATCATCCCAAAAGTTAACTGGTCACTTGCAACTCCTGTAATTAGCCATTTACTAGGCGTTTGCAGATGTTGTATATGCATCTGCAGTGAGCATCTTCATTTAATGGGGTGAGGGAAGGACTTTTGTCTGTAGAATAGCAAAACAAGCATTTGCAGTGCAGTGGGACACACGCTTGCTCAAGTTAGACCTATCCGTGTAGTAAATTCCTAATTGGACTTTTCTTTTCACATAAATTGAAAATGAAAAGTAAAACAGTTCACATAAGCAAGCCAATTCAAAGTGCCATGGCTGCCATGAGCATTAGCGGTGAGGAGACACAAAAGGAAACTTTGCCAAAGCTACACTGACGTTGGTAAGAGAGAAATAGGTAATGTGCTTAACTGGCAAAATCAAGCCCAGACTTAAATCCAATGGTGCATTTGTAGTATGACAAAGAATTCTATCGATCATCACTCCCAAAAGCGCTTGTGGGGTTGAACAGCCTTGTAAAGAAAAATGGTGAAATACTGATAAATCTAGGATTGGAAAGAGAGCTACTGTAACTTGCTAGAATTCCTGCTGGAAGTGCTTTCACTGCGATTTCTCCTTACTTTCTTTACAAATTAAATGTTTTCTCCTTGAAAGTGGGGTGCGTAGACACATAAGTGGGAAAATCCAAATGTAAATGCATAAAAACTAAGCACTGACCTGTGAACATTTTTCGAGATGTTTAGATTTTAATTGGTACCACCACATAAAATTTTATACAGCAGTTGATCGCAGTCCATTCATGGCAAAACACCACGCAAGGTTTTTGTATCCTATGTTTGGAAATAAGAGAAACAAAAACTCGAGAACAGGTGGGAAAGAGTTTGGACATAAGTCAGTCATCGTCAAAACCATCCTTATGTGAAAAGCCACAGAAAGTAGAGTGTTCTGTAGGTGATATCAGTGGGGCAGACGGGGTGGGCCCAAAAAATGGGTCATCTGAGCTCTACTCTGCCAGAGTTAGAGTGGCAAAGAAGGGTTCACTGTATATGGCACTTATGGACCTTACCTCCACATTCGATTGTGTGAAGAGAGCTGAATTGTGGGGGATGTTGATAGACCTCAGCTCAGATGGAGAGACACCTAGTGTTTTTCTAATCTGATCTGCACCAGGGTCTTGCCTCTAACATGAGATAGGACCAGGAAGGGCATGTATCAGAATCTGTGAGTTTTTATAGGGGGGTTAGGAAAGTTTTATTTGGGCCTCTTTTATTGATTTTATACAATGTTAAGTTGGGATCTGACCTAAGTCTAACTTGTAAAGACATCCAGAGGGTTGGTTCACAATTAGTACCAGCCCTTCTCTATGCGGATGATGCAGTATTAGTTGCTATGACCGCGAAGGGTTTGCAACAGCTGGTCACTTTGTATGTGGTATGAGTACTAATTACTCAAAGTCCATCACTATGGTTGTTGGAACTAGGAAAACCCAGAAAAAGTGTTTTGGAGGGGGGAGGGCAAGGAACTGGTTAGGGTTTTGACTTTTCATACCGGGGTGTTCTCTGATCAGAAAGGTTCATGGGGTCCACAACTGAGGCTAAAAAGGAATGTCTTAATGAGCAACAGCAGCAACGCCAGCGTTTGCCAAGAAATTGGGTCCAAAACCAACTCAGGGCCAATGTTAAGATTTATCAGGGCAAATGTGTTCCAATTGCGACTTAAGGTAGTGATGTTTTTTTTTTTTTTTAAACCTGAAGGAATTCAGACAATGTATAATAAATTTTTAAGGAAATTATTTATGGTTCCATAATCTGTCCCAACATATCATGCATGAGGAGCTGAGGCTTGGGTATATTTCTGATGAACTAGCCCTCACTCCCCTCCTCAGGTGGATTAGGGTGTGGTATAATCTGTTGCTTGACTCATTTAGTTTTCTTTTGTGAGTATTGTAGAGTACTGCAGCCTAAGTACATTCTGCCTTTGCTCAGTGATCATTTATTTGAACAGGATAAACCTGCACTGATGTATTTACAAATGTTAACCAGCTCTTGTATCTGTTTTAAAGCTGCAAGCTTCCCGATAGGGGCCCATAGGATTAGGAAGTCTCTGCATAGATGAAAATGTCAGTCCCTAGTTATGGGCGGTGACAATGAATTTTCGTCCCTATTCAGTAAGTCCTTTTAACTTTATTCTTAATATGTATTTTTATTGAATTCTATAGGATACTGTTATTTAGGCTTACTCATGCATTGTGTGCTTTTACGAGTTAGTAGTTGAATAAAGTGTTTTTAACAGACTACACAGGAGTTAACTAAAACGTTACATCTGAAAATATCACTATCAAACAGTACTGAAAGACCACTGTTGGGAATGACATGGTGCACGGTTCATGTTTACAGGCATTTTATTAAAACTTCATGCTGGTATGAAACAGCCACCCCAACAGAGCCTGCTCCTCCTGCTGCTCTCTTCCAGCTCTCAGTTGCCTGGTTGCAGACATTCTCTGTGATGTACCCAATAATCCACAAGGTACATCACAGTTAAAGTCACACAACAACCACCTTAAGATTAATTAAAAAACAGGATCATAAAATCCATTCTCTATACTAGTTCTGGATACGTATGGCTATCAAGCGCATCTTGGGCTTAAAACCCAACTCAGTGTTAAAATACATATGATGTAAAGGAGGAAAATTATGTAAACCGTCTTGATAATATTTAAGTCAAAATGCATCTGAAGAGAGGTAGTTTTAAATCCACCATCAAACTGGAGATTCCAGCTTTAGCAAACCAGTTTATGCTGTAAAGTTATTTAAATGTTTGACTAACTTGGAAGATCACTTTCAGTTCTGCGGAGAGATTTCAGGTTCCACTCTGAGCAAGCAACCATTACTGCAGCTGGGGCAGCTCTCGGCTACTGAAATAACAGTGTTTGCCATAATTACAACCTGCCACCGCTTAGTCTTGAACTGTGCCCTCCATTAGCCACCCCCTCCAACAAAACTTAGTTAAACTTTATAAAGCAATTCAAATCTCTGTTGAAGAAAGGGTGCAAATGGAAGCAAGAAGTGCTCAAAAGCAGGCCTTGCGAAATGACAGTTAAACCAGCGCAATCTCACAAATTTCACCTTATGCCAATATGCCACGAGGCGTAATTAGTGCAGGTGCATTATAAAGATGTGAGCAGCCAGAACGTAAATGGACAGTGTTCATGGCACCTGTGTTTTTGGCTATTTGTTTTTAGCACAAAAATGAGAAGATTTGCACTAAAATACAGCGCTAGGTGCCAGTTTAGCATGTCACGTAACTTAGAGGAATTTCCTGTAATTACACAAAAGAGAATTATCCTTATCCCTAGTAAAAAGCATTGATAAGACCGATCAGTATACTGAGGGCATAGCTGATGAATGTATATATGTGCACTAATCTATACGTCATCACTCTTCACCGCAGCCCTCCCTTAATGATAGCCTTTCAGACCAAACTTCCAGACTCTTGCAATGATCGACCAGAAGTGTCCAGTCTTGGCATATTAGCGGCTCTGATAAAATCATGGCCATTTCTGCCCTACTGTGGGCATTTTTGGCATAACTGGGGCCACTCCTGGCATGAAGGGCAACAAATGTTTTATTGTGCCCATCATTTGCCAGATTGTTGCCATTCCTGGTATAACTGTAACCTTCACTGAAATAATGATGGTCATTCTTAACATACTGTGGGGGTATGTTTGGAAATAGGTTATCCAAATCTTGTTCAACAGTATCTCCGTAATAATCATGACTATTCTTGGCATTTTGTGGCCATACCTGGCCAAGGCCACCCCAGGAATAGCGACGGCACCCTCTTGTAGAATGTTTTGATGTATTTTGTTGGGCATCCCTGGCCTGATTGGGGCCACCACCCTCATAATACTGCCAAACTCTGATACACGGGTGGCTTTTGCATAATGGCCATCCATCGTCATATTTTGTACATCTTTGCTATTATAATGTCCATGCCAGGCATAAAAGAGGGCATCCCTTGCATAGCATGGCCATCTACAGTATTATGGTGGCACTCCCAGTCATGGGATAGCAACACAAAAGCATGAGCAGCAGAAGACATCTTCTGAGGCAGTTGTGCATGAGAGTACTTTATGAAAAGGACAAGCTGATGGTTGAAAACCAAACATGTATTTACTCACTTATTAACAGTGTTCTGAGGCCAAAATTGTATTCTCTTTTTCAAAAAATGATTTGCTTTTCTTTGGGGAAAATTGTGGTGATGGAGGTTTATGCAAAACAGGAACTGTAAAATGTGTGTTTGTAGCGATGACTCCCAACACTGGCAGGTTTGTATTTACTTTGAAGTTTATTAAAATAAATCCAATGCATTAAGGAGACGCGCAGCTACGGCCGTCCGTCTTGCAAACCGTCTTATCTCCACTCCCACCGTTCTCGAATGCCTCCGTGTCTCGAGCACCAGGCCTTCGAGAACAGAGTAACATCACTACATATCTTCCCTCTTTATAATAAAATTAAACACAAACACTAATAATATTTACATGTATAGATAACTATAAGTAATACAGCAGCACACTGCTTTCTAAATGTAATAGAAATCACACCTTTTAAATTTAACAATGCTTCTATTTTTTTAAAGTTAGATAGTAATCCTCAAATCTTTTCGGCTTCACAATTCTTCTTCCAGAACTACTCCACTTCCCGTTAACGGAAACACCTACAGGCCCATAGGAACTGTTAGATGAACTTGTAGTAGGACTATTGTTAGTATTACTAGGACTAATGAAATCATCCTGCTCTCTCCATTCGCTATCATCGTCCAACCATACTTTACATCTGTGGTCTTTCGTGATATTAATTCCTTTTCCGGCCACTCTAGTATTTTTACATAATGATAATGCAGATACATGCCATACCTTGCCATCACTTAGTTTTACAGAGTTATTGTATACTACTTCCACTCTCAAAGGAGAGGAGAATTTACTTTGACATTTTCCTGTGTACTTATTGCTTTTAATTCTCACTACATTGCTGATGCATAACTTAAACTCCTTGCTCCTATGAACATCAAAGTGCTTTTTATATTTACTTTGAGCTTTTTCTATATTCATCCTCACTTCTTCAGGAGACCAATCCACCCTCTTAGCAGCCTTGAGCCAACCCACATTGTCCTTTGATATAGGTGTCCTTCCCCTCATGAGTTCGAATGGGCTGGTATTCGTACTAATACATGTGGTTATTCTAAATGCCCAAAGGGTTTTCCATAATTCTGTTTCCCAAATCAACTGGTTGCAATTTGACAATTGAATCATACCCTTGAGCACTCTATTAAATGTCAACAGCACAGTTACCGGCCGGATGATAAGTTGAGGTGGTGTGGTGCTTAATACCATTCCTTCTTATGTAAATTGAGACCCATTGTTCGATACAATACATTTCGGTAAACCCTCTCTAACAAAAATGTTATCCATGAATTTAATGATGCTAATAGTGTCAGCTTTTTTAACGATGCCCATCTACGGCCACTTGGAAAAGTGATCCACAATTACAAGTAGGAAAGATTGTCTGTCACCTTCACCAATAGGTCCCATGACATCAATACCTATACTCTCCCAAGCCATGTTGGGACAAGGTATAAGCCGTAAGGGCAGTCTCAAAGATACTTGTGTCTTATCCGCATTCTCGCAAACCATGCAGTCCCCAACTATTCTTTCTATATCCTTATCTAATCCCGGCCACCATTACCAATACTTTACTCTACTCTTAGTCTTGCCAATGCCTAGATGACCTTCATGGCAAATTTATAGAATTTTCTTCCTTACCGCAACAGGGGGTATCACTTTCCCGTTCCTGAGTAACATGGAGGAAGATCTGTTACTCAGGAACGGGAAAGTGATACCCCCTGTTGCGGTAAGGAAGAAAATTCTATAAATTTGCCATGAAGGTCATCTAGGCATTGGCAAGACTAAGAGTAGAGTAAAGTATTGGTAATGGTGGCCAGGATTAGATAAGGATATAGAAAGAATAGTTGGGGACTGCATGGCTTGCGAGAATGCGGATAAGACACAAGTATCTTTGAGACTGCCCTTACAGCTTATACCTTGTCCCAACATGGCTTGGGAGAGGATAGGTATTGATGTCATGGGACCTATTGGTGAAGGTGACATGGAGTTGTCCATGGAGGAAGATCTGTTACTCAGGAACGGGAAAGTGATACCCCCTGTTGCGTTAAGGAAGAAAATTCTATAAATTTGCCATGAAGGTCATCTAGGCAATTCCCCAAAAGGCCACAAATCGCTGTTAACCATTTTTTTTTTTTTTTGGCCACCCCTTCATAATTATATTACTCAATTTTTTTTAGTGTCTCATCTGAACTCTGTTTTGTTATCCATTCATCCTGTGTTATACCATGACATACACCTTCATCTACCATAGCCACCCACATATCTTCTGTCACTTCTTCTCCCGTATCCTTGTGCGGCAATGGCATGCGACTTAAGCAATCTGCAACAATGTTCTTCACACCAGGCAAGTACTGCACAATAGAATTGTAATCAAACAAACGTACTGACATTCTAGCCAACCTCTGAGAGGCTTTATACAGCCTCAATGTGACTGTTTCCCCACACATATTGCCTGAAATGTTCTAAAGCCCATATACATGCTAGTGCTTCGCGTTCAATTACTGAATACTTCTCTTCAGCTGAAGTTAACGAACGCGAAGCAAAAGCAATGGTATCTTCCTTGCCCTCTATGTTCACCTGAGTAAGGACTGCTCCAATCCCCCTTACAACTAGCATCTGTGGTCACGATACATTTGAGGTTTGGATCAAAACCCTGCAGTGGGGGTGCACTGCAAATGTCAGCTTTTAACACGTCAAAAGCATTCTGACACATTCTGTCAACTCAAATCTGTATCTTCCTTTGAGCAATTGTCTTAAACTGTATGTTTTAGTAGAATTTTTTTTAAACCAATTTGGAATAGAACTCTACAAGACCTAGAAAGGCACGAACATCGTCCTTGTTCTGTGGATTGGGTGTTTTACTTATTGCTGATAATTTTTCTTTTGGTTTTGTTCCTTCAGCAGATACTACATGCCCTAAGCAGGAGACATGATCAGATGCAAAATTGCATTTATCAAATTCTGCTGTCAACCCCTTCTCATTTAAGACCTTAAGAACCCTTAATAAGGTTCGATCATGATCCTCTTGATTTTCCCATTAGAAGGATATCATCCTGGAAGACCATGGTATTATCAATACCAGCTAGCAAGGAGTTCATTAATCTTTGGAACATAGCTTCAGCAGACGCCAAACCAAATGGTACCCTTCTAAACTTGTAACAACCAAATGGTGTAGTAAAAGCTGTTAAATCCCTACAATTTGGATGCAATCGTAATTGATAAGCTGCTTTCAAATCGATAGAAGAAAAACATTTCATGCCTCTAGTACGAGACAACATTTCGTTGATGGGTGGTAAGGGAAATTGACCAATTAATATGTTCTTGTTGAGATCTCTTAAGTCCATGCATAATCGTAAATTTCCATTGGCTTTTTTCAGCACGACTAAAGGGGCCATCCACTCTGAGGACTCAATAGGTTGTATGTTTTTCTCTTCTTGCAGTTTGTCCAATTGTATGTAATTTAACACTTTCTCTTAAAGGAATGGGAATGTTTCTTACTTTATGTACTTGTGGTACTGCGTTTTTTTTTTTTGTTTTTTTTTTTTTAATGAATGAGGTGCATAAACCCCTTCAATTTTCCGATTCGCCCTGAAAATACATTAGGGAACTTTTGTAGAACTAACTTACGAATTCCCAATTCTGTTTGCACTGTTAGTACAGGTTCAGGGTTGTTGGGATCCAATACTATGCCCAATTTACCCTGATCAATCCAGCCTAATATGGAAGGACCCATTGCAGCAATGTACAATTTTCCCATTGTTTCTCTATTCTAGTATCTGAATTCCAATTCCTTGTACCCTAACAGCTCAATGACTTCACCAGTAAATGTTTTGATTGTAATATCTGGTAAACATAACCCCTCACCCACCATGTGTTTGAATTTTTCTTCCCACACAATCTGATTCACAATAGTATACGGAGACCCCCGAGTCTACCACAATACATAGGGTAACACCGCCCAAGGTGATCTCACAACTTGGTTTTATCTTCCTCTTCATATTTTCTTGTTCCATGCTCAAAATGGAATTTTCATCCACTGCATCTACACATAAGACACACATATTCAAATCATCTTCATCAGAGGAATTAGTGTCCTCCAGCTCTAACACTTTACTACTACTCCCAGTTTTCTTCTGACACACCCTTTGGAAATGTCCAACATCTGGAACACTTTTGCTTCTTGGCTGGGCATGATCTATCATTTGCTAAATGATCATAACTGCCACATCTATAACGTTTCCTTTTGTCATCCGATTTAAAATTCTTCTGTTCAAACTCCTTTTTCCCTGTCCACTTCTTTTTAAGATCTTTGGTAACATTTTTTCCTTTCACTCTTGCTATTTTAGACTCACTCTTGTTATCTTTTAAAACCTCTTTAGCACACCTTCCAGTCAATTCTGCTCTTTTTACGATGTCAATAACTTCTTGCAATGAGCCTTCTCCTTTAGCCCATAAATTATCTTGGATATGTGGATTAGAGGTTTGCATAACAATTTAATCGCGAATAAGTTCATCATGTAACACCCCAAATCTGCAATTGATTGCTAAGTTCTTTAAAGCGGAAACATAATCTTAAACAGGTTCGTCTTTCCCTTGTTTCGGATGAAAAAGCTTGTAACGATCAACAGCTATACAGTCTCTAGGTCTGTAATAATTATCCAAGTCTTCAAGTGCATTGACGTACACGTCGCCTTGACCTTCTTGTCTAGGTTTTTCATTGATTTAAAAAAAAACTTTCAGTCCCCCAGGTCCTAAGAATGCAGAAGAATTTTGTATTTCTTTTCCACAGACAGCTCCTCTTCATCATCAATGGCAGAGATATCATTTTTAAAATATTCACTCCACTCTTCCCATTTCAACGTAGGTGTACCAGAAGCAGGTATGAAAGATTGAGGTGGCGTTAACTTCCATGGGCTATTTGAAGCCATACTGTAGCTGCACAGGCTCCTAGCGTTTGCAAAAATGTTTTAATTATATAGATATATATATATAAAATATTTCCTGTAATATTGTAGTACAATGTTCCTTGTGAGGTACAAGTTAATTTTTCCTATATCTATATATTTTTTTAAATAATTTTTTGAAGCTTAATCAGTTGATCTGGCCGCACACGACGTACTCCGGAATGTCAGCTATTAGATACAGTCTCCTCCTAGTTATGCAGGTTTCAGCTTCTTTTCTACATTCGGTTGTTCCTCATACAGCAACGCGCAGTGGGAAAGTGCACCTTTCCGTAGGTTCTTTATTGTCCTGCTACCAAGCTTCCTCCTAGCTTTCTGTGCGCGGTGGTTGCCCTGGTTACAGCAACGGCGCACTAAGCCGTCAGACGCACTCGCGCAAAGGCGCAGGCGCACAAACAACAGCGCATCAGCACAGGCGCGAGCCCTAGCAACGACCAGACAGGTATGGGCGCACGACAAACAAGTTCAAGGTGTAGACCTCAATAACAGTGTTAAGATAACACTGTTGAGGTTTACTAACAAGCCACCATACCTCACGATCCTTATCACAACGATCGTCACTATGTTTATTACGGTGTGCACTCCCTCGCACCCAGGTTTGTTGCGCACTCTGATTCCCGGTCACAGATAGTCACAAATGTTGTCACTCGTCGCCAAATCTGTAGCGATGCCTTCAGACACTGGCGGGTTTGTATCTACTTTGAAGTTTATTAAAATAAATCCAATACATTAAGGAGAAGTGCAGCTACGGCCGTCCGTCTTGCAAACCGTCTCATCTCCACTTGCACCGTTCTCAAATGCCTCCGTGTCTCGAGCACCAGGCATTCGAGAACGGAGTAACATCACTACAGTGTTCTATTCAGAAACTGGTAAGCTGATTAACGGCAAAAGTATTTAAATTTTTTTAAACCTACAAAACGGATAGCTGAGTGGTAATTCTTGTAAATTCCAGTGTGATTATAGAGCTACTAGCGAGAAGGTACTTGCTGCTATGATATTTCCAAAGCAATTTGGAGCATGACTTTTTGATGCAATGTTTTATAACATTACAGTTAGTAACCCATCCTGGCATTTTAGATATTCATTAGAGATAATCTTACAAGGGGTGATCACTTTCGTAATCTTACCTGCGAGCAGCCATGCTCAGTGAGCTTTAACATTAGGCCAGACCTATGCTTACATACAAGATTCTGCACCCTTAGTCCCAGGCCTATCTGTCTTCTGTTATGCATAGCCCGACATACAACCAAGCTCTGAGAACAAACTGGTACATGAACTCCATTCAGTTCAATTTCGTCCAGAAACTTCTGGGCATGACCTAAAGTTACCAGTCTGCTTTGGGTGAAAACCATTTGCACAGCTGAAATCTGTGCATGGATTAACTGTTAACTATAGACTTTGAAAAGACACAAAAATCAACTACCATTTCCACTGAGGCAACTGTGTCCGTTTCTTGCTGTATGAACCATTGTGGGGCAGAGTGTAGATTTTGGATGGTCCCTACACTTTGAGTCTCAACTTCATTCACATCTTCAGTGATGTGATGTGCAAGGCCTTGAGCAGTGCTGGTCACAGTTCTGCAGCTCACCATAAAAGACAAGATTAGTTTTACAATCATCCGAGGCATTTCTATGTTTAATAATGCACACTTGTTCGAGTTCAGAACCATTTTCAACAATTTCAGCCAACTGATTTGATTTGAATGAGGTCTTTCAGCCTCTTGTTTAAGTAAGAACCTTTCATTTGTGCACAAAAGGATCTGGGTGCACACAGCCATGGGCTCTTAGCTCCAGTGTCAATGTATTAGATTGTAACCAGTCTAACCTCTGTGCCCGTGTAAACACATAGCACTTCCTACTTTTTAGGTCAAGAGCGCATGAGCTCTGATATGCTGTAATCTATCTGTGGGCTTTTAAACACGCCCACAGCACTACCATTACCATCACCATCACAATCACTCGTTCATGGGATTGCTTTAAAAAACACACAATTGTTTTCATTGGTAAATGCTTTACGTTTGTACTTCCTGGGGGCAGTTTGGTTACTGCCTCGGTCATCGGCCCAGTTACATGGCTAATTGCACATTTGCCGATACGTTCAACGGCTAGCAATTTTTTTTTCCTTCGCGCTCATGAGCGGCCATGGCGGTTTGAATCGGCTTACTTATGTCAACGGTTTTACTTTTCATTTTCAATTGATGTGGCAAGAAAAGTCCAGTTTGGAATTTGCAACGCTTATAGCTCTAAATCGAGCAAACACGAGACCAACTGCATTTTTTAAAACTACTTTTGCACCACCCAACATGCCATCCTCATTTCTACAATATGCAAATTCAGCAACAGAACACGAACCTGCATAGGATAGGTGAAACCACATTTGTCACCCCAGTGGTTGGAAGATGCTTTCTTAGTCCCTTTTTTACCAGGATATTAAGAAGAAAAAAAAAAAAGAGTTAAATGTTGCACCAGCTGATGTGTGGATACTCTATGGAACCAGATATCCCAAAATGGCAGTCAGCAGACTTAGTCACAGCCAGACAACGATATCCGAAGAGCCCAAAAAGTAGGAGGGGAGAAAATACTCCCTTTGCTAACCAGATTCTACAGATTTATGTTTAGATCTGGATATAAATATAACTTGGCGCTACAAATATACTTCCCACTAGGTCAGTAACACCTTTTACAATGCATCTCAAAACTAATTGAACAAATTTGCACCAAACTACCAGAAAAGTATACTTAATGGGGCATATAACAGTTCTGCACTATTTGGTGTAGTCCCCAATGAGTATGTATTTCATGTAGCCAAACCAAACATTTCAGTAGAACTTGAAAAGGGAAATACTATTTTTTGATTGCCATCAACACCTGGACCCCACCTGGAGACAAACATGCCAAGCAACTGCCATTTTTTTTTTTTTTTTTTTAAGGACTGTGCCAATATTATTTATTACCAATATCAAAAATAGTTTTTCCTGTGTGACGTGGAATAACTGAGTCCATTAGCAACTCTGTATACGCAATAGACATACATCATGTATAAAAATACATGGGCATCGAAATTGCATGGTCCCTAAAACGTATTTTTCAGTTACCTCTACCATATTTTTCAGAAAACTAAATAAAAAGTAAACTTGAAGATGATGTAAGATTTATATATCAAAAAGGAAGGGAAGTGTGCTGTCAAGGTGGTCCTCTTAAGTTATTAAATGGAAAGTTTGTAATTAGAAACTCTATTCCCTGTTCTAACAACAGAAAATAGTTTGAAAACTGAAGAATCAAACTGCGTCCATTTGTTTGCAAAGAAACGCAATAACGTCAAAGAAAAACAAGAACAATTCCAACTGAAGCACTAAATTGTAATTCTAAAAATATAACTAAATATAATAGACGAATCCATTAAATATATTAAACGTTTTAACGTGCATGCTGACTTACAAAAAGACCCAAGCCTTACATATATGAAAATTGTAGAGAAAAACTGACTACTAAGGGTGATTGGATTTCTAAGGAACTGAACATTCAAGCATTCATAAACCTACAACAAATTTATATACATAATCAAACAACTTGTCACCCATTTATGAGAAACAGATTATCTTTTATTGCTGTCACATGTTTGATGAAACAAACTCGAAATACAGTCACCTGCAAATTTAAAGTTCATTTAAAGAACTACACAGACTAGAGAATCCCTATCGGTGGCGACCCAATGACAAGGCTCAGACTGAATGACATTAATAGACCGTTGCCAATCTAACAAGGTTGGAAACGAACGCAGCGCGCCCCTCTGGTCAGAGGTATACCTGTGATCTAGCAGAGGCAGACTGGAAGCCTAAACGTAAAACAGACAGCAACTTGGTAACACACTTTAATCTAGGGGGCTGGGGCGTACCAGAGCTCGTTGGCCACCACGAGCCCCTCTTTTCTGGTACTTTATTATGTTTTACATGGGCAATAGGCACTCTGAATTGTTGGGGAGGTGGGTAGTTCAAGACCCATTTAGCAGGGAGGGGGGCTGAATTGGATGGAAACGTATTGGTTTAATGTAGTAGTTATATTTCAGACATGTCAATACTATGCACGGGGTGTAGAGAAGAGGCGACAGTACACAACACAGCCCTAGGCCCTCGTAGCACATGGATTCAGAAGCGACAAAATGCATAGGGGAGCACACTCCCCAAGCACTGAAACACATGGTTCTATCCTGGCGCGTTAATGGTCTTGGGTACAAAATTAAAAAGGGGGGTGGTCCTCCAATACCTAGAACAACACTACCCGGATGTGACGATCCTGCAGGAGACACCTTCTGGGGAATAGCTATCGGGAGCTAAACAGGGATACAGAATGGGGGTACATGCGGGATACACTGCTGCCTCTAGGGAAACAGGCATTCCTGGTGAAACAGCCACTCCCCCCTCCCCCCCTCCACCCCCTCCTTCGACATTGAACACACCTGGTCAGACAACCAGGGTAGAGTCATAACCCTTTCTGGGACCTAGGAGGGAGCAGTCTTCAACATCCTATCAATATATACCCCCGACATTCCACAATAGTACATTCTCTGCGTTGACTAAACTATTACTAGGACTCCCCCTGGGAGAACTCATAATGGGAGGGGACCTTAACACCACCCTAAATTAGGCCACTGACCGGCAACCCCCTACCCCACCCCAGACAGGCAACCCCCACTAAGCAACCAATGGCTGACTTCCTGGTCACACAGGGCCTCAGATGTGTGGCGAACTAGTCATCCAAATGACCATCAATTCACATTCTACTCCGTGGCCCATGGCAGTCTGTCCCGCATAGACTACCTACTCATGCTAGCCCAACAAATGCTGTTTATACAAGAGGTCTGCCATCTGGCACAATGAATATCAGATCACTCCCACCTATTTATGGTACTTGGCCCTCACCAGCCCAAGACCCAGAGATCCTAATAAATCCATGGCACCTTAAAGTGCTGAAAGTTAAAACTACCCCACTGACAAACTACGCAGTGTTTTGAGGAAAATGCCCACTCCATAGGCTCGGCACAAACGGTGTGGGAAGCATATAAAACAGTGATTAAAGGGGTGGGACTTTTTGACATGGAGGCCAAAAAAAAAAAAAAAAGATAGAAAATGGGCGCAAATGGAGACCTCCTGGAGTGGAAGATCTTATGGTTAGAATTAAACCACCACCACCACCCCAGCAACAGGAGGCAGACAACTCAGAAGGTGATGCTCAAACAACCAGTGTACAGATTGGTTGCGCAGGACAAGGCTAAGACCCAGTACAAGCCGGCCCAGCTGAAGCTGTATGACACAGGGGACAAGGCAGGAAGTTGCTTGCCTGGCTAGATAGACGAGATACGGCACTTCATTGGGTGAGCATTATCTGCATGTAGTCTGGCTCCCTAATTAGGGATAGCAAAGGTATTGCAAGTACCTTCAGGAGCTACTCCACAGAGCTTTATTCCCCGGATGTGACTGCCATGGATGATGACTCGCGAGACCTACTGGCAGATATTCCTCTCCCAACAAGCAGTAGAGGACAAAGACATTAGATAGTGAAATTACTGTGCAAGAGAAAGGGTAGGGGGGGAGGCAATCCACAACTTGCAGTCAGGGAAGGCCAAAGGCCCTAGTGGGATCTATACAAGATGGTGGCTACTGCCATCGCATGCCACTTAAAAAGAGTGTATGATGAGAGCTTATCAAACGGGGACAACCCCACACACAGACCAACACCCGGTCTCAATACTGGTCCTTCTAAAGGAAGGAAAAACGGAAAACGACTGCAGGTCGTACCATCCAATCTCTCTGTTCGACACGGAGGTTAAGATTTTAGCCAAGATATTGGCCTCCCGCCTGGTCCCAGGTCATATCCACACTTATTTACCCCAACCAGTCGGGATTTCAGACGTTTACCCTCTGACTGGGCACAAGACAGGGTTGCCTCCACTATCACCCTTGCTATTTGTGCTGGCCCTCGAGCCGCTAGCGGTGTGGGTACAGATGGACCCCCTAGTCACAGGGATCACCTGGGAAGGCCAATGAGGACAGAATTTCATTGTACGCAGATGACTTACTACTGTATATCATGAAGCCTTCTGCCCTAAATCGTATAATTCATATAACAGCCCTTTTTTGTTAAGAGGAATTCCTATATAAAAAAAAAAGCTAGCTCCCTCACCTACAAAATCATACTTAACTCACAAGATACGCTTCAACATCTCATGCAACAGTGGGAACGCAACTTGGGAGAGTTGGAAGGAGAGAAATGGGAGGAAGTATTGACATCCTGGAGGGAGGTGGGAATCCGCTCTCGGTTTCGCATGATTCAGTTAAAAATACTCCATATAACATACCTACCAAGTACACTCCGATTCAGAAAGGGCAGGGCACCGGACGAGTTATGCCACAGGGGATGCGGGAGATTTCCTTCATACATATTCAATGGTAGTGTACAGAAATTAGACAATATTGGTCCACAATACTAGCGTACCTTAGAGGTCTCCTAACTGAGGAACTGTTTTTATCAATGAAGAAATGTCTGCTGAACATATGGGGACCCACAGGTCTGGGTAGGTCCCAGGTGCTACAGGCCACACTGAGCAAGGTGGCCGCAAAGAGAAATATTGCCACACTGTGGGTGCGGCAGTAGTGCCAGGCCTGCAAGAAAGATATGGATTGGTGTATGATTGCAGAGAAGGATTGCCTATAGGAGTCTGGATGCCAGTCGAAATGGGGGAAGTGTGGGGAAAATGGAATGAATACAGAGGAGGATTATCTACACCAGCCCTCCTGCAGCCATGCAAAGCACCCAAATGCAGCAGAGGAGACCTTCTAGTGACTGGGGGATGGGTTGAGGACTCTGGGTGAGGGAGACGTGGGATAATTGTCAAGATCATGCATTGTTTATATAGCTCTGTGCTGAGTAACTTGCAATGTGTAAAAACAAAACATGTATGTTGAGTCAGACTATTAATTTTGTGGAGGGCAACATTGTAACAGAGCATGTGATGGTCAGTAATTGTATCAGTCTACTGTATCTTTAGCCCATGAAACTCAGTGTTGTGTCAGAGATCCTCACATTACATCTGAAGCAGTGCGGAGTACCCAGAGGGTGGGGAAGGGAGCAAGCGGTGCAACAAATGAAACCAAAAGACTTCAACATGCAGTAAGGGGAAAGGGAGAACATGGATACATTTTGTTTCAGTTCAGCCTTTCAAGGGAGTCATCTTTAGTGTGTTCCTGGGAGGCAAGTGTCAGTTCATCCCACTGTGCTGTGACAGGGCATGTCCAGAGTCCCCTGGCCTCTTCCCAGTGCAGGACACCTGCCCCTCTCTCAGCCCACAGGAGCACTAATGCACATCAATGAGAAACATGCACCGAAGAAGACTTCCACTTCATGGCAATGGAGCACATGACTAATAAAAAGGCATTGTCTAGAAACCTGATAGATACTCCCCCGCCTTTGGGTACACCTGTACAAGACTAACAGGCAGCCCTCTAGGGTAAAAAGATTGTGTCAGTCGATTACTGCACTTAATATGGTACACACTTCATTCCAATAAGAGAATACCACGGAGCACGTCCAGATGATGTGTGCTGTGTCGCAATAGGGGCTTAGCAGCAGAAACAATTGGCATCAACCATATAGTATATTTTTTGGAGACGTGCTGGAGTCAAATATGTTCTACAGAGTCTGTTGAACTGAATGTATTTAACCATAGCATTATGTGAAATTCTGTGCTGGAGAGCTGGTTGTGTCCCATTGCTGCTGTACGAGAGGGTGCCCACTGTGAGTTCCCCATTTGGATCAGGTGTGGTAAAGGATTCGCTGTTCCATGCAAAAATACGCCCGGACCAGCCAGGAGATCAGCTCCATATATAGGAAGACCAAATGCATCTACCTACCCGCTGTCCCCCAGAGGGATTTCCCAGTTCCATTCCAGCTGGCAGAGGCCAAGAGATAGTTTTACTGCTAATACAAAGAGGAGGGGGGGTAAGAGGACAAACCTATCTGGTGACACGTTTAACAGGCTTGGTGCCTGCTTGAGATCAGCTGTCCATTTTTCACTTTAATTGTAGGTTGTGTGTACAGTAACTAGATCAGCCTGATCATCCTATACTTATTAGCAGTTTTTGCAACATCTCGGACATATAGTCCAAAATTAGGATATTGGATGCTTTTTCAGGTTCCAACACGAGACACGCAGAGTAGGGCCGGATATGCGGTACTACTTCTTGTACGCGAATGAAGTTAAGAGAAGTTCATCTACCTGGGATAACGCCATTTTAATCCAGGTGCACCATATTGGGGATCACCAATTGTACTCTGGTTGGTGACACTTTGCTGTGGATCTTATAGTCATTAATACGGATGACTAAGGGTCTGTAGAAGGAGGCATCCAGGCACTCAGGACCTGGTTTTGGGAGGTAGACCAAAAGAGCCACATGTACAGAGGGGGCAAGGAGCTATTGCATTGAGCTGCTTTATAGATTTCAACTAGTTCTGGATCCGGGCAGATGTGTATGAACTATAGGGTGACGAAACGCCTGATAAAGGCCATTATCTCTTGCTCAATGATCAGGCTATCTAGAGACTCAACACGCTAACTGGGATCTGCACCTAAGATCCCTCTAAGCTGCATGCCTGTGTGCCCGTGCAGGAGATTTATCAGTGCGTAGGAGGTTATGAAGAGCGTGCTTTGCACAAGCTTTTTCTGGGCCATAAATCATTGAACAAGTGAAGAGATCTTTCCACACTGTGTGAAAAGCAGAATGAAACTGGAAAGAAAACAAGCATTTGCAATGCAACGGGTCTCGCGTTTGCTCGTGTTAGAGCTGATAGCGTTGTAAACGCCTAACCGGACTTTTCACCCATCGGCAAAAATGCATTTCTGTATGTAACCCGAAAAAGTGCAATTAACTGTGTAAAGCGCTCGACTTCTGCCAAGCGAGATCGCACTGGGAAAAGAGAGAAAAAGTAGTCCATGAGCAGGACAGAAAACAGCGAGCCTCGCATGTTTTCTGTACTTGGTCGATGCGCTCGAGTAGGGCTATCCACCGGAAAAGGCATGACATGTGCATGCCTTCCACTAATGAAATCAAGCAGATTCTAACAGGCAAGCCCACAAGCCAATGAGACACCGACGTGACGTGGACAGGGCTCCGAGCCCTTTTTAATTACTAAAGCGTCTCACTTAGCGAAACGCATGCGACGCAGGTTTGACCCTAAAAACACATTCCATGTGCTTCTTTTATCACTGCTCACGCTTTTAGTCTTGTTCTGGCTACCAGTGCTTTTGGCATATTGTTGTAATATTGTTGTAATGATATACCTATGTAATACTCCATATTTACCTATTATATAAACACTGTTTCTTACTTAGTTAATTAACTTAAAATACCACATGACTAAATCTTTACAGTTATGTTTATATTCCACTTGTATTTGTGAAATGGTACGCTCCTATGCTCTCCTTTAGAATGTTAGCTAATGGTACAACCAGGAGTGCACCTTAGAATGTTGATGTGAAGAGTACAGTAGGAGAAAAGAAGCTGTGAGTTGAGGAGGTGTTTTGCAAGGAGTCTGTACAATAAACCAGTCAACTACATCTACCGTTGTGAGTTATTACAGAAGAACTTTGGCGACGAGGATGGGATACTGCGCAGGGGCGGTGAAGACTCCTTGCCCCTGAAGTGTTACAGCACCTCAGCAGCTTGTTCCGTGCTCCTCTTATATAACCTGGAAGGTACAGTCGAAGTTACGCTCATGGTGACTGTTCATCATAGATTGATAGAGTGTCTGAGGAAATCAGAGTTTTGTGTGAGAATTTCCCTTTTTGATATGGGATTCTGAGCGGCGAAGTGGCAGGCACTACAAGGACTGTATCCTTGAGAGACAGACACGGTGACTCACACACTGAAATTTGGTGTGTTGTGGAGGTGAAGAAGGTGGCAATACAACCGGTACTTGTCTCAGGCAATACCGTATGTGAGAAGCAGTGTCAATTATCTTGTTTGCAACCCTGGGGTGAACTGTATTGAAGGCGTATTGTTCGGAGCAGCGGCTGAACTGAACTAGTGTCTGTAAACTCTAGCGCAGGTAGCGCAGTGTTCAACTTCTCCTCAGAACGCGTTCGGTTTGCTTTCAGCACCGACCTCCGGGACGCGGGCACTACTATTAGGAAGAAGCCGGGCTGGGAACGGAGCTGTGTCAACGCCAGCCATACGGGGGAGAGTGCTGTAATTGTCAACGCGCGCAGTTTTCTAGCGCGTTTGACCAGGTGCGCATACGCTGTGGGAAAACCTCTCACACAGTGAAGCGTGTCGTCAATAAACTGCATTCAACGAGGCGAGCGCGCTGTGTTCTATGTGTGTGCTGAAGGGCAAAGCGCCGTACTATTGAAGGTATAAACGTTTATGCGCAATAGTCACCGACCTATTTGGGGATGATATGAGACATTATCTTCACTTTATTGAACTTACCTGGTGAGGAGTTCCTGATCGAGTGGATCACGGTGCAATCCGAGTGCACATCGACGACGGGATATTACGTGTTAAAGAGTGTCTGGGTCTTCCCCAGTTGAACAGTGTTCAAAATAAGAGTCCTGACTGTAGGCTTCCAGAATATTTTCAAAATAAGAGTTGAAAAAAAAAAAAAAAAAAAAAAAAAAAAAAAAATTCTTATTGTTTAGTTTTGTGGGGTTTTGAGTAGTAGTAAACGGAAGTTGTGTTTATGTAAGTAAGTATTGCATAATGCACAATAACCTAGATTGAAGAAGAGTTTATACATTACATATATATATAGTTAAACTATCTGCATAGAGAATGGCAGCAGCAGGAATGTCCCAACCGCCCCCGTTCTTAAATGAAATAGGTGAACCGGTTTTACCCTGGAAAGAATGGTCTAAATTGTTTAAATCATACTTGATTGCTATTGGGGGAGAAAAGTTCACAGCGTTAAGGAAACAACACATACTGCTACATAATTTAGGAATACATGGAAGAAAGGTGTATGAAAGCTTGACCATTGCAGAGGATGATGGTGAAGGGGGAGAAAATGTGGATGTGTTCCAACAAACTCTTGTCAAATTGGAAAGTCACTTTGGTCACAAGGTCAATATTGTCCTGGAAAGGCATAGATTTTTTTGCAGAGTACAGGGCAAAAAGGAAAAGGTAGCCACCTATGTTGCCGCTTTGCGGGGTCTTGCACATACATGTGTTTTTGAGGATTTGGAGGATTCGTTGATACGTGAACAATTGGTGAGGTGTACAAACAGTTCAAGGGTACAGGAAAAACTCCTCACACATAACCCCTCTCTTAAAGAAGCTGTGGACATAGCTAAGAGTATTGAGCATACAATGGAATGTATGAAGGAAATCAAAAATTCACCAGAGGTAGACGAAGTGAAGGAGATCAAAAGTTGTAATAAACTAGATGAAAGTGTGATCAATAAAGTTGAGGATTCAATATTTTCAACTACAGCAAAAAAAAAAAATCAGAGTGAAGAAATGTCAAAGGGAAGGGGTTTCAGATGTGGGAATCCCAATCACCTTGCTAACAGTCCCCTCTGTATGGCGCGTAACTGTTCGTGCAGGAAATGTGGAGCCAAAGGGCACTATGCACGTGTGTGTAGAAATGACAAACATGAAGAAAAGGGCTAATAAGGTGGATGAGGTTACCGATCTGGGCAGTAAGTTTATTCTGCAAGTCAAGGCAAGTCAAGGGAGGGAACCCCTTAGTAACATTTATCCATTGTGCAACATCAAACTTGATGGCATTGGTGTGGAAGCGTACGCCGATTCATGCTCACCATATACATTCATGAACTACCAAACCTATATTGATAAATTCCAAGCTCGGGGGCACAAATTGAACACGGCCAATATAAAACCTGGAGGATACAACAATGATCCGATACCACTTAAAGGGATGTTAGATATGGGCATTACATTTAAGGATAGACACACCAAAGGAACAGTATATGTCACAAAGAAAGGATCGAACTTATTAGGTTGGAAACACCAAAAGGACCTTGGAATCAAACTGGATCCTAATAGCAAGGAACAAGTGTTGTTAGTAGACTTGCAAGAAATTAGTGAAGGTGTAAGTGAGGAATTTCCCAAGCTGTTTGAGGATAGACTAGGATTATTGAAAAATGTCCAACATAAAATTAAACCCAAGGAGGGTGCTACACCGGTAGTACACAAGTGCAGATCTGTACCGTACTTGATGAGGGAACCCCTGAAAGAAGAATTGGAGAAACTAGCTAAATCTGGAGTTATTGAACCAATTGAGAGCTCCTTGTGGCTAGCACCCATAGTGGTCACTAGGAAACCCAACGGCAGAGGCATTCGTCTATGTGTAGATTTGAGGGATTTGAATGCTAATATATGGGTGGACAGGTTTCCCTTACCCAAGATAGATGAAATGGTGAGTATGTTAGGGGCAGCCAAATGCTTTAGTGTAATTGATCTGTCGTCCGCTTACCACCAAGTGGAATTGCATCCAACATCACGCTCACTTACATCGTTTATCACTCACTTCGGGGCATTTAGATATCGCTGGATGCCCTTTGGTCTCGCGTCGGCAGCTGCGGTGTTTCAAAGAATTATGCAAACCATTTTGCAAGGAATTAGGCAAATTATGTGCTTCCAGGATGATATATTGGTGTATGGAAGTACAGAGAGTGAACACAATTTCATTTTAAGAGAGGTATTCAAAGCCCTGGATGAGGCTGGCATGACAATTAGAAAGGAAAAGTGCCAACTAGGAGTGGAGTCTGTGGAATACCTAGGGCATAAGATAAATAAAGATGGAGTAGAACCTAAATGCGATCTTGTTGTGGCAGTGAAGGAAGCCCCAGCCCCAACTAGTAAAGAGGAACTGAGATCGTTTTTAGGATTAGCTGAGTTTATGTCTAAATTTGTTCACAATTTTGCGGTGGTCACTGCCCCTTTGAGAGCATTATTAAAGAAGAATGTACCTTTTGAGTGGAGTGATGAGTGTCAGGCAGCATTCATACAAGTCAAGGATGCCATAGTTCATTGTCCCACTTTAGGAAATTTTGATCCCTCTAGAAAAACATGGCTTACCACGGATGCTAGTGGGAAAGGTCTTGGTGCCACCTTATCTCAGTGTGTTGACGGGCAGGAAAGGATCGTGGCGTTTGCATCCAAGTCATTGAGAGAGGCAGAACTCAACTACTCTACAATCGAGAGAGAAGCACTTGCATGCTTTTGGGCCATTAATCACTTCAAGTTTTTTCTGTGGGGTTTGCCTTTCTTGGTTAGAACAGACCACAAACCCCTCATTTCCTTGTTCACCATTAAAGGTAAAGACCATGCCACACCACATATTGCAAAATGGATCATGGGGCTGGAAGCATTCAATTTTGATATGCAATATGTTCCAGGAAAGAAAAACATAATAGCAGATTGTCTGTCTAGGCTACCCAGAGAGGAGAGGCAAGACGAAACGGAGGAGACCCTTGAACCAGTGCTCTATGTGGAGTTATCAGGCATTACTAAGGAAGAATGGGTTGCAGCCACTAATAAGGATCAGGTTATACAAACCCTGAAAAGTAAGATAAGGAGTGGGTGGCCTGAGAGATTACAACCGGTCGAAGAAGAACTCAAGGGGTATTGGGAGGTGCGTGACGAGTTACATATAGCCAATGACTTTGTCATGAGAGGTGAACGAGTTGTTCCTCCCAAAGTGTTGTGGGAGAAACTTATAGCTCTGGCACACGAGGGACACCTAGGTAGGACCTTAACCAAAAATAAACTTCGAGCTTCGTACTGGTTTCCCACCATGGACAGGTTGGTGGAAAGTGCTGTCCGTGAATGTGTCCTTTGCGCAATGAGTGATAAAACCAAGGTTACGCACAAGTCCCCTTTGTCTCCCGTCAAAGTTCCCACCAAACCTTGGGACAAGCTGGGGTTGGACATCCTGGGACCCCTCACATGTTTAGGATCGAGAGCAAGGTTCAGGTTTGTTTTAGTTGATTACCACACACACTGGGTAATGACAAAAGCTGTGCATAGTATAACAACCCAAGAAGCAATAGCATTTTTGAAAGAAGCCTTTACCAGAGAAGGTATTCCTAGCACTATTGTGACAGACAACGGGGTGCAGTTCACTTCAGGAGCCATGGTGGAGTTCTTAAGAAACAGTGGGATCCAACATTTCAGGTCAGCACTGTACCACCCTAGGGCTAACGGTCTTGTGGAGAGGGTTAACAGGATGGTCAAGGAGTGCTTGCAGTTAGCTAGCATATCACGAGATCCAGGAGAGAGTGCGATTGAGCGAATGTTGTGGTCATACCACACCACGCCTAACTTGGTCACGGGAGTATCTCCCTTTGTGTCTCTTAAGGGTAGGCAACTGGGAACCAAATTAAACCCCAATTGGCTAAAGGGGGGGGGGGAGCCCGTTTTGGTTCAGCGTGAAGAAGTGCTGGCAAAAGTAGAGAAGAGTCAGAGAAAGTATCAGGAGTGGTATAACAACAAATATGGTACTAGGAGTAAACAATGGAAGGTGGGTCAATGGGTCAGAGTGAAACTTCCAGAACCTACTCTGAAGGGAACGAGCAAGTTCTCGGAACCGTTACGAATTGCGAGAATACATAAAAATGTGGTAACTTTGGAGGATGGTCGGGTATGGAGCATGGATCGCATATCTGCCATCCAGGACAGCCAACCGGATAAGGAACAGGAGAGCATTGGGGAAGGAAGCCATACCATTCCCTGGAGAACCCAGACTGATTTGCCCAGGAGAAAGACTCCTCCAACATGGCACAAAGACTATGTCCTACGGCAATGAACAATATGATGAACCGCTCTCCCTTGTGTATTGGAGGGAAAGGGGAAGTGTTGTAATGATATACCTATGTAATACTCCATATTTACCTATTATATAAACACTGTTAATTAACTTAAAATACCACATGACCAAATCTTTACAGTTATGTTTATATTCCACTTGTATTTGTGAAATGGTACGCTCCTATGCTCTCCTTTAGAATGTTAGCTAATGGTACAACCAGGAGTGCACCTTAGAATGTTGATGTGAAGAGTACAGTAGGAGAAAAGAAGCTGTGAGTTGAGGAGGTGTTTTGCAAGGAGTCTGTACAATAAACCAGTCAACTACATCTACCGTTGTGAGTTATTACACATCTCTCTTGAATCGTCTGCGGACCCAAGCTCTTTCGGTTTCGTCCACCAGCCATTCCACCCCTTGTTCTTTTAAATGCATGTTATTCCTTCACAGCATGGAACACCGTAGGACACTTCAAGGTTGACACAAATGTGAATATTGTCGGGGAAAGTACATAAGCTTAGTTTCGCTTTCAGTATGTATGAGAATCACGCAGTACTGCCAGAGGTTTTTAGCACTTTCCTATGTGGATCGGTGATTCATGTGGAAGTGCAAACATGTCTAAACTGCCTTTTAATAGTACCAGTTTATGAACATATTATTGCAAATATCTTAAGTAACGTGTGTTTGGGAAATAGGTTCTGAAAGGTGGCATTAAAGCAGTAAAAACAGTAAAAATTTACTCCTTGTATATCATGTAAAGTTATAATTACTGTAATAACACATTAACATGCGCTTTGACAGTGCCAGTTCCTTCTTCGCATGTATGAACTTTTCTGAAATCTGCATGGTAATAGTAAGATACAGATAGTGATAAATAAGAGTGATTAAGTGACCTGGTGAATGCGAGTATGAATAAGTGCATGCGACCGAGCAAAAGGAAGTGAAAGTGATTAAGCGAGATAGTGGACACAAGGAACGTTAGTGAGCAACAAAAATACTGAGGGAGTTAAGAGAATGACCACGCATGTGTGTGAAAAAGTAGGTGTTAGAGGAACTGTGGGATCTTCCAACAAACGAATGAGAGAGAGAGCGGGTGACAGAATGTGAGCAAATATTGACTAAAGTTGAAGGTTGAGAGTAAGGTTAGAGAAGAGACAATGAGAGCAAGTTTGGGGAGGGGCATATTATTGGACCATGGTGGGATGAGAAGAGAGAATGAGAACGAGGACAAGTATTGTATGGCACAGTAAGTAATAGGTATTCTGTTGACTAGTAACCAATAGGTCAAACCTATACAAACGGCACCTACAATTTATATCACATGTTACATATTTTCAGTCTGTAGCGTAAGTAAATTAAGGCTATTCATTTTGAGGTACATTAAATGTTTGACAGGCCTTCTGTGGCTTATAACAAGAAGGGCAAGCAAAAGAACTGTGAATCTCCGTGGAAAACCTTAACTGATCAGCACAGTAGACAGAAATTCACACTGTATTAGCGCTTGCCATATTTTCCAGCTACATGTATTGTGATGGCCGTTTCTCTATTGTTATTGTCAGGACTATTTAATCTACTTTCACAAAATGTATAATGGGTGATATTTCTTCTGGATGTTGATGCTGCAATCTTGTTTCCCCCCCGCAGATAGCTGTCATTTCTAATTTACCATCCACATGTTCTAAAGAGTTTCTGAAATGTGACTCATAAGTAAATATTCTTCTACAGCAGGTGAACGTGCTTCTGGGAATATTGAAGTCTGGGTGATTTTATGAGCTCCCCTTGATATCAAACTTGAATGCAGTTTGCTTTTTAGCTGAGATAGTTGGAAAATATGCTTTAAAATGTATAATGTACCATTTTATGTAAAATGGGGGCCTGGCCCTCGTAATCACACAGAGTAGTATATTGCATGCTCACATAATGTTTCATCTCTAAGTGCTGCGGTGTACACAGCAAAAAAGGTGTGCCTATAAACAGTATATTACCACACACTGGTGAAAATAATTAGAGGGAACATTGATCCATACACTGGTCACATTTTTCAAAAACATGTTGATGTGGGTCTCAGCTGGGGAGAGATCAGAACTGTATATCGTGTGATAGCGGGAGCAGAAAGCAGAAAGTATGCCTGATTTTGAGTGTACTATGCTGTCGGGGGAGAGGTGGAGTTCTGTATTGGGTATACGGTCTTGACTGAGGAACCAGGCTAGTGGCCTCCCAGACTGGTCACCTTTTGTATGCGTTTGCCATCAAACTAACAATGCAAGACACATCAAGATACAAGTAAATAGCACACAACGTAATGAAAACAAGCACTTGTAAAGCCAATAGCTCCCCGCCTTTGCGACAGCTATTCCCTTTGCCAGTGTATTTTATCTATGTTGCAGAGTAGCAGGACTCTGGCACAGCATGGCTAAAAATGGGGGGGGGGGGGGGGGGGGGGGGGAGTGCTATGAAATAGCCACCACTGGCTTTGTCATATAGCTTTTTGTTTGAATTTTTACCTGTTATTCCAGAATGGAGCAACACAAAAAACAGGACTCTGCAAGGAACAGCAAGACGGGTGGTGGGAAGGAGTGAAATCGAAGAAGCAACAGGGACAATGAAGAAAGAAGCAACATCACTAACAAGGAGGATTAAGAAAGAAAATCGTACCTGATCACAGCACGCACAGCAGAAGGAAACTAATCAAAATGAAGGAACCAGACACTCCCTTTTGGGGAAGAATTTCATATATTTAGAAAGATGGGAATCCTTCCTTTATCATGTGTTATGCGTTTTTTGTAAGTAAAATACATAATCATTCTTTAACTTAGTACCCAAATAGCTTCTTAAACAAGAGGAGCTTTGCATTACAAATCAATGGTGCTTGTAAGTCATACGTTTCGAAACAGTGTATCGAAAAGTGATGTTTTTCAATGTTTGGCATTTATTCATTGTTTAAATTTTGCACTATGCATGTACCGCCATTCTAGTGTGTATTAAATTATGACTCGTGATTATACTACACAGAAAATGTAATCTTTTCCATCCTTATTCGAATCACAAGTACAGTTAATCCAATTTCTGTGTGTTAACCTCTTAAATGCTACACCGGTGGGCAACACCTTGGAAATGTAGCTTGTACAGGTGAAAGAAAAACTAGGGAAAGGAAAAGGCGAAGAACTGAACAGAAGTAGTTAAAGTAAATCACTTTGAATAACAAAAAATAACTTCCTGGCAGAGCGGGCATTACAGCCATCAAGATTTAGTTTTAATAGTGGTGGCAGGAGGACAGATATATTACAGTACATTTAAATGAGATGAAAATATCAAGATAGTGATTAAGTGAAATTATAACTGATCCTTTTGATATATCCAATATTGGCACACAACGGAAAGGCAGCATTTCCTTGAAGGTCTAGACCATGGGTACTCACAAACTTTTTCTCGGGGGCCAAAATTGCAGTATGGTTTGCGGCCGAGGGCCGCACTGAAGTGACAGCGGGGGGCGGGGCTTAGAGGGGGCGGGGCTTAGAGGGGGAACAACCACCCCACCCCCTTTTTCAAAACAATGCCCCTACCCCAGTAACACACAGCGCGCACACATACAGCGACATCTGCTCTCACCCCTACCCCAGTAACACACACAGCGCGCACAATTACAGCGCCATCTGCTCTCACCCCTACCCCAGTAACACACACAGCGCGCACACACACAGCGCCATCTGCTCTCACCCCTACCCCAGTAACACACACAGCGCCATCTGCTCTCACCCCTATCCCAGTAACACACACTGCGCCATCTGCACACAGCGCCATCTGCTTCCACACCTACCCCAGTAACACCACACAGCGCCATCTGCTCTCACCCCTACCCCAGTAACACACACTGCACCATCTGCACACAGCGCCATCTGCTCCCACCCCTACCCCAGTAACACACACAGCGCCATCTGCTCTCACCCCTACCCCAGTAACACACACAGCGCCATCTGCTCTCACCCCTAACCCAGTAACACACACAGCGCCATCTGCTCTCACCCCTACCCCAGTAACACACACTGCGCCATCTGCACACAGCGCCATCTGCTCTCACCCCACCCCAGTAACACACACACAGCGCCATCTGCTCTCACCCCTACCCCAGTAACACACACAGCGCACACACACACACACAGCGCCATCTGCTCTCACCCCTACCCCAGTAACACACACACAGCGCACACACACAGCGCAATCTGCTCTCACGCCTACCCCAGTAACACACACACACACACACACACACATCGCACACACACAGCGCAATCTGCTCTCACGCCTACCCCAGTAACACACACTACATTAAAAACAAATAAATAAATAACCAAAGAGCCTTACCTGACTCAAAGCACTGTAAAGATGCCACAAATGTGGAACAGCAGGCAGGCAGGCGGGCAGCAGACGTGGAGCCGGTGACAGGAAGCAGACGACCAAAGCCCCATAAAAGTTAGCTGCAAGCGCTGACTTTTATGGGGCTTTGGCTTCCAGGATCGTCAGGGCAACGCCATAAACAATGGCCGCCGTATGTAAACATAGAGGAGGGCCGCGGGAGCATGCTCCCGCGGCCCTCTTCTATGTTTACATACTGCTGCCATTATGATGTGGCGTTTGGTGTGCGTCTCACGGGCCGCCAAGCTAGGTCCGTGGGGCCGCTGGCGGCCCGCGGGCCGTACTTTGAGTACCGTTGGTCTAGACTAACTACAAACCAACAGAATTCAATATAAGAATGCCAAAAGATAACAATAAGCACTGGCTAAGACAATACATCTGCCGTCTTTCTTACAGAAATGCATAGTGCTAGTTGGGCAGGTATGTGTGTGTTGTCCGCAGTTATTCAATAAAATAACACCCATTAAAAAATTAACACCTTGAGCTACAAAAATACAGAAGCTGGCAGTGGGAGGGGACACTTTCCGGAGAAGATTGCAATAGTGTTGTTAAACTGCACCCTGAAGAACAAGTTACTTACCTTCAGTAACGCCTTTTCTGGTGGATACATTAGCTACCTGTGGATTCTTCACCTACAGAATTTTCCCACACGCCAGCCCTCGACGTAACTTTTCTTCTAGCTCTGCACGTCGACAATGTTGTCACGATTGCCCGACTCCACGTGGCGCCGTATGATGTCATACAGGCAATAAGAAGCCCTCGTCGACCCACAGACGTCAGTTATCACCATTTTTTACGTGCCTTTGAGGCGAACAGGTGAACATTGACATTACAGAGTGATATAAGCACATCAAGTAAACTTATATACCAACTTTAATTGCAATAATATGAAACAAAACTAATGGAAACCACACTAATATGCAAATATATATTATACACATATCCAACCATGTTTCCTTTGAAATATGCTAGCTATATATATAAATGTATATACACATTGCATTATTATTATATACAAATATACCGGTGCTCACCCAAGGAATTTGTGGCAAGACCAATCAGGCAATGGGGAGGAGGGTGGGACCGTGAGGAATCCACAGGTATCTAATGTATCCACCAGAAAAGGCGTTACCCAAGGTAAGTAACTTGTTCTTCTGATGGATACAACTACCTGTGGATTCCTCACCTAAAGAATAGAGTCCCAAAGCAGTACCACCTCCGGAGGTGGGTGCCTGAACGGTCAAACCAAGAAATCCTGCAGCACTGAGAGGGCAAAATGGCCATCCCTCCTGACCTCAGAGTCCAAACAATAATGTTTGACAAAAGTATCGAGGGATGCCCAAGTTGCCGCTTTGCAGATGTCAACCACAGGAACACACCTAGCCAAGGCAGATGAAGCAGCCTTAGCCCTGGTGGAATGGGCTAGGAGGCCTATAGGGGGTTCTTTCTTTGCTAAGGAATAACAAAGTTTGATACAGAAAATGACCCACCTGGACAGCGTTCTCTTGTGGACAGCTCTGCCTCTCCTCTTCCCCACGTATCCAACAAAGCTGATCATCTCGTCTGAACTCCCTCGTCCTGTCAACAAAGAAGCTCAACGCTCTTCGTGGATCCAACCAATGAAACCTCTTCCTCCTTGGACGGATGATGTGGAGGGTAAAAGGAAGGGAGAGTAATAGACTGCCCCAAATGAAAGGGAGTAACAACCTTCAGGAGGAAAGCCACCATGGTCCTTAACACCACTTTGTCCCTAAAAAAGGAAAGATATGGGGACTCCACACTAAGAGCCTGGAGCTCACTCACTCTTCTAGTCGATGTTATGGCCACTAGAAAAACAGTCTTCAAAACTAAGAATCTTAAGGAACAAGAGTGCATCAGCTCAAATGGCGATCCCATAAGAAGGGTCAATACTAAATTAAGATCACACTGTGGCAAAACAAACGGAGTGGGCAGAAACTTATTAGTGGGACCCTTAATGAACCTCAATACCAGAGGTGACTTAAACAAGGAGGGTTGGTCTGGAAGGCACAGAAAAGCCGACAGCGCTGATAAATAGCCCTTATCTATGGCAATTGCACAACCCTTCTGTGCCAAGGATAAAGCAAATAACAATACAACAGACAAATAGGCCTTCAAGGGATCAATTTGGTTCTCTCCACACCAACTGACAAATCTGGCCCACCTGCATGCATAGATCGATTTGGTGGAGTGTCGCCTGGCCGATCAAATAACTTCCACCACCTCCGGCGGGAGAGAAAAGGAACTCGGGTTGCCCCGTTCAATCTCCAGGCATGAAGGTGCAGACTCTGGAGGTTGGGGTGTAGAACCTGCCCCTGCAAGAGGAGGTCTGCCCTGCATGGGAGACGGAGCGGAGGGCACAGAGAGAGTTGGAGAAGATCCGAGTACCATACCCGTCTTGGCCAATCCGGAGCTATTAAGATGACTTGAGCCCAATCTTCCTCAAAACCTGAGGAATCAAGGGTATTTGGGGGGGGGGGGGAGGGGGTAGTAAAACAATAGACCCTTCCAGGGCATCTGAAACACGTCCCCCAAAGCTCCTTGCACCAGACACTGGAAGCTGCAAAACAATGGGCAGTGAGCGTTCTCCTGAGTGGCAAACAGATCTATTTGTGGATACCCCCACATCTGGAAGATGTAAAGAACCAGCTCAAGACACCACTCGTGATTGGTCGAGATGAGATGACAGACTGTCCGCACGCACAGAACTCGGCCAAATGATTTGCTACTAAGCAAATCCTGTGGTTCTGAAGCCAGGACCAGAGCCGAAGAGCTTCTCTGCAGAGAAGATACGACCCCACTCCTCCCTGCTTGTTTATATACCACATCGCGGTAGTGTAGTCCGTCAGGACCTGAACCGACGGACCGGGAAGGGAGGAAGGCCTTGAGAGCCAGACATATCGCCCGCAATTCCAACAGATTGATGTGAAACTTCTGTTCTACTGGAGACCAACAACCTTTGATCTCCAGGTCCCTCAGATGAGCTACCCACCCTAAAGTGGAAGCATCCGTTACAACTGTGGCCACTGGCAGAGGTAGCAAGAACGGCCTTCATTGCGACAGGTTGCCGACCGCAGCCCACCATCGAAGATCCGCTGCAGCGTCTCTGGAGATCCTTATCGAGTCCGAGATCTCCTTTGTGTTGAAACCACTGCCTGCGGACGCACCACTGAAGAGCCCTCATGTGCAAGCGTGCATGCGTGACCAGTAGAATGCAAGACGCGAACAAACCGAGCAGACGAAGGACCTTGAAGACTGTAACAACCGCTCCATTTTGAAACATTGGAATCAACGCCTGAATGTCCTGAACCCACTGCAGCGGAGGAAAGGCCCGATCCAATGTTGTGTCCAGTACTGCCCCTAGGAACAGGAGCCAGTGAGAGGGCTCCAGGGGAGATTTTGGGCACATTCACTGAGAAACCCACGAACAACAACTGCGTTGTCGACTGCAGGTGATGCCGCAAGAGCTCCGGAGACTTGGCTTTGATCAACCAATCGACCAGATAAGGAAATACTGCTATTCCCTTTCTTCTGAGCTCCGCTGCCACCACCGCCATCACCTTCGTGAAGACTTGAGGTGCCGAAGTAAGACCAAACAGAAAGACCGCAAACTGATAGTGCTGCGACCCCACCACAAACCAGAGATACTTCCTGTGCGACTTGAGGATCGGAATATGGAAGTACGCATCCTGCAAGTCGACAGACACCATCCAATCTCCTTTGTTCAATGCCAAAAGAACCTGTGACAGGGTCAGCATTTTGAACTTTTCCTGCTTGAGGAACCAATTCAAAATCCTCAGGTCCACGATTGGCCTCAACCGACCATCCTTTTTGGGGATCAGGAAATATCTTGAATAGGAGCCCTGACCCCTCTCCAGCTCTGGAACCAACACCACTGCACCCTTTGACAAAAGGGACATCACCTTCTGTTGCAGTAACAGAAGATGGTCGTCTGAACAGAAGCACGGGTGGGGAGGGAAGGGAGAAGAAAATTCCCCAAAAGGGAAGAGCATACCCTTTCTCCACAAGGCCGGTGACCCAGGAGTCTGATGTTATGGACTTCCACATGTGAAGAAAGTGAGTAAATCCCCCACCTACTGGAGACGTGTGAGCAGGGAGTGGTGGAGGACTAAGGCTGCTTTCCCTGCTGCACCCCTCCGGAGGAAGAGGCAGAGTGCTGCTGGGTGGCACCTCTAGTGCGGACTCTACCCCTGCCCCTGAAGGACCTGTAAGAAGAGTTTCTGCAGATTGCTGTCCAGCCGCATGGAGCCTGCCACGAAAGGAAGCGCTACGACCAAAACCTCTAAACCTCCTAAAAGACTTCAAAGCAGAGGATGAGGCTGCCTGTAGACCCAAGGACCTCGCCGTGGCTCTACTCTCTTTAAATCGTTCTAAAGCAGTCGGCTTTTGATCCAAAAAGTTTGTCTCCAGCAAATGGCAGGTCCAGGAGAGTAGTCTGAACATCAGGGGAGAACCCTGACAATCGCAGCCACGCCTGCCGTCTCGTCGCTATGGATGTGCCCATAGCCCTGGCCACCGAGGCATCCAGCCCAGATTGAATTACCTGGGTCACCGCCTGAGCGTCGACAAAAAGTTCAACACCTCCTGTGATAAATCAGGGTGGCCCTTAGCCTCATCCATAAGGGCATGAATATAACGACCCAAAATGCAAGTAGCATTGGTAGATTTTAAAGCCATGCTGCAAGAAGAGAAGGCCTTTTTAGCTGCCTGGTCCATCTTCTTAAACTCCCTGTCCGCAGGGGCCCCTGGAAACGAACTAGGAGCAGAACGGGAGGAGAACAACGCTTGGACAACCAAACCCTCCGGAGTTGGGTGCTTGGTCAGAAAGTCTTGATCACCTGGTTCTACGCGATAGCGTCTCGCCACCGCCCTGTTCACGGCCGCCAAAGTCACTGGCTTTTTCCAAATGTGTTTAATAGGGTCCAAAAGAGCCTCATTGAAAGGCAGAAGAGGCTCCGCCACAGCTAACGCTGGATGCAGCACTTCGGTCAGGAGATTTGTCTTCACCTCCGCAGCAGGAAGTGGAAGGTCCAAAAAGTCTGCTGCCTTCCTCACTACAGCGTGAGGAGAAGCAGCCTCTTCCGTATACTCCCCCAGAGAAGCCAGGTCCCATTCCGGGGAAGTGTCTAGGCCGCTAGCCGTATCCAAGCCTCGCTGGTCCCCTGAAGGCTCCACGATTTTACCTTCCTCCAAATGCTGCCTCTCATATTCCTCTTCTTCCAGCAGCCTTAGAGCTAACCTCCTGGATCGGAGCCTGGACTCCAGCCCTGGTGTCGATAAGGCGTCGTCCGACGCCAAAGATCTTTGATGGCGCCGACCCTCGGAGCCATCAGACGCGGGATCCCCCGGCGCCACAGGCAATTTCAAAATCAACTGGATCCGTGGCGCATCCATCGGCGCTGGAACAGTGGACGTCGTCGGCATCACTGGTCTTCTGGGCGACGCCAAAGGCATCGCCGCCGAAGCGGTACCTTCAGAAGGAAGAAAGGGAATAAAGGGTGTCGGCTTGTAAGGAGCCGGAGCACCCAAGTCAAAGGCCAAAGGACCTGACGGACCCACATGCCCACCACCAGGAGCCATGGTGGCAAAAATATTTAACATAGCATTCAGAAATGCTGCGGGGTCCGTGCCCAGCGCAGAGAAAGCCGGATAACCCTGAGGAACCGGCGCCAGAGGTGAAGCCGATGATGGCCCAGGCATCTCCTGCTCCGGAGAAGCCCTCGGCTCCTGATGTGGATCTACTTCATACACCGACAGTGGAGACGTCTGAGAAGCTGGAGTCATCGGAGGTGGAGGTGAGAGTCTGGCTGATCTCCCACGTCGGTCGGCGCAGAGCTGATGGCGATCTCAAACGGGAGCGTTCTCTGCTCGATCGGCGCCATGAGCCATGCAGACGTCGAGTCTTCGAGGATCTTGAAGACTCTACGATGATGCTTCTCCTTCCTCTTCTTAGAACGAGCAAGAAACAATTTAGCCTCTTGCTCTTTCAGGGCCTTAGGATTCATGCGTTGGCATGGACCGCATGACTCGACCTCATGGTCGGAACTAAGGCACCAAAAGCAATTCTCATGCAGGTCCGTGACCGACATGCTACCTCCACACTGTTTACAGGGTTTAAAACCCGACTTCCTCGGTTGTGACATAGTTACAACTAAGCGAAACTGTAGCTCCCTGGTAGCCTCGATGAAAAACTTATTTGAAGGCATGGCAAAAAGGGAACCGACGTCTGCACGTAGACGAGGGCTTCTTATTGCCTGGATGACGTCATACGGCGTTGCATGGAGTTGGGCAATTGTGACATCATCGTCGACGTGCAGAGCTAGAAGAAAATTGACGTTGAGGGCTGGCGCGTGGGAAAATTCTTTAGGTGAGGAATCCACAGGTAGTTGTATCCATCAGAAAGAAGTGTTATGGGGAGAAAAAAAAAGTCAGAAGAGGACGTTTGAGTTGTATGTGAGGAACCTAAAAGGTCGACTCTAAAAAATATTGCACATCAGATATTCTGGCCAATGGGCAGTATTCACTGATTTGTTAAGAAATCCCTGTGTGTGTAAAAATCATCTGGACAAAAAAAAAAATCTGTAATTAAAAGAGTTCTCATGAAAACCAAATAAATATGCAATGGTCGTTTCTGAATAGCAACAGTCGTTTGTGAATAGCATTGTGTCCTTGTCAAACACCTACCAGGCACTTCAAAACAATGAAACAAACATTGGCAATGCAATAGGTCTTGCATTTGCTTGAGTTATAGCTATTAGTGTAGTAAATCCATAACTGGACTTTACTTGCCACATAATTCCAGTGTCCTTGTATATAAAACTAAAGCTTTTCCATTTACCTACTTCCTCTGTCTGAAGCAAAAATGAAAATATTGCCATTATTTAGTTTTTTTATATTATGATTTTGGGGTCCCTCAACCTAGTGTGGGGACCCAGAGATGACCTAGACAGAGCACATTGTGCGGTGAATTATGGGCAAAAATGTTTTGTAAAAGGAATGCCCCGGAAAGCATTATGGGGAGAGTTTCCGAGTGCAGAAAATATAGTAGTATTTGGACTGTAATGCTCAGAACAGCCCTAGAGGGCACCATCATAAAAATAACATTTGTAAGAAACATGGTGTAACCAGTCATCCCCTAGAGACCATATCCACATGAAAACAAAGTCAGAACAAAATGCAGTGTAACAATATATTTATCCCCTAGAGGGCATAGTGCATTACGTGCATTTTCAAGTCTAGCAGGCCTACTACAATAGTCCTCATATAAAGCGCTCTTCTGATCGAGTTTGTTCTATATGAACCTTTCTAAAAAAATGAATACATTTAAAAAATATATTTAAATATATTAAAAAATAACCCCCTCCAGCGTGCAACCTTTGCGCGCCAACACCACAAAAACGGCATGAAAAAAAAAAAAAAAAAAAACACACATGGCCATGCAGACCTTAGCAGCAAGGCAGAAGAAAAATAAAATAGTGCATCATACTAAGACATATGACTGAGCGTGCAATAATCCATGTAACAGGGTCAGTCTCCAAGGCGGTAAGAAAGCAACCTCTACATTTACCTACAAAATCAAGGGAATTTTGAAAGGCAGGCCAAGGAACAAATTAAAGTGATGGGCGTGTTGCAAGCCCATCGATGTAAAATGAAACATGTCAAGAGCGCTTGCCTAGGTTCAACCTAAAAAGAACAAACCAGAAATTATAATGCCTGTGTCAGCAAAGTAAACGCATCAGAGGACACAGACTCTAGTGTAACAAAAACAAGATTACTCGAGTGTAATCACCAAAACCCAATGGGAACACAAATTGAACACTAAACACGCACAAACACCTATGGCCTTGTTGAATATCTCCTCTACGCAAAGATAAACCATGAAGGGAAAAAGAAAAGAAAAAAAAAACGCCTGATGGGTTTCAGCCCACTGTCTCCCTGCACCTATGGCGTTTTTTGAAGAATTTATGACAGGAGCTATAAAAGAATGGTAAAGAACCACGTACACAGCTATGTTTGAACACATACCTTTCTTTTCATGGACTTCCCCACTGCACTTTCTGTAGGGATCAGAACATATGCATCACACAAACAACAATCATGCACGTGTGATCTTGGTTCTCTGACACGAAATGCCACTTAAGAGGCCAGTCCCTATTCAGAAAAAGTGGTAATATGTATGTGCGAGACACCAATAAATGTGGCCACAAATCTGTGAAAATCCTTCACTGCAAAAAATCACCCCAAACATGTCACAAATTAAATATGTAGAGCACACTAGCAAACTGTTTAAAATGTAACCATATTCCACTAGATATAGGCAGGTATTACCATAACGCAATTGTTAACCTAATGCATATGTTTTCCATGTTCAGTAATAAGGCCGCACCTGCTACGTCCGAACACCAGTCTGCAGGCATCCATAAGGGTCCTATGCCGTGAACAAGCCCACTTCACAAACAGGGCACTGAGTGGGTTCAACGATTAAGGAACTACGACCATGTACAGCTTGGCCAGCAATGCAGAACCAGTAAATGCGCAGCTTAGTGTGCCTGAGGGAGACCGATGCATGCAGGCAAGACTTGCCACAGTACTTGAGACTTTTTAACCATGTGTTGGAAGAGACCTTGAACTCCGCTGCCAAACGAGAGTGCCCAAGTTATTTGCCCCAATGCCTAATCCTTGCCTATTCCGTATTGTATTGAGAACAGCGGAGATACAAATTTGACCACAGCAAAACCAGCAAGAAGGGGGAAGCACTAGGGAAGAGGGATTTTGAGGTGTATCACTTCACTACCAGATGCTACAGCATCTTCATCGTGTGCAGTATTTAGTTTTGAAAGATTAGAATACATTATTTTTAAATAAAATTACGTTACACGGTCTACTGTTTGCCCGTTTGAGTTCTCAGCTCTTCTGCACATTATTTTCATTGGAAGCCTCTAACTGCTTATCCTCGTTACCCTGAGAGTAAAGTGTGGAAAGGGTTATACTTGGCCTAGTTTATACAGTCAAAAGAGGCCCGCCCCAGGACACAAATGAAAAACAAGCATTTGCGATGCGTCTCACAATTGCTCGAGTTAGAGCTGCTAGTCTTGTAAAATTCCTAACTGGACTTTTCCTGCCACATAAATTGAAAATGAAAAGTAAAACCGTTGCCATAAGTGAGCCATGAGCACAAAGGAGAGACACAAAAGGAAAAAGAAGTTTGCTCGCAGTCAAACGGTCAATTATCCATGTAACAGGGTAGATGGCCAAGGCGGTAGAAAAAAACTGCCCCAAGGAGGGACAAACGTAAAAGCATTTACCAAGGATTATAAAGGGTTTTTTAAAGGTAGGCCCATGAAATAGTGCAGTGGTGGGTGTGGTCAAAAGCCCACAATACTTTACAACAAGTCAAAGCGCTTGTGCGCTCGACCTAATGATAGCAATATTAGTACATATCTGATTGTGAAGACTACATGCCCCAGGAAAAACCATGTATATTTGGTATTGCAGGACTACAGAGAATATGGGCAACGCTTCCTTGATAAGTATTCAAGGTTTATCCATTTGAGAAATGAAACAAAGACAGTGTGTGTAAAAAAAAATTAAAATATCTGCACATTATTCATCAGATCTTCAGGCTGCAATGAGATTTGTGCGGGTCTGCACCAATACATAGCCTTGAATGTGCTGCGAAAAAAATTTACATATCTATTTTGGGGGGGGGTTTAAAAAAACACTATTCATATTTGCTCGAACAACTCAATGCCAATTTTCTGACCGGTGAGAGGTATTAGATTAGAGATGCAAACTGATGTGCAGAGAATGATTTCAGACTCCAGTGCTCGAAATCCAACACCATTCACAAGCAGCAAATTCCATTTTCACGTGCCAACATGTAATTCAATTCACCGTAGTGGATATACAAGAATACTGATTTATAATTTTCATACATCCGTCTGGCAAAGCTAGATCCACAAGAGCAAACAAAGCAACTTGCTCAAACTGTGCAAATCTTTTTGCTCACCCTGCTGCCACATCTTACTGTAAGGCACACATGACAAGTTGAGGATAGATTTTACTGTGCTTGGAGGTTGATTAGGTAAGTTCTGGCACCAGCGGAGAGGGACTCTACATCAGTGGTTCCTAACCTGTGGTCTGAGGGCCCCTAGGGCTCCCAAAGCCTCCCCAGGGGGTCTGTTAGGTGTACTTTTTGGGTAAACAATATGAACAGCATTATAGTTTATTAAATCAAATACAGGAGCAGGTTTTGTATGTATTGTCTTATTTTAGATAATGAAGAAAAAAAAAAAAGGAGAGAGTGAAAATAAGCAATTGCCTAGAATCACGCAATTTGGAAAAGTGGGGAAGTCAGGATTAATCACAGGTTTTCTGGTTTCACATTGTTCAATTCACCCACTAGATATATATTTTTTTCTTCACCTACCTTACTGCCAATACTCCCAACCTGCTGGCATCAATGTGACCCTCGGACACATCAGTGACCAAACTTTGCTGCCCCTGGGGAAATGTTTGTGAGTCCCCCCCTGGGATGGACGATGTGTGGCTTCAACTGAATTTAGAAAAGCTCCAACCTTCCTATTTGTTTTCAAATTAAATAAAATGTGTTATCATTTATGTATGTGTTTGATGAATGCTAGTTTCTGTATTTTTTGTGTATTTTTTACGCTTCAAATCATCAACTATGTTTAGACCGGAGTCCCCGGCTTCCTGTAATGCCTCAGTGGATGTATTTGGTATCGCCAGATTCACTGGGGGGTCCCCAGGTTCCAGTAATGCTAAAGTAGGGTTCGACAGAAGTCAGAAAGTTAAGAATCACTGATCTACATAGTATACCACTCAACTCCATCTGCTGTCATGGCCAAAATCAATGTTTAGTACTTAAGCATTATGGCTGAATATCCGGTAATGTTCCAGTTGAAGTGGTGGATTCAGGACAAGTTAGCACATTTATGGCACCATGTAGGAGGACATGCACAGTTCCTTCCCCCGTCTTGACCAAGCACAAGTGCAGAATATAAGGTAGTCATAGATAGTTTCTGTGCCATCCCTCTTAATGGACCACTTTTCAGGGTGATCAAGCATCTCACTCAATTCAAAATCAGTGTGTGTCAGAGAAATTGTTACTAAAACGGGCGTTTCCTATACGGCAATAACAATCACGATCTGAGAAGTAAAAACGGGGACTCATAAGCACTATAATTCAAGCACTCCATAGGAGGCTAAATGATATACCAAATTGCCCATAACCTGAGGTGGGAGACATACTCCTTTGGGTGGATCCAAAGACTCACTAGGAATATTTTAAAGAATTGCTTTTAAGAGATAACCGACAGCTTCACAGTCCGGAAGACTTTAAACACTCGACTCAGGAAATGCACAGCTGGAAACCTCAATAAGAAACCATATTCAACTAGTAGCAGTGAAGAAAACATAAAACCACAATGGTTACAAAAGATACATGCCCCTCCTTAATACTTTTAAAACCTAAATTACGTTTTGCAGGCATTGTGCCCATACCTTTAACACTTGCTTCTTTATTGACAAGTATTTTGTGGTCCTTTAATTGCCCCAGGCACACAATATTTTATTTGGAAGTCAGAAATAACTACTGACTATACGGAACACACAAGGGACGACAATCTGAATAATTCACCTAGCACACTACTGCCATTTTAAAAATATACCCATCATGGTAAAGTCTGATTGTGAAAAATTCTCTTCCCTGCCACATGCAATGACAGAATCGTTCAATTCATGAATGCTAAGTCATGTGTTTCATCAGCTGCTATAGTCACGAGGGTGAATTCCTTTCCGAACAGCCACATAATGAGGCAGGGAAAGCTATATTATTACAAATATATGGAAGACAAGAACTTCCAGTACAAAAATCTCCACACCCTCCTTGTCTCACTCATCGTTTAGTTGACCTCACAAAGCACACAGGGATTACTCTCTAAAATAGGAAAGAGTTACTTATACGTCATCAAAATCCCGAAGGCAACAGTAGCATACTTTTAAACCTAAACACACACGAACGCCACAGATTTCCCACAGGATATCGTTTCCATCGGCAGTGACTCCTAAACACATTCCACCGGGATGCATTGACTGTTGATTAACTCCCTAAATCACTGAAACGGTTTCCCCCAGGAATGATGGTGTCATCAAATGGGAAGATTAGACCATTACTTTCCGACGGGGCTGGACCGCACCAACTGTAGATGTGATAATGAAAGCATCGAAACGAACTGCTGTGCACTATAATACAAATCTCTCCATGAACCTAATGACATCATACAGATTTCATTTGAGATCAGGGCCCACTGTCACCCAAATAGTGCAAGGAGCAGCTACAAAACCAGGTTATTCTAAGACAAAATATGGTCTGGAAATGGTAAAACCATAAGGCTCCAATTGGCTGCATAGTAGCCAAAGTCTGTGCAAGAAAATGGTAAAAAAAGCAACAAATGTACGTTAAAAATGTTTTATATAATGCTTGTTTGGTGTGGGATCTACTCTCTTGGTGGGGGCGAGGGGGGACGTACTTTCAAACAACCACAGATGTCCACATAGGGAGCAGATTCACATTTTTAATGACTACTTTGTAGTGCTTTCAGTCCAGAACTGTATACAAAACAAAGATGGATGGAATGCTTTATTCATCTCAGCGACTGTTAATAACTCTGGGTTGCATCCCAAGCCATCGTTATTTTCCACACCATGTCATCTAAGTTTGGACACAGCTATATGCAAATCAGTCTTCAGCCTACTCTATTAAAAAAAAAAAAAAACACACAGAACACTCCAGCCCAAACTGCCAAGCTAGGTCCTCCCTGAATCGGAACAAAAGCAAACCCAGGATCGGTTTTGCCCTAGTATGGGCTCATCAGCCAGGTACAGCTTGGTTCCAGTGACAGTGGGCAAGGGACCCACATATGGGAATCCCCATCCCACCAGGAGTGGCACAGTAAGTATATACTGGTAGTCACTCATGGCTGCATACCAATCCATCGTTATTTTGAACGCCGACTAATCTGCATAGGTGGGTCCAAACTGAAATGGCATGGAGTCACTGGAACCAAGCTGTACCCGAGCGAGTCGGTGGGGGAGAATGATAAGAGTTGGGGGCACCTGGAAAACACAACCACTCGGGGTGATAACGCAAAAATAAAAAAGTAGTTCCTTGAAAGTAGGCAGTGCATTGACTCCTGTAAATAAGGTATGCTCCAGGGAAAGGCCTGTCAATAGAATGTGCTTCTCCCCTCCTCGCTATCCATCTCTCGGTGCTGTTCTAAACCTGTGAGCCTCCTGCCACAACAAGTTTGTCTCACCCACGTGCTCCCTTTCTCAGTTTTGTTCTACCTTGTGCGTCTCCGATGCTCTCCTGCTACTCCCTAAATCGTGTGTTTCTACTTCCTCCCGACTCCCCCTCCATTCACCGACTAGGCTTGCAGTTTATTTGGGGACGTAAACACTCTCCTTGCGTCAGCAGTTTGGTAGTCCTGGCTTTCTTCTGTATTCGAGTCAGGTGGCAATAAATACAGGCTCAATCTGTTCTACTAGTAACTGTGGTATTTTCTCCATTCCTCATACCCGCCAATTCACTTACAGACTAGAAACAAGAAGGGCAAAACGAATGACTAATTTACAGCATATTTTAACAATGATAAAACCAATTACATGACTCGAATTACAGGAACATTTTAAGAAGAAAGAAGCATCCCACTTGTGAACGGGACCATTGGTTTTACTTATTTCAAAGGCATGACCAACCCCAATTTGGATCCATACGGAAATGGCAACTTAAACGCCAAAAGGTAATACGTGCATACTGTATGCAAGAGCGAAGACACGCACTAAACGATCATTATGTTACATCGGGTTCTGAGGTCTTGCCTAACATAGCCTCCTTCTCGAACTAGATCACCTGCAAACCGATGCAACACAGAACAGCTGCTTAGAAAAGACGACCGAGAAAGGAAGAGTCAGACAGTGGGCAAAAGGGCTACCAAAAAGAAAGAAGATTACAGAGCGCTCTGAACTGCAACACATGCAGAGTCAACTAAACACCTTAAATCGGACTGAAACCAAAAGACAAAACACGATATAGTGCAACGCAGAGGAAGGCAAGACAGAAAGGCAGTGGTAAGGCACACCAACAGTGACAGCGGGAGGGGACAGTAAAATACACACAGTTGCGTACAGTGATTACGCAAACAAGCACGGGCAAAGACAACAGGTTTCACCTTTTGAAAGACATATTGGCCCCGTCAATGTTTAACATGTTTAAAGTAAATAATATTCATGCAGACCGTTCCAATACCTTCGGGTTTAGTTTGCTCAATACAAACAAACAATGCTTGGGGGGGGGGGGGCGCGACTGAAGGTCGCGAAATTACAAAGTGATCCAAAAAGGCACCAAAAAAAAAAAGGGACTGTTTCAATTATTCTGGTATAAAGATCAAAGGCTAGTGTATATCACACATGTGCGATCCATTCAAGGACATCTTAAGTTAGAAGAATAAACAGATCATCCAAATGAAGTTAGTCACTGTTTCACAAGTTAGGCGTGGTCTCAGAGAAGGATATTACACAAACGTGCTTGCTCTGTTGATGGTTCAACAACGGCATTTTAAAATCCCATGCCAACACATATGACTGGTCAAAGGAAGACCTCTTTGGTCAACAGCGCCTGCACAAATACAAATCAGCTAAAGTAAGAAAAGGACCAGAGGCGATATGGACACATCATATCCAAAAAGAACGGCGTTGAATGAAACAATTAGTAATAAAATGAATAAATAACTCATCCGAGCTTTAGGATTCTGAGGTGAAGTACAAGTGCAAGAGAGGGACAGTTTAAAAAAGATAAAAGTGAGGCCTACCAGTTCCAAAAGGTTAAAGACACACTTTAAGAAAAGCCTCAAATCACACAGAAAGGAGTATTTGTGGGATGATAAAGAAGAACAGTGCCCAAATATAAAGATTCTAAGCGAGAAAAAAAACAACACCTGGTCAAGAATTTAACTTCTTCAACTGAGGAAGTTTCTGGAAATGTATGATTCAATTTACATATACACTTCATCTAGACAGCTATGAATGGAAATATATTAATAAATCGAGCTCAGTGTCAAATTAAACACAATGTTGTATGGAGACCAAACCACCGCCACATCGTGCTGCTCATTGCTAGAGGCCAACTTTTACCACACCCTGTAGAGCTGCACATCTCTGTATGCTTTACGGGAGAAAGTTCTCCAAGCTTCAACAACAAGCTCCACTGCCTACTTAGGATGCATGTGCCTTGGAAATTATTAAATGTCTTGGAAAAAAAAAAAAATGCAGAGACTTTACTCGCTTTCTTGATTTGGGCCTGTGTTTGCCTTCACTAGATTCCTGAAGCTTGACAGCAGCGCAACCGACCCGGGTAGAGAGCAAAGCCCGTAAGACATAACAGAGTAAACACTTATGTAAAACACAAAATATCTGACGGTAATGGTTTCTGGGCGGCCTTAGGGGAGTGGCCCAAGGACGATGGCTCGCCCCTTTAAATAGGAATGGCTGCGTACCCCTCTACTCACGATAGTCCATCTTTGGTCCCTGAAACCACGATTATGGTCTGACAGGTTTAGTACCAGTCAAAAATAATAACTTAATAAGGAGTGTAGTTGTTCTCCCAATCCAGTTTGGTGTTTTATTTTTACCCATCTTCATTGTTTGATGGTGCCAAGGCAACTGAACAGTGCAATTTGTAGTTCCTAGGTGGCTGGGTGGATCTCTTGTGAGGTTCAGGGTTTATTGGTAGATGCTACTGGTGGGCCTGATGTGTGGTACTGGTGATTGGGGGGCCCGGGGAAGAGTGTCAATGATCTCTTTGATGATGTGCATGTAAGGTTGAAGGGTGCTGTGAGCCATGGGGAGTTGTGGATAACTGAAAGTGCATCTCCTTGGTTGGCAAATTAACAGCACCTATCCGACACACTACTAGCATTCATATGACCTTCTACTGGAGTGAGCCTTCCTGGGTGTGTGCATATCTGTGTATCCTTACAGACCAATTTCAGGACTAAAAGTCTGAGTTGGCATACTTTGAGTGCTTGAGTACTGTCAGCTATGTAAGGCATAAATGCTGAGAAATGTATATTGTGCCATCTGTGATCAGTGACCGCTAGTCACTGGACACAATGTCACTGTCTGATGGAAGGACCACAGTGTCTTCAATACCTGACACATTTACTACTCACACTAACTGAAAGAAACCTATAGCTAAAGTGGGGCGCGATATCAGCAAGAGGGTTGCAATGCTTGACTTTTTCTCCAGTTAGGATATTTTTTCTTTGTCAATGCCATGCAGGATGTGGATAATGTAGCTGGGTGCTGCTGTATGAGAGTTATTTAACGTAGGTCCAGGTTGGTCAAACTTCTGCCGAGTTGGATGATGAAGCCTCTATATAACTCATAGGCGAAGTATGGGGTATTGGTTTTGGCCAGATTGCCACAGTGGACACTGAAGTGTCACTTACTGTCATGACTCATGGTAATGGATTCTGCTTTAAACTACAAGTGCTTTTGTTTGTTTTTTGCCATCTGAACTGAATGTGATGCCCTCCTGGTTGTATGAGAGCGTATGATGGAGGCGAGTCGAGCATTCAGATACATTTTTGGATGGTTAATCCTGCAATATAACTGGTGCATGAGGTATATTTTTGTGTTTATAATATAGTTGCTAAGGAACAGGCAAAGTACACAGAAAATGTCTGTTCGGGCATGTCCCAAAATCAACTAAAAGTAACAAAATGCAACTTTGTCTCTCATACTTTCACTTGCTGAGAAACGTGCAATAATAAATTGGATGGTGTGGAAGCAGAGGCTAGGCACCGAACAGGGAAGCGTTCTTCAAGGCCCTGACCAGCCTTTACAAAACACACAGGTCCACCAAAAAAGCCCCCACCTTACAAACGTGTAAGTATGTTGGAAGCTGGTAAACTACAAAACGAATGACTGACAGAAGAGAGAGGGAAATATTACACATCTGTGAGGAACTGGAGAAACCCTTAAGTGATTTGCTGGATACAGAACATATTTTCAAGGCTTATCTATCCTACATGCACCAACTGCGACTGTCTTCCAAAGCCATCTCTTTCGAACGTGCAAACTTAAAAAATATTTATTAAAAACAAACATATAGATCATATTAGTATAGTTATGATACTCATTTGAAAGTGTTTACGTTTGACACATCACCCATGACCAAAAAGACAAATTTCACTTCACTGCCACACACTGTAAATTTCTATTCAGCTAGCTACAACATAAGATCAATAACTGGTGGAATTTCGAACAATAAACAGATGCACCACCAACTGCGAGACTAGCAGCAGAAAACCAAATGTTCTGAATACGACTGATCAATACGAGGGATCGCGCCCGAAAAAGACGTAAAAACAAACAGATCTTAGGATGAAAAATAACTAATAGATCCGAGGAAAAAGCAACTGTCCTAGACATTTAACTGTGCATGCTATGCACTGGGAAAAAGGTTTGACATCCACCGACTTGTTCAGAGAATCATGGGGTGCTGTCATATGCGTCCCATACAAAAGATGCGACCCCATTTTAGAAATGAGCAGGTCACTGAAAGCTCCAATGAATAGGAGTGAAACAGAAAGTACAAAGATCGAAGCATTAAGGTAGCGTCAGGGAGCCAGTGCAGTTTTACAACACAATTACGGAGACCGTCGTCAAGTCTTAAAGAACGTCAACAACGTATTTTGTCAAACGATGACAACACGGTCGGAGAGATATCAAGAAGCTAACTGAAAACCTTAATTTCGCTGTGGGCCACCATGGTCCGCGTTAAACTACAACAGCAGTTAGGCTTGTTGCCGCGCACGAGTACACAAAGTGTTCAGGAACAGGCCCTTTCTGCGACACTTCAAAATCACCTCCAATAAAGAGGTATTAGGCAACGAACAAAATCACCACCGGCAGGCATCTGCTTGGAAATGACACCCAGTGCACTATATTTCTAAAACGTATGAGAAGCAACATTCAACCGCTTCACAATGGTTAAATACGAGCCACAGTGTTATAAACATGAAGGAATACAATTCAAGGGACATAGCCTGCAATTTACGGTTTACCAAAACACTTATTTTTGTGACTAAAGCCGGTGTTCACCCAAATCATTAAGTAGTACAGTACATCGAGGTATACTTCCAGGTAGAGGTGGGAGCTTCTCTCTATATTACTTGCTAACACAAGCCAGACCCTATAACTTATCTACTGAGAGATGCTGAACGCACATAAAAAAACCTTGCGAAAGATTCTCTTTTTTACAACCACCACTGCATTTGCGTTTAACGTAAGGAGATTTAAAGTTGGTCTTACGTTAATCAAACGAACATGTACTTGGCTTGCACTGGGTGGTGTATAGCGCCTACACATCGCTCACAACCACAATCTTGTTCTAATAAATGCCATAGACGGGTTTGCGCTCCTACCACGACCACCTGAGTGCCTCATGCCTAACATTTCCTATAAAGTGTTTGTGCTTAAGCGTTCGTGCAAACCGAACACAAGGTACTACGATTTACAGTATCTGGACAGCGCCATCGCAGCTCCACGCAGAAGCAGGGGAATCAGAGCATCGGGTGGTGAGGGAAGGACACAGACCCCTGGTTTCTCTGGACATTAGTGGAGGGAGGAGTGTGCTTGCTTCCCCCAAGACCGAGGCTCGGGTTGCTCTTCTGTCTCCAGATGTGACAGCTCCACACTCCCCGCCTCCTGTTACTGTAAAACACAACGCTGGCCTCATCAGGGAGGGCCGAAGCCACCTCTTTCTGTTTCCTTAGCAGGCCCGCAGCCTTTCTCTCCCACCCCCACTTCAGTCGGGGTGGAATAACCGCTATTGCCCTGCCAGGGGAACCTCCTAGGGGATGGGCTGGCTTGCTTCCCGGGCAGGGTCGCGTCTCCACTCCTCTACCGGTCACACCAGGCCCCGTGCCTGCGTTCCCACCCCAGCCAGAGCCGCGTCTCCAACGCCTGACCTGTCACCAGGCCCGCTGGCTGCGCCTTCCGTGCTGTCAGCTCCCTAGCAGGGCCCCAGACCCGGGCGGACCGTGCGCAGCCGGCCCTGCTCGCCACTCACCCCCTCGCGCGAGGCAGACGCCGCTGCTTCCCCCGGTGACGATGAGGTGGCTCGTCGGGTGCCGCCGGGCCTGCTCTGGCTGCTGGGGAGGTGCTCGGCTTCCTTCCGCCCGTCCTTCTAGCTCCCTTCTTTATGACAACAGAGGCCGCTTTCACTTCCTCTAGCACAGGCTCCCCTCCTTGCCTGACCGGAAGTGACGCGCGGGCACGGGACCAGGGCTCTCATCCCGAGCGCCGTGCGCAGTGACGTCACAGACTCGGGAAAACGCCCTGTGGGAAGACATGTGCACGTGGTAGAACTAAAGATCAGACTGCGCACGGAAACGCCAGCCCGGCGGAACAAAGATAACAGACCGGATGTGGAAGAAAGACTGAAGTGAGCGGTCTAGCTGCACTGCAGCAGCAAATAACCTTTAACCTCTTGCCTGCACCTTCTACTTTATTGGATTGTGGCCTCAATTAGGTGAGCTGTCATTCATTGGGATAGCTCAGCTGATCGTGGCTTTTAGTGGACATGTATGTGTGAAGTGAACACATTACATAATGTCTTCTTGTGCTGTTGTATACTGTCATGGTTCAAAATAACTGTAAACAATAAAGATTTATCTGTCTTGTTTTGACTACTAGGGCGTCTGCTACCCCTTGCCTAGCCAGTTTTTGGGATGTTAGGGCTAGCTCATTGAAATCTTCCTAACTATTGTTCTACCAAAAATATGCAAGCCAGATATAGGTGGCTTTTTGGCAACGCCCTCGGATTCTAAAGGTATCAGGGTTTTGTAAGTTCCTGTTGTAATGTTCCTAGCATGCTGTAGGCCTGGAACCTCAGTGACATTAGTGTTCCAGGAGTCACATTCTGGAGCCTGGTAGACACTGATGTTCGAGGCATTGACGTGGGGTTGGATTCGGTGTTGGTTGAGGTGGTGCGCAGCACGTCTCCTGCTTTGGGTTGGTTATTTGCAATAAAGCTTTTCTTGCCTGCGCCTCTTTAACACTGGTGACGAGAGAAGTAACCAACCCAGAACCCACAAAATTATCTTCTCAACATCGGTTGAGGCTTACCTTCTGGATTTTGGTCTAGGCTGCGCTGTCGGCCGAACTGACGTCTTTCGCCGCTGTCCTTCAGATCCTCAATTTCGACACTACCGAAGAGATCCTGTGGCAGTTTGGAGTGGCTAGCTCCAGAGTCCTGTTCGTTTGGAGATCCGCCGTGTGTGTGTGGCTGATCCCCGAAGTGTGCTGTATTGAGGACGCCTTCCACATGTGTACAGTCGGCTGCCGTTTCCTGCAGGCAGATTTTGCCCCCGACAATGTTTTGTAGAGAAATCTCGCTTTTGCTGAGCTATTCCCTCTCTCAGCTCGCGTCCTGCCTCGCGCGTGCTGTTTTAAAAAAAATTACTGATGGAGCGTGACACGCGCACCTCCTGACGTTGCGGTTTCAACAAAAAGGACTAGACCGCTGCTATTTTTCCGCGCACACTGTTTACGCACTCAACGCCTTCGCACCTCATGATGTTCCGGTCACAATAAAGAAGACTAGACCGCTCCTCATTTTTTCCACATTCTTTGCATCATTGTGATTTTTTTTTTTTCAGAAAATTTAGACTGCTCTCTGCGTTTCCTCCTCGGCTAGAACAATAGTGGAAAGCATTGACCTCATGTAATTTAATTAACTTGAGTTATTCTCCACCCAGTTGCTAGTTCAAGATATAACTTTGTGTTAATTCACCATGGCTACACCTACTATGTCCCAACCACCTCCCTTCTTATCGGACAAAGGTGACCCCATTCTTCCGTGGAAACAATGGAAAAATCTTTTTGATTCTTACTTATTAGCCATAGGTGGAGAAAAGTTTTCCCCAGCTAGGAAACAAGCGGTCCTTCTACACAATCTGGGAATTGAAGGCAGGAATATTTATGACAGCCTAGAACCCTTGACCATTGGTGGGGCTGATGGTGAACCCAGAAACGTTTATGAGATGTCAGTAGCGATGTTGGCGACACATTTCGAGTCTAAACTCAATGTTGTTTTAGAGAGACATAAATTCTTCACCAGATCTCAGGGTAATACTGAGAGTGTAGGAAATTTTATCGCTGCTTTACGTACATTAGCACGCACTTGTGACTTCGGTGAAATCACTGACTCTCTTATTCGTGATCAACTTGTGCGTTGCACCAATAACAAGAAAGTCCAGGAGAAACTATTGACAAAGAACCCCGACTTGAGGAAAGCGATTGCAATTGCTGAAGGAATGGAAAGTACTAGCAACTGGATCAAACAGATGAACCATACTGAAGGAGATAGTCTCTCCTTTGTACAAGTACCAAGGATTCAAGAAGAAGTTTTAAGGGTTGGCAATGACAATAAGACACAAGCATCAACCCAAGAGAAGAAGAGGGACATAAAATCCTTACGTTGTTACCGCTGTGGCAACACAGGTCATGCAGCGAACAGTCCTAATTGTTTTGTGCGAAATTCATTATGTAGGAAGTGCAGAAAAAGAGGCCATTATGCTAGAGTCTGCAACAATGACAAAAGCAACATAGATTCTGTCACCGAAAATAGTAACAAGATGGTATTATATGTTGAACAGCAGATTGACCAAGTTGAGCACAACACTAGTATGGCAGATGAGGGACCTGTGATCATGCCTGAGTGTACCATTAAACTTGATGATAGAACAGTTACAGTTCTAACGGACTTGGGTTCTCCCTACACAATGGTTGGTGATAAGAACTGGCAGGCAATTTTCGGGGAGAATCCAGACTCCCTAATTAAACCTGACATCAACCCTGTCAGCTATGGGGGTGCCAAAATAGAGGTGGTTGGGTACAGGGTCATGAAAATCCAATTCCAAGACAAGGTTACTATAGGAAAAGTCTATGTAGCCAAACGTGCAATAATTTGTTAGGTTGGCGACACCAACGGGACATGGGTATTAAATTAGATTCCAATTAAGATAATCAAGTTATGGTGATGAGTAATGTGAATAACTCAATGGATATTTGTAAGGAATTCCCAGGAGTGTTTAGCGAAACTTTAGGTTGTTTGATAAATTTTGAACACCGGATCATACTGAAGAAACATGCAGCCCCGGTTGTACATAAAGTCAGAAGAGTACCTAAGTTGATGTTAGAACCTCTCAAAGCGGAACTGAACAGGTTATTAGAGGCAGGGGTGATCGAAGAGATAGAATCTTCGGAATGGTTGGCCCCTGTTGTCTTGACACCGAAGGATAACGGGAGGCGGATCCGCATGTGTGTAGATCTCAGGGATCTTAATAAGTATATATGGGTAGATCGTCAACCCCTACCTAATATTACGGAAGAGGTGTCATGCTTAGGTGGTTCAAAGGTGTTTAGTGTGTTGGACTTATCCTCGGCTTATCATCAGATTGTTTTGCACCCTGAGTCCAGACACCTCACCTCCTTTGTAACACCTTTGGGTGCTTATCAGTTTTTGAGGATGCCTTTTGGTCTGGCCTCTGCTGCCGCGTGTTTCCAACGCATTATGAAAAAAGTCTTAGGGGGAATCTCTGGCACATTATGTTTCCAAGATGACATACTAGTCCATGGTAAAACAGTGGGTGAACACAACAAGATTTTAAGAGAGGTTTTGAGTAAGTTAGCGGAGGCCGGCCTTACTGTTAAGAAAGAAAAATGTAAATTTAGGGTCACCTCTGTGACATACCTGGGACATACTATTTCTGGTGAGGGAATCAGACCCAAGTTAGAGTTAGTTGATTCTATAATTCGTGCACCTGAACCCAAAGACAAAGATGGTGTGAGGTCATTCCTAGGGTTGGCGGAATATTACTCTAAATTCATTCCCAACTTTTCTAGCGTGACACAACCTTTGAGAGCACTTTTGAAGAAGGGTTGTGAGTTTGTCTGGGGAAAGAATGCTTGACTGCTTTCTCCTTTGTAAAGAACTGTATTGGGATGATGCCCACCTTAGGGCATTTTGATGTGTGTGCCACAACTTATTTGTACACTGATACTAGTGTCAAGGATTTGGGGCTGTTCTTATCCAAAGGGTGGATCAAGAGGAGAAAGTAATTGCTTTTGCTTCTCGTTCCCTCAAGGAGGCTGAACAGCATTATTCTGTCATAGAAAGGGAGGAACTTGCGTGTATGTGGGCAGTCAAACATTTTAAATTTTACTTGTGGGGTTTACCTTTCGTGGTGAGGACTGATCACAGGCCTCTCGTCCAAATCTTTTCCTCCAAGAAGAATGAAGAGTTGACCCCGAGAATACGAAGGTGGGTAGAAGGATTATTAGAGTACAACTTTGTCGTGGAATATGTGCCAGGGGCGAAGAATATGGTGGCAGATTTTCTATCCTGTTCTTCAGTTGATAGTAGCGAGGAGTTTGAGGATGAGGTTATTATCAATTGGGTGAGAGAGATGGCCATCAATGAAGAGGAGTGGAAATTGGCTGTGGAGAGAGATTCGGACAGACATAAACTTAGAGAATTCATTGTAAAGGGATGGCCGGAGCACAGGGACATTCCTGACTCCTTGAAGGGCTATTGGAATGTGAGAGATGATGTCTCCTTAAATGGAAGTGAGTTATTTAGGGGTAGCAAATCCATATCTCCTAAGGGTGTGAGGAACAACATTCTGAATCTGGCTCACGAAGGGCACCTGGGCAGAAGTTTAACCAAATCTAGACTTAGGACAATATACTGGTGGCCAGGGTTAGACCGTGATGCTGAGGCAGTTGTGAAAGACTGTATGAGTTGCGCACGCAATGACAAAAGTAGGGTTGTAGCGAAAACGCCACTGTCTCCTATTTAGATTCCGGAAAAACCCTGGGCGAAACTAGGTCTTGACTTTATGGGTCCCTTTCATCTCTTACCTGCGAACGAACGATATGTCATACTCATGGTGGATTATGCGTCCGAATGGGTGGTGACTAAATGTGTGAATTCAGTCAATACCCGTACAGTAATTGAGTTTCTGGAAGAAGAATTCTCTAAGGAGGGTATACCTAGTCATTTAGTCGCAGACAATGGGGTACAATTGACATCGCAAGACATGAAGCTCTTTTTAGACTCCCTGGCTATTGTGCATTTGAGGACAGCTCTGTATCTGCTCCAGGCCAATGATCTCGCTGAGCGTATGAATAGAATGGTGAAGGCTTGTGTGCAAGAAGCTATTGAAACCAGAACTCCATTAGCTAATCTCCTGAGGGACATGTGGTGGGCACACCGCAACACTCCAAACAGCATCACCAACATAGCTCCTTTTGAATATAGGAGGGGAAGGTTGGGTTGCACTAAGCTGTTTCCGGCATGGTTCAGAAACAGTTTGGCGCAGGTTGATCTGGATCAGGAGAAATTTGACAAGGCACCTGGTCTCAGGGAGAGGTATCAACGTAATTACAAGTTGCGTTTTGATGCCAAGCATTGTGTTTCTAGTGTTAAGTAGAAGGTTGGTGACTTGGTGCTGGTGAAGAACCCTTGTTTTAAAACCAAGGGTAAATCATCCTTCAAGGGTCCTTTCTGCATCAGAGAAGTAAAGAAAAACATTGTGATTCTTGACAATGGGGATGCGTGGAGCATGTCCAGAATTGCGAGATGGAGAGATGTGGTGAAAGACTCCCCTACTTTGGAAGAAGACTCTCCTACTTTGGAAGATCAAGGAAGAAATAATTTTGCGAATACATCTAAGGGGTTACCACGCTCTAAAGTTTCATCCAGGTTACGTTCCAAACCACTCTGGATGAAAGACTATACATCTTGACTTGTTGTGATCTGCTATTCTGTTTTAATGCTGGTACATTCTTGTTACAATGTTTTGTTATCATTTTCCTGGTTGTTGGGATATTAATGTAAGGGAGGGGAATGTGTTGTAATGTTCCTAGCATGCTGTAGGCCTCGAACCTCGGTGACATTAGTGTTCCAGGATTCACATTCTGGAGCCTGGTAGACACTGATGTTCCAGGCATTGACGTGGGGTTGGATTCGGTGTCGGTTGAGGTGGTGCGCAGCACGTCTCCTGCTTTGGGTTGGTTATTTGCAATAAAGCTTAGTTTTGACTTTTCCTGCCTGCGCCTCTTTAACAGTTCCCCTGGAGGGAACTGAGAATATTTACAAAATATAGATGATTTTCGGTGGGAAAAAAAGTGTGGTGCGCGAAAATGCATGTTTAAGGGAAATTGTGGGTAAGAAAATGTCATGGTATCAAAACAAGTCACACCACCTTGGATGTTCTCAGGTTTCCAGTTTTCAGAAATACCTGAGTTTGGTAACTTTGTCAAGAAGGCAGCCGAGCTGTGACCCAATGACTGCATACCCCCATTGTCAAATCAGGTAATTTATTTATAGGAAATGTTGATGTCTCCCCATTGCGTTTTGGGGCCTTTCTTCTCGTAGGTGGTAAACCCACCCACACGTGGGCTAGTCTTCTTATCCAAGCACACAGGGTTACACTGGGTGGTAGGAATATTTTGGTCCCTGCAGATTTTGGAAGATGAGGTCACAGAGATTCAAAGAAAATGAGTGATTTTAGATAAAGTTTGAACTATGGCTCTTTCTTGTCCCAGGCCCAAATACCGTAGCTATCCCTATGGCTGATGCATCCAGATTGCATTTTAGGGCCTTTTGTATTGTGAGTGCTAGGCTGAGCCATAGAAGTTTGGCAGTGTTTTCATTGGAATGAGTGCGGGAACTCTGAGTGGAAGGAATTTTGTGGATCCCTGCAGATTCCAGAAGTTTACATCACAGAAATCAAAAGGAAAATGCTTGATTTTAGGTAAAGTTTGAAGTTTACCAATCCACAGTCTGTGGTCAAAAGGAGTAAATTGCTCGGCACCTCAATCTCTGGAACCAAAACCTCATAGGTGCTGTCTCTTACATAAATGTTACACAGGAGGTCATTCATTGATATATCAAAGTCCATGTATTCAAGCATACTACCCTCGTAGGTCAAAATGTTTGGCCTTTATTTGTATAATTTATTATTACAATTCCCTTTAATCCCTTAATCTGTGCATTACATAAATGTACAACAGGTACAGCCAGCCAACGTGTTTCAGGGACCACCCCTCCATCAAGGCAAACAAAATCTTATCTTCCTTTCGCAATTCATCCTTCCACTTTCAACTTTAAATGCATCCTTCAACGGCAATAGAGTCCTCCACAATCAATGGCACCAGGATTACAAGGTTTCCCTCACATCTCCAAGCAGGCGTTAGTGCAGAACTGACAATGCATTTGAATGAGGCACTTGATGTGTAAGAATGTAATGCATGAATAAAGGAGAACTGTAATAATTAACTATATGAATAAAGACAACAGTTTGGCCTACAAGTGGAGTATGTTTGAACTTTAACATATCAATAATTGATCTCCTGCAGAACATTTAAAGTTGAGGTTTACAGGACATTTTGGGTTAAGAACACATTGTAAGATCCATGGACTCTTTTGTGTTTCTAGTTTTGAGTTACATCTGGTTTTGTTAAGGTTCCTCTGATGACGGCCAACCCAAGCCTGAAAAGTGCAGCTATTCAGCATGTTAAGTGGGATGATATTGTGATTTAGCCCACTCTGCCGGCCCATATGTAAAAATAATGCCTAAAATAATCAAGATGTGATCTTGCTTGACATTAGGATGGGGATGCGTCAGTCCTGGGAGCAGAAAGTGTTTTGAGGCTTTAGGGGTGGGGCCTGATGTCAGAATGGGACAGACACCACTCCATTATCTTAAAAAAATATATATATTCCTGGCATCCAGTGGGCTTTCAAACCTCCAGTGCGGGTCGCATTTCAGCAAGACCCCTATCTGTCCTGTGGGGTGGGGTGGGGTTTAGAAATACTGGTTTGTCTGTCTTGAGGTGGGAGTATGGCCCAAGGCCTAAGTGGGACACTGGCTCTCCTTTGCTTTACACAAATGTAAAGTCCTTACTAGGTAGTGGGCTTTGTGCCCTCCCAGGGGGCAGGTATGGGGTACATTACTCAATTGGGACAAATCTCCTATCTCTTCCTAGGTGGACAGAAAGACTATTGGTCCTTCTGGGGTGGGGGTGTGGCTTGACGCCAGGGTAGGCCACCCCCATCCTTTTGCTTATTATGGTCCCATTTTGAAATCCCTTGTGCCTATTGGGCATTCTAGCTCACACTGGTTGGCAAATTGGTCAAGCCCACTCTCTGCCCCCCAAAGGGAGCAGAAATACTGATTTGGCCGTTTGGCAGTGGCTGTATGGCCCAATGCCAGGGTGGGACACCATAACCCCTATGACCAAATTTAAAATCTCTGGTGTCTACTGAGCGTTCTGCCCAGTAGGGGGAGGGATACGGGACAACCTCCACAATCAGGACAAGCCTCCTGAAGCCTCGATAAAACAGCAAGATGTTGCTAGCCCTGCAGAACTAGTGATTTAAATGATTTACCTGACCTAACTGTAATGTGCTTGACCCATCAACTCATCTCAAAATGTGTGATCCTAGACAAATATTTTCTTTCACAGAGTCTCCTTTTTCTTCATAATCATATGAGAGCACCATTAAATATGTGAGTTCAGCATGTCTGCTGTACACAGAACTCTTGTTTGATTTAATAGATTAAACGTTTACTCCACACATAATTAAAAACTAGTGCACATACAGGATACACGTCACCCTTCACTTGCCTCTGAGTTCACTAATAGAATAGTTGTAAGAGTGAGGGTAGTAATGTTTCTCAGATCATATGTAAAAACTCTCACTTTTAATAAATATAATTCCAAAGTAGGATGTAGTAGAGCACTATCATTTAAGGACATTTTCCATTAAAATGGCCACAGACTTTCCCACTAATATGTAGTTTTACTAATAAAGCTATATAGTGTACTGATTATAATTTGTGGAAAGCGACTTTCATAAAATATTTATCATTTGTCATCACAAAGTAAAATATTCTGATTTGTGTTGATCCTATAGAAATTTTTGTTTCCATCTCACTTCTGAATTACATAAACATGCTTTCCTAACTACTGAAATACATTTTGTAATATTTGTACAGTTAATTTTCAAAGTTTTTAAATGTTGTGTGCCCAGGAAGATGGGCAGACAGTTCTCTTTACCAAATCCTCTAACTTTGCAGTCAGAGAAAGGAAAGTAAACCCCCAATCTCCAGCATAAAATGAGCAGTAATTTGTAAGAAAACATAGCTGACATTTGACCTCTATATTTGAATACCCAGCAAATGTGACAAGATAAAAACAAGATCTAAAGGCGTATTTATTGCTCATTCACTTTTGACTGAACAAAACTCCTGTTCTTTGTCAGCTCAAGCTTTCTCAACACACTAGGCTAGTTAGGCCCTAAAAATAGCTTGCCCTGATAAAATCTGACTCCTCAAAGCAAGTGGGTGAAAAGATTTCTCAAGGCCTGCTTCTATCTGCTATGTGGAGAGGGGGGTCAGAAAGACTCCGTTACCCTTCTGGGGTGGGGATATGGAACGATGCCAGGTTAGGCCGCTCCTATTCTTTTATTTGTTTCAATGACCTTGTACACTTCCTGGTGCCTCACAGGGGGGAATTGGTGGCAAAACCCTTCTCAGCCCCCCAGTAGGCAGAAAGACTAGCCTGCCCCCCCTTGGGGTTGTAATATGGCCCAATGCCAGGGTGGGACACCCACCAGCACCTCTTCACTTTGCCCATCCTTTTGTTTCTTTTGGTGCCATTTGCTCTTTTTGGGGTGGGGGTATGGCTCAATGCTAGGAAGGAATGCCAGCAACTCTTTCTTTTACCCAAATGTAAGATGCCTGATGTCTAGTGGGCTTTCTGCCTCCTGGGAGGGAGTTTGGGGATATTCAGTGTCCATCTTCCAACAGGGGGTTGAAAGAAAGACTGTATTCCCTCTTTTGGAATAGAGGCATGGCACTAGGTAAGAGTGGGATGCTCCACTCATTTTGTTTTTGTCCCTCCCCCCCCCAGTTTCTAGTGTGCATCATACCCACCTAGGGGAGACAAGTTGCACACTGGGCTGGCACTACCCCCTATTTTTATTGTATTTTTGGGGGGCAAATTAACCTGGGTGTCTTGTGGGCTTTCTGCCTCCCCTAGCCCCCTTCCATAGCAGGTTGGGGGCTAATTCCCCAATTTGCCCCAAAGAAGGAAAGGCAGAAAGACTGTAATGCCCCTTTTTGGGGCGGGGGCGCAGCTCTGAGCAAGGTGGGCCGCTCCACACCTTTGCTTTTTTTTCTTAGCCCTGGTGTCTAGTGGGCTTTCTGCCCCCCCTTCCAAGGAGGACAGATAGGGAGCACACCCCTAAAGATTGCTGCACCTCTTTTGGGGTGGGGCATAGCACTGAACATAGTGGCCCCCCAATGCTTTCCTTTTTGTGTTTCTAGAAGGATTTCTGTTCCTCTCGTTGGGCAGAGTGTTGGCAAATTCCCCAACCTGCCTTCCCTGCGGTGGCAGAAAGACTGTTATGCCTTTTCTTGGGGTGGAGGCACATTCCTGCGCATTGTTGGCCACCCCATCACTTTGTGTTTTTTACCCACCTATCCCTGGTGTCTAGTGAGCTTTCTGCACCCACGGGGTGGCAGATATGGTGTAATCGCTCCTAGCTGTTGTAGGAGGCTGGACTGGCTTGTAGTGAGTACCAAGGGGTACTTGCACCTTGCACCAGGCCCAGTTATCCCTTATTAGTGTATAGGGTGTCTAGCAGCTTAGGCTGATAGATAATGGTAGCTTAGCAGAGCAGCTTAGGCTGAACTAGGAGACGTGTGAAGCTACTACAGTACCACTTAGTGTCATATGCACAATATCATAAGAAAACCCAATACACAGTTATACTAAAAATAAAGGTACTTTATTTTTATGACAATATGCCAAAGTATCTTAGAGTGTACCCTCAGTGAGAGGATAGGAAATATACACAAGATATATATACACATTAGCAAAAATATGCAGTATAGTCTTAGAAAACAGTGCAAACAATGTATAGTTACAATAGGATGCAATGGGGAAACATAGGGATAGGGGCAACACAAACCATATACTCCAGAAGTGGAATGCGAACCACGAATGGACCCCAAACCTATGTGACCTTGTAGAGGGTCGCTGGGACTATTAGAAAATAGTGAGAGTTAGAAAAATAACCCTCCCCAAGACCCTGAAAAGTGAGTGCAAAGTGCACTAAAGTTCCCCTAAGGACAAAATAGTCGTGTTAGAGGGAAAATGCAAGGAAAACACAAATCAGCAATGCAACAACGATGGATTCCTGACTGAGGGTACCTGTGGAACAAGGGGACCAAGTCCAAAAGTCACAAGCAGCTCGGAGATGGGCAGATGCCCAAGAAATGCCAGCGGTTGGTGCAAAGAAGCTCTTACTAGGCTGAAGAACTGTGAATACTGCAGGAACGACAAGGGCTAGAGACTTCCCCTTTGGAGGATGGATCCCCCACGCCTTGGAGAGTCGTGCAGAAGTGTTTTCCCGCCGGATGGACGCCAACAAGCCTTGCTACACGCAAATCATGCGTTTGGCGTTTTTGGACGCTGCTGGGGCCCAGGAGGGACCAGGAGGTCGCAAATTGGACCTGCAGAGAGAGGGGACGTCGAGCAAGACAAAGAGCCCTCACTGAAGCCGGTAGCACCCGGAGAAGTGCCAGAAACAGGCACTACGAGGATGCGTGAAACGGTGCTCGCCGAAGTTGCACAAAGGAGTCCCACGTCGCCGGAGACCAACTTAGAAAGTCGTGCAATGCAGGTTAGAGTGCCGTGGACCCAGGCTTGGCTGTGCACGAAGGATTTCCGCCGGAAGTGCACAGGGGCCGGAGTAGCTTGCAAAGTCGCGGTTCCCAGCAATGCAGCCCAGCGAGGTGAGGCAAGGACTTACCTCCACCAAACTTGGGCTGAAGAGTCACTGGACTGTGGGGGTCACTTGGACGGTCTCGCTGGATTCGAGGGACCTCGCTCGTCGTGCTGAGAGGAGACCCAAGGGACCGGAAATGCAGCTTTTTGGTGCCTGCGGTTGCAGGGGGAAGATTCCGTCGACCCACGGGAGATTTCTTCGGAGCTTCTGGTGCAGAGAGGAGGCAGACTACCCCCACAGCATGCACAAGCAGGAAAACAGTCGAGAAGGCGGCAGGATCAGCGTTACAGAGTTGCAGTGGTCGTCTTTGCTACTATGTTGCAGGTTTGCAGGCTTCCAGCGCGGTCAGCGGTCGATTCCTTATCAGAAGGTGAAGAGGGAGATGCAGAGGAACTCGGCTGAGCTCATGCATTCGTTATCTAAAGTTTCCCCAGAGACAGAGACCCTAAATAGCCAGAAAAGAGGGTTTGGCTACCTAGGAGAGAGGAAAGGCTACTAACACCTGAAGGAGCCTATCACAAGGAGTCTCTGACGTCACCTTGTGGCACTGGCCACTCAGAGCAGTCCAGTGTGCCAGCAGCACCTCTGTTTCCAAGATGGCAGAGGTCTGGAGCACACTGGAGGAGCTCTGGACACCTCCCAGGGGAGGTGCAGGTCAGGGGAGTGGTCACTCCCCTTTCCTTTGTCCAGTTTCGCGCCAGAGCAGGGGCTAAGGGGTCCCTGAACCGGTGTAGACTGGCTTATGCAGAATTGGGCACATCTGTGCCCAACAAAGCATTTCCAGAGGCTGGGGGAGGCTACTCCTCCCCTGCCTTCACACCATTTTCCAAAGGGAGAGGGTGTCACACCCTCTCTCAGAGGAAGTTCTTTGTTCTGCCATCCTGGGCCAGGCCTGGCTGGACCCCAGGAGGGCAGCTGCCTGTCTGAGGGGTTGGCAGCAGCAGCAGCTGCAGAGAAACCCCAGGAAGGGCAGTCTGGCAGTACCAGGGTCTGTGCTACAGACCACTGGGATCATGGAATTGTACCAACAATGCCAGGATGGCATAGAGGGGGCAATTCCATGATCATAGACATGTTACATGGCCATATTCGGAGTTACCATGGTGAAGCTACATATAGGTAGTGACCTATATGTAGTGCACGCGTGTAATGGTGTCCCCGCACTCACAAAGTTCAGTGAATTGGCTCTGAACAATGTGGGGGCACCTTGGCTAGTGCCAGGGTGCCCTCACACTAAGTAACTTTGCACCTAACCTTTACCAGGTAAAGGTTAGACATATAGGTGACTTATAAGTTACTTAAGTGCAGTGTAAAATGGCTGTGAAATAACGTGGACGTTATTTCACTCAGGCTGCAGTGGCAGGCCTGTGTAAGATTTGTCAGAGCTCCCTATGGGTGGCAAAAGAAATGCTGCAGCCCATAGGGATCTCCTGGAACCCCAATACCCTGGGTACCTCAGTACCATATACTAGGGAATTATAAGGGTGTTCCAGTAAGCCAATGAAAATTGGTAAAAATGGTCACTAGCCTGTCAGTGACAATTTTGAAAGAAATGAGAGAGCATAACCACTGAGGTTCTGATTAGCAGAGCCTCCGTGAGACAGTTAGTCACTACACAGGTAACACATTCAGGCACACTTATGAGCACTGGGGCCCTGGGTTACCAGGGTCCCAGTGACACATACAACTAAAACAACATATATACAGTGAAAAATGGGGGTAACATGCCAGGCAAGATGGTACTTTCCTACACAACCCCCCCCAAACGAAGGACAATAAGACTAGCCATTACCTGATGAGTCTTCATTGTCTAAGTGGAAATATCTGGAGAGTCCATCTGCATTGGAGTGGCTACTCCCAGGTCTATGTTCCACTGTATAGTCCATTCCCTGTAGGGATATGGACCACCTCAACAATTTAGGATTTTCACCTTTCATTTGTTTTAGCCAAAGTAGAGGTTTGTGGTCTGTCTGAACAATGAAGTGAGTGCCAAACAGGTATGGCCTCAACTTCTTCAGAGCCCAGACCACAGCAAAGGCCTCCCTCTCAATGGCAGACCAACGCTTTTCTCTAGGGGTCAACCTCCTACTAATAAAAGCAACAGGTTGATCCTGGCCCTCAGAATTAAGTTGTGATAGGACTGCCCCTACTCCTAATTCAGATGCATCAGTTTGGACATAGAATTTTTTAGAGTAACAAGGGCTTTTCAGGACAGGTGCAGAGCACATGGCCTGCTTCAGCTCCTCAAAAGCTTTCTGACAGCTTGCTGTCCATAATACCTTTTTAGGCATTTTCTTGGATGTGAGGTCATTAAGAGGGGCTGCAATGGAGCCATAGTTCTTAATGAACCTCCTGTAATACCCAGTGAGGCCTAGGAAGGCTCTCACCTGAGTCTGAGTGGTAGGGGGAACCCAATCAATAATAGTTTGGATTTTCCCCTGAAGTGGTGCAATCTGTTCCCCACCAACAAGGTGTCCCAGATAAACCACCTTACCCTGCCCTATCTGGCACTTTGAAGCCTTGATAGTGAGGCCTGCCTTTTGCAGAGCCTCCAAAACTTTCCATAGGTGGACCAGGTGATCATCCCAGCTGGAGCTAAAGACAGCTATATCGTCCAAATATGCTGCACTGAAAGCTTCCAGCCCTTGCAGGACTGTGTTCACCAACCTCTGAAAAGTGGCAGGTGCATTTTTCAAACCAAAAGGCATTACAGTAAACTGGTAATGTCCTCCAATAGTAGAAAATGCAGTCTTAGGTTTAGCATCTTCTGACAATTTGATCTGCCAATACCCTGCAGTCAAATCAAAAGTGCTTAGATACTTGGCAGATGCCAGTGTATCTATGAGCTCATCTGCCCTGGGTATAGGGTGAGCATCAGTTTTGGTTACCAAGTTGAGACCTCTATAGTCTACACAAAACCTCATTTCCTTCTTTCCATCTTTAGAATTGGGTTTTGGTACCAGTACCACAGGAGAAGCCCATGGACTGTCAGAGTGCTCAACTACTCCTAGTTCCAACATTTTCTGAACTTCTTGCTTTATGCAGTCCCTGACATGGTCAGGCTGCCTATAGATCTTACTTTTGACAGGTAAACTGTCTTCAGTATCTATAGTGTGCTCACACCAAGAAGTGGTGCCTGGCACAATGGAGAAGAGTTCTGAAAATTGTCCTAGGAGATTTATGCAATTATCTTTCTGCTCAGCAGTAAGACAATCAGCCAAAACTACACCTTCCACAAGAGCATCTTGTTCTGTGGAAGAGAAGAGATCAGGTAGAGGATCACTGTCTTCTTCCTGTCCCTCATCTGTTGCCATGAGCAGGGTGAGATCAGCCCTGTCATAGTAGGGTTTCAGGCGGTTGACATGGAGCACCCTAAGGGGACTCCTGGCAGTGCCTAAGTCAACCAAGTAGGTGACTTCACCCTTCTTTTCAACAATTGTGTGGGGTCCACTCCATTTATCTTGGAGTGCTCTTGGGGCCACAGGCTCCAAGACCCACACTTTCTGCCCTGGTTGGTACTGAACCAAAACAGCCTTCTGATCATGCCATTGCTTCTGGAGCTCTTGGCTGGCCTGAAGGTTTTTACTGGCCTTTTTCATGTACTCAGCCATCCTTGATCTGAGGCCAAGTACATAATCCACAATATCCTGTTTAGGAGCTTTTAAAGGTTGTTCCCAACCCTCCTTTACAAGTGTGAGTGGACCCCTAACAGGGTGTCCAAAAAGAAGTTCAAAGGGGCTGAAGCCCACTCCTTTCTGGGGTACCTCCCTGTAGGCAAAAAGGAGGCATGGTAGAAGGATATCCCATCTCCTGCGGAGTTTTTCAGGGAGTCCCATAATCATGCCTTTGAGAGTTTTATTAAATCTCTCCACCAGTCCATTTGTTTGTGGATGATAGGGTGTTGTGAACTTGTAAGTTACACCACACTCCTTCCACATGGCCTTTAAGTATGCAGACATGAAATTGCTTCCTCTGTCTGATACTACTTCCTTTGGGAAGCCCACCCTGGAAAATATTCCCAGGTGGGCCTTTGCCACTGCAGGAGCTGTAGTGGTCCTTAAAGGAATAGCTTCAGGATATCTTGTGGCATGGTCCACTACCACTAAGATAAACCTATTGCCTGAAGCAGTGGGAGGGTCAAGGGGGCCAACTATGTCAACCCCTACCCTTTCAAAGGGAACCCCAACCACAGGCAGTGGGATAAGGGGTGCCTTTGGGGTGCCACCTGTCTTGCCACTGGCTTGACAGGTTTCACAGGACTTGCAAAATTCTTTTGTGTCCTCAGACATCCTAGGCCAATGAAACAGGGGAACAAGCCTGTCCCAAGTTTTCATTTGACCCAGGTGCCCAGCTAAGGGAATGTCATGTGCCAGTGTTAGGAGGAACTTTCTGTACTCCTGAGGAATCACTAATCTCCTGGCAGCTCCAGGTTTAGGATCCCTATGCTCAGTGTACAAGAGGTTGTCCTCCCAGTAAACTCTGTGAGAGTCACTGACATCCCCATTAGCCTGTTTGACAGCTTGCTGTCTGAGACCCTCTAATGTGGGACAGGTTTGCTGTGCCACACTCAGCTCCTCTCTGGCAGGCCCCCCTTCACCCAAAAGCTCAGCAGTGTCTGCTTCCAGCTCCTCTGGTGTAGGTTCTGCACAGGGAGGGAATTCTTCTTCCTCAGAAGTTGAATCCACTGTAGAGGGAGGGATAGTAGGAAGTGGTTTGCTTCTACTAACCCTAGCTTTAGGGAGCACTTGGTCCATTGTTCCAGGATCCAAGCTTCCCTGTCCTTTTTGCTTTTTGGCCTGAGCCCTTGTCAAAGCAAAAATATGCCCTGGGATGCCCAGCATTGCTGCATGGGCCTCCAACTCCACATCTGACCAAGCTGATGTCTCCAAATCATTCCCTAATAGACAGTCTACAGGTAAATCTGAAGCTACCACAACTTTCCTTGGACCAGAAACCCCCCCCCAGTTGAGATTTACAACAGCCATGGGGTGGCTTTGTGTTATGTTGTGAGCATCGGTTACTTGGTACTGGTGTCCAAGTATGTGTTGTTCAGGGTGCACCAGTTTCTCAATCACCATTGTGACACTGGCACCTGTGTCCCTGTAGGCCTGGACCTCAACACCATTTATTAGGGTTAGTTGCTTGTACTTCTCCAAGTTATGGGGGCAAGCAACCAAAGTGGCTAAGTCAATAGCCCCTTCAGAGACTAAAGTAGCCTCTGTGGTCTCCCTAATTAGACCAACCCCAACTAAATTACCAAAAGTGAGCCCAGCTACTCCCTTGGATTGGCTATTAGTAGGTTTGCTCCCACCACCACTGCTATTAGTAGGGACACTAGGTGTAGCAGTAGGGGTTGTAGTGGTAGGAGCTGTGGTGCCTTTCTTTGGACAACTGGGATCTGTTGTCCAATGGCCTTTTATCTTACATAAATAGCACCATGGTTTATTTTCCTTGTTCTGATTAAAGGAGGATTTGGACCCACCACCCCCACCAGAGTGTTTTTGTGGGCCTGATGAAGACTCATTTTTAGATTTGTCCCCACCCTTGTCAGAAGACTTACCATCCTTCTTTTTGTTGCCATCTTTGTCACCCCCTGTATGAACTTTTCTGTTCACTCTTGTTCTGACCCATTTGTCTGCCTTCTTTCCCAATTCTTGGGGAGAGGTCAGATCAGAGTCCACCAAGTACTGGTGCAACAAATCAGACACACAATTATTAAGAATATGCTCTCTCAGGATTAAGTTATACAGGCTGTCATAATCAGTAACTTTACTGCCATGTAACCACCCCTCCAAGGCCTTCACTGCCTGGTCAATGAAATCAACCCAGTCTTGTGAAGACTCCTTTTTGGTCTCTCTGAACTTTATCCTGTACTGTTCAGTGGTTAAGCCATAACCATCCAGGAGTGCATTCTTAAGAACTTGGAAATTATTGGCATCATTTTCTTTCACTGTAAGGAGCCTATCCCTACCTTTTCCACTAAATGATAGCCATAGGATAGCAGCCCACTGCTTTTGAGGGACATCCTGTACAGCACAGGCCCTCTCAAGTGCAGCAAACCACTTGTTAATGTCATCCCCCTCCTTATAAGGGGGAACTATCTTGTGCAGATTCCTGGAATCATGCTCTTTTGCAGGATGACTATGGGGAATACTGCTGCTGCCACCATGGGTTTCTAAACCCAACTTCTGTCTTTCCCTCTCTACTTCTAAAGACTGTCTATCCAAATCCAGCTGTTGCTTCTTGAGCTTCAGTCTGGTTTGTTCCACTCTCAATCTATTGAGCTCCCTTTCTAACAATCTGTCATCAGGGTGGGTGGGAGGGACATTTCTAGATACAGAGGTATGATGGGAATGAACAGAAGGAGACCTGTCCCTTACAGAGGGCACCCTAACAGCTTGGCTACCAGTATAATGTGAGAGCACACCATTAGTATGGTGTGATTCAACCTCTGTACCAACTATGCTAGACTGTCTAGTAATGGGCAGGCTGAGAAGTTTCTTTCCTGAACCTTTTCCTGGGGGAGTCCCTGGATCAGATTGAGAACCATTAGCTACTTTTTCTATAGATTGGGCACTTATGGCCTTATCCTGTACTCTAAGCATATTAATTAACAGTTCTAAGGAAGGATTCTTCCCTACACTCAAACCTCTCTCTATGCAGAGACTCCTTGCTCCTTTCCAGCTAAGGTGATCATAAGCAAGTTTGGACAGTTCAACATTTTTTCCTGTGCCAGACATTTTTTAGAGAGAGTTGAAGTGATAGAAAAAGAGAAAAAAGTTTTCAGAACTTTTTGGAAAGACAGAAAAAAAACTTTTTAAACTTTTAAGAACTTTTTGAAAGTTTAGAAGTACTTTTCAGCACTTTGAAAAGAGTGAAAAGAGGAAATGCAAAACTTTTTGGCTATGTGTATATACACTGACCTTGTTTTGTATATTTTTCTCTTATGAAAAGTACAATGACAAGAGTGGTAAGTAGTCTCAAGCACTTATCCCACCACTGCACAACCAATGTAGGAGGCTGGACTGGCTTGTAGTGAGTACCAAGGGGTACTTGCACCTTGCACCAGGCCCAGTTATCCCTTATTAGTGTATAGGGTGTCTAGCAGCTTAGGCTGATAGATAATGGTAGCTTAGCAGAGCAGCTTAGGCTGAACTAGGAGACGTGTGAAGCTACTACAGTACCACTTAGTGTCATATGCACAATATCATAAGAAAACCCAATACACAGTTATACTAAAAATAAAGGTACTTTATTTTTATGACAATATGCCAAAGTATCTTAGAGTGTACCCTCAGTGAGAGGATAGGAAATATACACAAGATATATATACACATTAGCAAAAATATGCAGTATAGTCTTAGAAAACAGTGCAAACAATGTATAGTTACAATAGGATGCAATGGGGAAACATAGGGATAGGGGCAACACAAACCATATACTCCAGAAGTGGAATGCGAACCACGAATGGACCCCAAACCTATGTGACCTTGTAGAGGGTCGCTGGGACTATTAGAAAATAGTGAGAGTTAGAAAAATAACCCTCCCCAAGACCCTGAAAAGTGAGTGCAAAGTGCACTAAAGTTCCCCTAAGGACAAAATAGTCGTGTTAGAGGGAAAATGCAAGGAAAACACAAATCAGCAATGCAACAACGATGGATTCCTGACTGAGGGTACCTGTGGAACAAGGGGACCAAGTCCAAAAGTCACAAGCAGCTCGGAGATGGGCAGATGCCCAAGAAATGCCAGCGGTTGGTGCAAAGAAGCTCTTACTAGGCTGAAGAACTGTGAATACTGCAGGAACGACAAGGGCTAGAGACTTCCCCTTTGGAGGATGGATCCCCCACGCCTTGGAGAGTCGTGCAAAAGTGTTTTCCCGCCGGATGGACGCCAACAAGCCTTGCTACACGCAAATCGTGCGTTTGGCGTTTTTGGACGCTGCTGGGGCCCAGGAGGGACCAGGAGGTCGCAAATTGGACCTGCAGAGAGAGGGGACGTCGAGCAAGACAAAGAGCCCTCACTGAAGCCGGTAGCACCCGGAGAAGTGCCAGAAACAGGCACTACGAGGATGCGTGAAACGGTGCTCGCCGAAGTTGCACAAAGGAGTCCCACGTCGCCGGAGACCAACTTAGAAAGTCGTGCAATGCAGGTTAGAGTGCCGTGGACCCAGGCTTGGCTGTGCACAAAGGATTTCCGCCGGAAGTGCACAGGGGCCGGAGTAGCTTGCAAAGTCGCGGTTCCCAGCAATGCAGCCCAGCGAGGTGAGGCAAGGACTTACCTCCACCAAACTTGGGCTGAAGAGTCACTGGACTGTGGGGGTCACTTGGACGGTCTCGCTGGATTCGAGGGACCTCGCTCGTCGTGCTGAGAGGAGACCCAAGGGACCGGAAATGCAGCTTTTTGGTGCCTGCGGTTGCAGGGGGAAGATTCCGTCGACCCACGGGAGATTTCTTCGGAGCTTCTGGTGCATAGAGGAGGCAGACTACCCCCACAGCATGCACAAGCAGGAAAACAGTCGAGAAGGCGGCAGGATCAGCGTTACAGAGTTGCAGTGGTCGTCTTTGCTACTATGTTGCAGGTTTGCAGGCTTCCAGCGCGGTCAGCGGTCGATTCCTTATCAGAAGGTGAAGAGGGAGATGCAGAGGAACTCGGCTGAGCTCATGCATTCGTTATCTAAAGTTTCCCCAGAGACAGAGACCCTAAATAGCCAGAAAAGAGGGTTTGGCTACCTAGGAGAGAGGAAAGGCTACTAACACCTGAAGGAGCCTATCACAAGGAGTCTCTGACGTCACCTGGTGGCACTGGCCACTCAGAGCAGTCCAGTGTGCCAGCAGCACCTCTGTTTCCAAGATGGCAGAGGTCTGGAGCACACTGGAGGAGCTCTGGACACCTCCCAGGGGAGGTGCAGGTCAGGGGAGTGGTCACTCCCCTTTCCTTTGTCCAGTTTCGCGCCAGAGCAGGGGCTAAGGGGTCCCTGAACCGGTGTAGACTGGCTTATGCAGAATTGGGCACATCTGTGCCCAACAAAGCATTTCCAGAGGCTGGGGGAGGCTACTCCTCCCCTGCCTTCACACCATTTTCCAAAGGGAGAGGGTGTCACACCCTCTCTCAGAGGAAGTTCTTTGTTCTACCATCCTGGGCCAGGCCTGGCTGGACCCCAGGAGGGCAGCTGCCTGTCTGAGGGGTTGGCAGCAGCAGCAGCTGCAGAGAAACCCCAGGAAGGGCAGTCTGGCAGTACCAGGGTCTGTGCTACAGACCACTGGGATCATGGAATTGTACCAACAATGCCAGGATGGCATAGAGGGGGCAATTCCATGATCATAGACATGTTACATGGCCATATTCGGAGTTACCATTGTGAAGCTACATATAGGTAGTGACCTATATGTAGTGCACGCGTGTAATGGTGTCCCCGCACTCACAAAGTTCAGTGAATTGGCTCTGAACAATGTGGGGGCACCTTGGCTAGTGCCAGGGTGCCCTCACACTAAGTAACTTTGCACCTAACCTTTACCAGGTAAAGGTTAGACATATAGGTGACTTATAAGTTACTTAAGTGCAGTGTAAAATGGCTGTGAAATAACGTGGACGTTATTTCACTCAGGCTGCAGTGGCAGGCCTGTGTAAGATTTGTCAGAGCTCCCTATGGGTGGCAAAAGAAATGCTGCAGCCCATAGGGATCTCCTGGAACCCCAATACCCTGGGTACCTCAGTACCATATACTAGGGAATTATAAGGGTGTTCCAGTAAGCCAATGAAAATTGGTAAAAATGGTCACTAGCCTGTCAGTGACAATTTTGAAAGAAATGAGAGAGCATAACCACTGAGGTTCTGATTAGCAGAGCCTCAGTGAGACAGTTAGTCACTACACAGGTAACACATTCAGGCACACTTATGAGCACTGGGGCCCTGGGTTACCAGGGTCCCAGTGACACATACAACTAAAACAACATATATACAGTGAAAAATGGGGGTAACATGCCAGGCAAGATGGTACTTTCCTACAGCTGTCCCCAGTGGTTGGGCAAAAAGACTGTTTTTGTTAAGGATGGTTGAGGAGGAGCACAGGACTTTGCCCAAGGGGCCACTACCCCTACAAACATTTTCTGGTCTCATGGAGAAGCACCAGGCAATTATATCCCACTGTGATCACCTGTTGCTTTGGCGGGAAAAGGAAGTATCACTGGTAGATGAGTTTTTCAACTTTCCAATGATACCTCCCTTTTGGCATAATTCCTTCGGAGAGCGGTGAACAGAGCTGTTTCAGCCCCTTCTATGCTCCAAGAGAAACCAAGCTGTGGTACTCTGGCTGCCTGTCCTGTCAATGATGCCAATGACATCACTGATGCCATTGTGCCATTGGCAGGGCAGTCACACCCCCTTGGGCCAGAGAAGGAGTGTCTCCTGCTCCGACACAGTAAGGTGTGATAAGGAGGGGCATCAGAGCAGCACACAACAGCCGCTGCTTTGGTTCCCAGTGCTTAGACATGATGTCCATGGTTCATTGTGCCCAGCTGGGATTGCTGTATACATAGAGGCCTCATCCATAGCACCCACAGGTTAAGAAATTGTGTGCTACGCTGGACAATTTCTAGACGAATGGTTGATGAAGCATATGTATGATGACAACCCAGTGAATTGTGAATTTCTGAAATCTTTAGAAAGTGGATTATTATTGTGGTGGTTGTGAGAACTCACCAAGTAATAATGTCACTTTTGTGTTTCACGTCCAGTTAGGTTACTTTAATTTAAACCTATGTTCAGTGCTGGGCAGCTGAGATGTGGTACAGAGCAGTCAGGTTTAACTCAAAGGAACAAGTGTAAAGCATTCATCAGTACCAAAACGGTTAATAAGTCAATACACAAAAAAAAAAAATCCCACTCCAATTTATACAAATAGCATGGATCTAAATGAGCAAGTAGATGCCAAAACAACAAAAATCAAATTAGGGCAACCAGAGCTATGATTTTTAGGAGTTTTAGAGTTTTCTAGTGCCAAAAAACACAAAGCGGCAACTGCTGGTAAATAGTGGCAGTAGTTCTGGTCAAAGTCAAACGTTAAGGCCGACCGCGATGCAGCTGGGGTTTGATACGGGGACCAGGTTCATGTAGGGAAAAGTTTACCTTCTGACTAAATACAGTAGTACTTGTGATATGGCTGACGGGACATCCGGCACATTTGTGACGGAGTAATCCATCCACTGAACTCTAAATCAGGCTCTTAGGTTTTTTCTGGATGATTTTTCTTATTGGCGGGGCAGGCTTCCGGCTGGATCTGATGCACGGCTGAACAACGTCAGATTGCTGCTCAGTGTTGGTCATGGTGAAATCCTCCACATTGAGACCTAGAAACTGTTCTGGAAATCAAGCTGCTTTAAGTGGGGCACAACACCAGCAAGTTGAATCTGACCAATGATGCGACAACAGCAGTTGCGGTTCATCAGTGGTCCTATATAGTCTCTGATTCTTCTTTGAAAAAAAAAAAAATCTGAAAAAGTATCTCACTCTCCACTTTTGCAATCTTCTGGGGAAGAGAATACACTATAACACCAGTTAAGGGTCCAGGACCTTTTGGGTACCATTTGGTGAATTGGAACTCAATCTCTCAGAAGCCACCAGCAAGGTCCAGGACAAATCCATTTGGGACTGGGCAGCTGGCTTTTCTTTGTTTCAGACTTCTTGCAGCCTTTGTGTTCCTGGAGCTTAATAGGAGGCTAGCCAGAAAACCCTTGGAGTCCATTTCATCCTGGGTTCAAGTGGGAGCAGAGCCACCCCTTGGGGTTTCTCTCCACAGGTAAAACAGCAGGCTCAGTCTTTCTTCTGAGTTCTAGTCCTTTCTACAGGTCAATCAATCAATCAATGCATTTATAAAGTGCACTACTCACCCGAGAGGGTCTCAAGGCGCTGGGGAGGGGGGGGAGGGTTACTTCTGCCCAAAAAGCCATGTCTTGAGGCGTTTCCTGAAGGCGAGATGGTCCTGGGTAGTTCTTAGGTGTGGAGGGAGGGAGTTCCATGCTTTGGCTGCCAGGTAGGTGAAGGATTTTCCTCCTGCGGTGGTTCTGCGGATACGTGGGACGGTGGCGAGGGCGAGGCTGGCTGAGCGAAGCTGACGGGTGGGCGTGTAGAACGAGAGGCGGCTGTTGAGGTATTCGGGGCCCATGTTGTGGAGAGCTTTGTGTGCGTGGGTGAGGAGCCTGAAGGTGATCCTCTTGTTGACGGGGAGCCAGTGCAGGTGTTTCAGGTGGGCGGATATGTGGCTGTGGCGAGGGATGTCGAGGATGAGGCGTGCGGAGGCGTTCTGTATGCGTTGAAGACGTTTCTGTAGCTTTGCGGTGGTCCCTGCGTATAGGGTGTTTCCGTAGTCCAGGCGGCTTGTGACGAGGAGGTCCAGAGGTATTCTGGCAAAGGTTGCCAGGGGTGCCACATTTATGCCGGACACTAGCTTGTGGGTGAGGGTGGCTCCCTAACCAATAAGGAAAACGTCCCCAGGGGCAACCCTACTCATTTTTACATAATTTCCTGGGGGGTTGCCCCTAAACAATCCTACAGTGCCCTGCTAAAATGCTACACAACAGAATCTATCTCCACATTGGCAGAGCTATGGGCACCCATGAGGTGTGGCCAGTATAATGACAACTCCAGCTGCAAAACCAGTTCTGGGACAGATTTTACCCCCACTGGGATTAGTGCTGTTCTAGCTATCTAGATCAGTGGTTCCCAACCTTTTGATTTCTGTGGACCCCCACTTTAACATTAATGGAACCCAGGGACACCCACTGAATCATCATGGGAATCTGGGGACCCCTTCCTGAGTCATTACTGGAAGCTGGGGACCTAATTTGTCAATATTTGTAAATATATTTTAATTTTCTAGGCTCTTGCGGACCCCCTGAGAAGGCTTCGCGGACCCCCAGGGGTCCCCGGACCACAGGTTGGGAACCACTGATCTAGATAATGGCTGGGGCAAGCTTAGATGTGGGTTACAACTGCTTGTGACCCTTTGAAGCCTGTACAGTTGGTGGCCACATTCCCCAAGGTCATCCTGTAAGGAGGAGTTCACACTTCCTTTCAGCTAAGGCCCCTTTGTTCCCTTTCCTGAGAGCAATTCACACCTCCCAGCAACCTGGCAGGTGACAGTTGGGGATTATATCAGAAAGGGCTACTAGAGTCTTTACTAGAGTCTTTAGGAAGGAAAATGCCAACTTTCTAAAGGTGGCAGTTTCAAAATATTAATTTAAAATCCAACTTTACCATCAGATTGGTTTTTAAATTCCTATTAGCTTGCTTCCTTAACTCATGGTTCTAACTATTCCCAAACCAAAGTTATACATTATAAGATGTTATAATGTAACCCCATGCTTTTTGATGGGACAGCCAGCCGTGTCACAGTGAAAAATGACTTTGGAGAGTTTTCATGACATGCAAAACTTGTAACACATGTCCAACCTTTTAAGTACCATGCACCCTACCCTATGGGCACATGGCGCCTACACCAGGGGTTATTTGCCAGAGTTAAAAAAAACGTTTGTCCCATTAAAAGGTGTATTTTGCCAGGTCCAATTTGTAGTTTAAAAAATGCACCTGGGGTCATGTTTTCACTTTATTACTGTAGTGGTGGCACAAGTCCACTAATGATGTTTAACTTATAGGCACTGGGTACACAGAATACCATATAATAGGGACGTATAAGTATACCAATCAGTTATTAGCCAATTACACATATACTTGAGGGGTCAGGGACCATACACAGGGCGCTGGGCATCAGTACCCTAGTATTCAGAGTCAGTAAACTAGCACTAAATGAAACAAAAAGTGGGGCTGATCCTGCAAAAAGGGCATTATCTCACATGAATAATTTTAAAAGCCTACAATAAATGCTGAAGTTTTGAAAATAAAGGGAGGTTAAGCCCATTTCATGGTGTCTTAGGGAAAAGCCGCGTTTTTAAGGTTTTAGAGAGTCCCATGTTCTGTAGATAACATGACATGCAGTGAAGCAGAAACACATCTATTTCTTCAACAGGAGTGCTAACAACTGAACGGTTTTAACAGTCAAAGAAAATATTGAAGAATATTCCATGCACACCTAACAGCACATGGCTAGGTATGTGCACACAGACACAATGAAGTCAGCACATAGGAGGAGGAAAGAGAAATAAGGGAAGGTACTTAAGCCACTGTCATAGAAATACAGCGTTGTATAAATGCCTCAACATTTTATGCAGTAGAGAGTGCTCATCAGGTCCAAAGACGAGTGTCAGGCCCTGGTGGTCACACCAATGGTACCACGTCTGTAAAACTTTAGAGATGGAGACTGTAGGAAGCTGGCCTGGTGTGTGGTGAGAACCTATGGTATTATCACCTTATACCAGGTCCAGCTATCCCCTATTAGTTAAGTGTAGGCAGTGCCTAGAAGCCAGGCTCTCTAGAGGTAGCTGTGGATGAGCAGCCAAGGCTTATCTAGGAGAAATGCAAAGCACATGCAATACCACTTGTAGTCACACAGCACTTATACACATGAAAGAACAACATAGTGTTACAAAAATAACTTAACAATAATTTTAGTGACACGAATACTCAAATACTACATAGGCAATATTCTGTTAGCAGGTGAGAAAATACACTATTATATGACCTTAGTTTGTCAGGAAAGAGCATAAAAAGCAATAGAAAACAGTGCAATAACAATAGACAATAGTGACCCTAGGGGGAGCCCAAATCATATACTAAACAAAAAATGGAATGCGAATGCTGGACCCCCACCCAGGTAAGTGGAATCTGTAGAGGGAAGCTGGAGGAACTAGGAACCCCAAAAGGTAAGTACCAGAGTGACCCCCATCTACCAGGAGAGAAGAGGTTTTTCCCAAACCCACAGAGAAACTTTGGTTAAGGACTGTGCAAGACCCAAGCAAGACTGCAAGAAACAGAATATGGATCCAGACAGAAGAGGACCTGCAAATGAAAGGGACCAAGTCCAGTTCCAGTTCCAGTTGGAGTGTCTGGTTGGGGCAGGAGCCACTCCCCACCCTTCTGGAGATGCAGAACCAAATAGATGGGGAAGACCAGAAGTCGGCTATGCAGCACAGGAGCAGAGGAAGAGTTCCAGGAGTGATGCAGCCAATATCCAACATCGGAAGAAGAGTTGCAGTCCGTCAGTTGTGTGGAAAAAAAGATCAACATGCCTTGGCAAAGGCAAAAGTCGCAGAAAAAGATTTGCAGAGCTGCCGGGACCAGGAAGGCCCCAGGGCACTCAAACTAAGGAGGGGGGTTCCAGGCATTCCCCAGCAGTCAGAAGAGCAAAAAGCCATGGATGCAGCCCCCACAGGCAGCTCACAGGCAGCAGGTACAGGAGTCGCAGTGAGGCTCACTCTCCACACAATTTACTTAATTTGAAGCAGCAAGCAGGAGACCACACGTTGCAAGGTAGAGTGCTTGAGGCCGGGGCTACACAGAGCCTGAAGAGTCAACAAGCCTTGGTAGCTGCAAGAGTTGCGGTGCACAGGGGTACCATCCTGCAGGGAGAGGCAAAGACTCACCACCTCCAAAGTCAGAAAGCTGGTAGAGGGGACCAAGCGGACCACTCAGCACCACCACCTGTGTTGCAGGATCCTCAAAGAGTTGCAGGAGAAAGGATCCAAATGGCTGGTCGTCATTGGAGCTGGTGTATGCAGATGCAGGGGAGTGACTCCTTCACTCCAGCGGAGATTCGTTCTTCCTTCTTGGTGCAGACTGAAGACTTGCTGTCCTCAGAGGATGCACAGCCAGAGAAATGTAGCAGTTGCTGGAAGAAGTCGGACAAACAATGTTGTAGGTCGAAGTTGTCGCTGGAGCTGCAGATTGTAGGTTCCTGTTGAGTCCAGTTGCGGATCCGGTGGCCAGAAGTCAAAGTAAACATTGCAGAGGAGTCCTGCTGGAATCTTGCATGTTGAATCTGAGGACCCACCCAAGAGGGGGACCCTAAATAGCTCTGGAAACCACCTATCAGGAGGGGGCTGTGATGTCACCTGCCTGACCCGGTGACTCAGATGCTCCCAGAGGTCTCTGACCACCTTGGATTCAAGGTGGCAGAATCAAAGTATCCACTGGAGGACCTCTGGGCACTACCCCTAGGGTGGTGATGGACAGGGGAGTGGTCACTCCCCTTTCCATTGTCCAGTTTCGCGCCAGAGCAGAGAATGGAGGTCCCTGCCCGGGTGCTGACTGGTTTATGCGAGGAGGGAACCAATTGTGCCCTTCAAAGCATAGCAGTGGCTTGGGAGGCTACCCCTCCCAAGCCATCCAACACCTATTTCCAAAGGGAGAGGGTGTTACCTCCCTCTCCCAGAGGAAATCTCTTGTTCTGCCTTCCTGAGCTTGAGTTGATCAAGCAGCAGGAGGGCAGAAACCTGTCTGAGGGGTGGCAGCAGCATGGGGTGCCTGGAAAACCCCAGAAGGCTGGTGGAAGCAATGCTAGGAGTCCTCTAATGAGCCCACAGAGTGCATGGAATCATACAACCAATACTGGCAATAGTATTGGGGTATGATTTCGACATGTTTGATACCAAACATGCTCAGGTTCGGAGTCCCATTATGTAGCTGGACATAGGTAGTAACCTCTGTCCACTGGAAGCATAAAATGGCATCCCCGCACTCACGGAGTCCAGAAAAATGGAGCTGGAGTTCTTGGGGGAACCTCTGCTCATGCAGCAGTGCCCTCACACACAGGTACCTGCACCCTGCCCTCTGGGCTAGGAGGACCTCCCATAGGGATGACTTACAGTGACCTGGTGCAGTGACCTGTAGTGAAAAGGGTGCCTGGATCCCTTCACGCAGGCTGCAATGGCAGGCCTGCAGATACAATTTGCATGGGCTCCCCATGGGTGGCATAATACATGCTGCAGCCCATGGGGGACCCCTGGTGCCCCAATGCCCTGGGCACCTGGGCACCAGTATGGCAAATGTGGGGTGTTTGTGGTCCAAGCAACCAACTTTAGACGGAGACAGCACAGTCACTGGGGTCCGGGTTAGCAGGATCCCAGTGAACACAGTCAAAAACACACTGACATCAGGCAAAAAAGGGGGTAACCATGCTAAAATGAGGCTACTTTCCTACAGAGACCAAATAGTGCAGGTTGTCCACCAGCACGGACCCTATCTACTGAAAGGGAGTACAGTGGAGCTCATTTTTAGGATTTAAGAGGAGATTGCGCAACTAGGAATCCATTATGCACTCATGTTCCTGGATACACTGCGGATGGCAAAGGACAATGTTACTTATTTCTTCACAACACCAGATGATGCCTGGAATTGGCTTGAAAATAATGGAATCACACTGGGAGTCAAAGAAGACAGGAAAAGTGGTAGAAAAAGACGACACCACAAAAGTCATCGTAAACAGGATCACATACTAGGAAAGCTATGAAACAACATACTGCGAGACACAGAGCATGTGTGGTGGAATACGATCCAAAACAGAGGTCTCCAAGAATGCAGAACAAACTGTGGATAAGTCTCAACAGAAGAAGAAAAAGGTGAAGATTTGCTTGCTTCAGGGCCAGAAGTGACACCCATGACAGTCAAATGAAGATTGGACTAAGCAGGTAAGCATCATTGTTCTCCTAAGTTTGGGTGAAATTCTAGTCTGAAGTGTTTAATGAGTAAAGGTAAGGAGAAGAGAGCCAACCTATCAAGGAAGGTTGAAAGTGACAAGTAACTGGAAGTGGTTGACATACACTACACTCCCAATAATGTAACACACTACAAATGATCCATACGAGTAAGTTAGAAGTTAATGTGTTGTTGAGGTTTTACAATGCCTGGGGAGTTTTACGAAGCTTTACTTGGGAATTGTGGTCAAAATTAAGCAGCAACCAATATGAAGATGAATTGGAGACTCCCACACTCACTAGCAGAAGTGTCCTGTGTAGGTATAAAGCGTAGGCATCTAATGTCTATATTTCCTTGTGGGGGGAGTCCGACACAAGAGACCACAACACTATTTCAGCCTGGCAGAACTGTTGGGTCCTTTTGGGTAACATTCTACACAAACGCATGTTTAACTGATATAATTATATTTCTTGGAATGTGAGAGGATTTGAGCTACCTAATCACACATCCCTTTTTGAAATGTAGGAAAATCCAAACAGCATGCCTCCAAGAAAGCCCACTTTACTAAAGTTGAATTAAAAAACTGAGTTGTAGATGGTGGGGTTAGGTTGTGGGCACAATATATTCAGCATTTTCATGAGACACCCTGATTTGGATAACTCTGGGAGCTCCCTATGACTTTAAAACACATAAATAGACAGCAAAATCACAAATACAGTTTTAGAAGGTGCTTTAGAGGGAAACCATTTAAAGGTGACAAGCATGTGTACATCAATTAGCAACCAGATTGAGGTGCTAGAAACCCTGCCCCTCAAACTATTGAGGAAACATGGCCCACCTAGCATGTAGGGGGAGACCACAACTCAGTCTTAGACCATGATGTAGATCGAATCATTCCCACACTACAAGGGGCTCATAGTTAGGAGACTGCACATAGATTCCAACTGTGGGTAGAGCAATGTCAACTGGAGGATATATCAGGTGAATATTAAGCCCCAGAAACTGAGAATATTCTGTTTACTCACAGTTGAGTGGGCTGTACATTAGGTTGGCCATGTTTCTGGGAGGGATGGAAGGAAACATTCATAGGTACCAATTTGGCAACTGCAAGTTGAGGTGCTACGGGACATACCCTGCAGAACTACACTAAAAGTACATATTTCAAGAGAATGAGGGACCGGCAAACAACTTTGCCTGTAAATAGAATGTGTTTAAGATGGGTATTGGATATGGAATAAAACTAAAGCTGATCAGAGAAATACTGTCTGAGGACCACAATGTTTGGGGACTAGAACAGGAGCTGCAGAAGATCAGTAATTCCAGCATAAACATGCAGAAGATAGAAAGCGACATATCACCGTAACAACAAAGATTGAGAAGCATAGACTATAAAGAATAGCATAATGAGGATGACAAGATGAGTCGGTTGCTGGCTTGGCTATTAAAGTTACAGATTGTTAGAACATCCCTATATGCTATCCTTGCTGAAACGAGGGAGAGAGTAAACTCATAGGCCGAAATTAATGTCATGTTTACACAGTATTATCAATGATTGTGTATATCCTCCCCACCAATACCCATAGATCACATTGCAGAATTTCTGGAAGCTACCACCCACATTTTACATGACCTTTACAATGAACCCCACACAGAAACTGTTAAACATGTATACATAGATTAACAACATGAAAGTCTTACTCAAATAGACCAAAAGAGCTATGATCATTGTATTACTAAAGCCTGGCAGTGATGGTTGGATGTAACGTCCTATCAACCTTTATCCTTTTTGAATATGTATGAAATCTTAGGAAAAGCAAAATCAAATAGATTGGCACCAGTGAAGAAATGACTGATGCATCATCACCTTAGTGATTTTGCGCTCCGCCTCAATATCCATATTAATCTGAGACGCTTCTATGTTAATAAGTCACTGCGTGCAGATCCTCCTTCAGTGGTGGCCTCCTTAGATACAAAGAATGTGGCTCTACTTATTTGAGGTATTAAAGACAATGATACTATGTGCAGGTTTTATAAGGTGGGAAGACCTGCTGTAGGTGTAACTACTTGCAAGGGTCAGACCAGGAAAGAGCATCTCAGAGCAATGGCGAAGAGGATAGTGTACAACACCAGGATGCTCCCTGTCCTTGCTCCTTTTCATGCTTTTCATGGAGCCATTGCCATGTGTTTGTGGGAAAAGGCACAAATGTGGAATACAATTCCTACACAGAGCACTTTTTGCTGTATGCAGATGACACACTTCTATTTTTTGGAGACATGAATGACAACAGCCTGCTAAATTTAATGACTATATTAACAGAATATGGAGACACATCATGGCTTAAAGTCAACTGGGATAAGTGATGTTTGTATACTTTGAGGCCAATGTTACCTTCTGGGCGTCCCCAAATAATTGATGAGCCACTCAAATGGGAAATAAAAATGTTTAATATTTAGGAGTGCAATTATATCACAATGACTATTGATTGCTGACTAGTAACCTTGTAAAGGTGGTGTTAATCAATAGGGGTGGTAATACAAATCAAATACTTGATTCTCTTTTGGTGTAAATTGCTATATTCCCCACTGGGTAGAGTATTGATTGCAAAAATGACAGTATTGACAAGATTATTATATAATTTTGTCAGAATCCCAATCAGAATCACAGAGAAGTTTTTAATTGAACATACCAAATTATTGTCAGGGCTGAAATGGAGTAAAGGTAGTAGACGAATGTCCACGGGGAGAATAGTATGTCTAGTATGTCTCTTTGATGACGGAGGATTTGGAGTTCCTAATTTTCAAGTTAGAATAATGATGCCAAGTTACTGTGACTGATGAGGTGGACGGGAAGGGACATGGACCCACAGTAAAAAGACATTAAAGACATTAAAGTTTGCTTAGGAGGTAAAAATCTACAGGAGGCAATACTGGGGGATATGAAGCTGGCAAAGGTGCACCACAGATCATTGGAGGCAACCAAGCGGTTCTGACATTGGTATTTACACCTTATACATATTCACCCGTGATTCCCCTGCAATTTAGTAAAGTGGCGAAGGTGTATAATACACAACCAGGGGTGGAAGCTGAGATTGAAACAAAAGGCTGTGCTGAAATGGGATATTACAAACACAACTCAATAAGGAAGGTGTATGAATTGGGTGTAGGATACTTTACAACTCCTCCCACTTTATAACAGGGACTAAATTTACATGGGGAGGAAAAAAATTAACAAATTAAGTTGGAGGTGCTGACAGTGCTGGTAACACATGGTACTGGTAGGCTTGCTGTAACTACTTTCTTTAAGCCATTGCCATCCATATTTTACACTGACATCACCACAGCCAAAGAGGAGATTAGGAGACAATCTAGATAGGGAAAACAAAATCCTAGAACAATCAAAGAAAGTCACTAAAAACCAATAAATTAACATTTCCTACTTCAACTACTTACATCAGACATATTTATCACAGCTGGAATAGCAAGGATATTCCCAAAGGTTTCTGATCAGTGTTGTTGTGAAAACTATGACAGTTTTCATTAGGCAGTCCATTTCAATATCTTGACTACAATTAGCCTTTTCTTTATTGCTAATAAAAAAGTGTGAAGTTCTTTCAGCACAAGCAAAAATGCTGATATCGTCATGGACGACCACTCTGTAGGCTGACTTTTTTTTATTTTTGTTAATGGTTGTAGTCATTACAATATGGCCACTTACACTATAAGCTTGGTGTTTACGTAGATGTAGTCTTAATATCAACACGATACAGCGGACATATTTTGTGCCATGTAAGTTTAGTCTTTTAAAGCCTTAGGCCCTCATCACAACTGTGGCGGTAAATGCCGCCTACTGCCGTGCTGACGGCCACCAACATACCGTGCCCGCGGCGGTATTCTGCCACGGGTATTATGACCCACACTGAGAATTCCGCCACAATACAGACACCCACACAAGTCCGCCAGCCGAAAGGTCAGTGATAAACTGGCGATAGCAAAACCCATACCGTTACGCCAACAGGAATATGCCCACAGTATCACGACCCACGAATCATCCCGGCGGTCTTTCAGACGTGGGAAATCATTGGCAGTACACACCGCCGCGGCCAAAAATACACGCACACTTACAAAACTACACCACATTGGACAATTCAAACTACACACACCTGACACACATACCACACCACTATAAAATACACGCCCACATTACCCACAACCCCGTACAGCGAAAAAAAACAATAGCACACAGAGAAAGACAAGCCAGGAGCACCCACTCAATCAGAGGCACAGAACACCATCACCCATACATGATCCACACACATCACAGCATACACCCCAACACATCACCCCACACATCACCCCACACATCCTCACACATATCACTCGCACCACATCCATGGCACCCCAAAGACACCGCAGGTTTTCTGAGGAGGAGCTAAGTGTAATGGTGGAGGAAATCATTTGGGTAGAGCCACAGCTATTCGGATCACAGACGTCCATTGCAAGGAAGATGGAGCTATGGCGGAGAATCGTGGACAGGGTCAACGCCTTGGGACAGCACCCAAGAACCGGGGATGACATCAGGAAAAGGTGGAATGACCTACGGGGGAAGGTGCGTTCCGTGGTAGCAAGACACCAGGTAGCAGTACAGAGGACTGGCGGTGGACCCCCACCTCCTCCCCCATAACTAACAACATGGGAGGAACAAGCCTTGGCGATCATGCATCCTGAGGGCCTCTCAGGAGTAGCAGGAGGACTGGACTCTGGTAAATCAAATCTTAACTACTGTATCCCCCCACCCTACCTGCATGCCATCACATACTCCCACCCTTACCCTCACTCCCATCACTCCATCACCTCACATATACCCCACCATCACAACCCACCCATCCCAATACCAAGCCCTGCATGCAACACCAATGCATGGACCCCCCATCACAGACCTGCATGGACACCCATCACCACAGCATGCCCAGTAGAGAGACTCACCCAGCCCACAAAATCACCACTCACACAAGGCCAAGCTGACAGGGAAATCACAATCATACAGGGAAACACACCCATGCACAAGATGGCACACACAGATACACTAACACTGCATTTGCATCCCCACAGGACCCATACTCAACGTCACCGGAGATGAGATGCCAGCTAAATCCAGACCCCCCACAGAAGAGGCTCACAGTGACGACAGCAGCTCTGCACGCCTGGATCTCGATGACCAACCTGGCCCATCTGGGACCTTTGGACAGTTGGTTCCCCTGCCACAGTCCCAACCCACCACAGAGCCTCCCCCCTCAGGAAACACCAGCACAGCACCCACCCGGCGGGCCCATGCCACTGTCCCTAGGACACGTCAATCATCAGTGTGTCCACCACTACAGGGACCCCAGGCAACCCCACAAACACAGGACAATCAGGGACCTGGGGTCAGTGGCAGTGGGCACACGGTTCAGGGGACAGAGGCACAGGACAACAGGGAAGCTGGGAGGACTGTTGTGCGACAGGGGGAGGACAGGCCCAGGGAACCCACTCTCCACGAGGCACTCTCCAACATTATGGGAGAATACCACCATTCTGAGGAGATGATGGGCCAGATACTGGCCAAGTTGCAGGAGACCCAGCGGCTGCAGGAGGGACAGTTCTTGGGGATCAGGGATGACCTAACAAAAATCTACACCATCCTGGTCACCATTGCAGGGGTGCTGGCTGACATGGCCAACACCATGAGGGAGGCACTGGCACAACAAAGGGCGCCTGACAATAGCCAAACTGAGGAACAGCCTTCCACCTCTGCCGACGCTAGTGGACAGGAGGCCCCGCCACAGGACCAACAGGCCACCAGCACCCCACCCCCTGCAGAAGGAGAACCACGCCGCAAACGGTCCCTGCAATCCAGGCAGAAGCCAGAGGACGTTGCCAAGACCCCTGCAAGGAATTAAGACTCTCCTGATTGTCACCCTTCTGTCCACACTATCACCCTGTCCACCTTGAACTGCCATTACTCCCCTTTCTATGCCCCACTGGACAATTCATCTGTGATACCAAGAGACTGGACTCTACCCTGAACTTTCCTCCACCATCAGCCCAGCCCCTTGCACATCCGCCTCTACTTTTCAGCACCTAAATAAACACCCTTGGAACAAATACAAATCTGGAATCTGTCAAATGATTCACAAATGTATTAGTACTACATTATCAAAGCACAGCAACTCAAAAGTACAGTGAAATATACTTTAGGATGACCTTTGGTGGGCAGTAGTACACATAGCAGGAGCTAGAGTGGGGCACAGAGATCTGAAAATAGAGATGTCAAAGGGTACAGTCAGTGGCCATAGACATAGGAAAACAGGCTGCCTTGTACAATGTCCAACAGATAACTGAAATGTTAAGTGAAGTTACAGTGTCTTACCTGTGTGTCACTGGAAGTACTGCCGAATAATATTGGTTCTGTTGTCAACATCTTCTTCCTCCTCTTCCTCACTGTCCACAGGCTCCACCGCTGCCACAAGATCATCTCCAGGCACATCCTCCTGCAGAAAAAGCACCTGGCATCTCAATGCCAGGTTGTGCAACATGCAACATGCAACGACGATCTGGCACACCTTCTTGGGTGAGTAGTACAGGGATCCACCTGTCATATGGGGGCACCTGAACCTGGCCTTCAGGAGGCCGAAGGTCCTTTCTATAATCCTCCTTGTACGCCCATGTGCCTCATTGTAACATTCCTCTGGCCTGGTCCTGTCATTCCTCACTGGGGTCAGTAGCCATGAGAGGTTGGGGTAACCAGAGTCACCTGCAAATATCGAGGGACAACTGTTAGACACACACTAACCCTTAGGGACAACCCCATACCCAGACACCTACTCATAGTGTGTGGGGACCTTTGGCTCACCTATTAGCCACACCCGGTGCCCCTGGAGTTGGCCCATCACATATCGGATGCTGCTATTCCTCAAGATAAAGGCGTTATGCACAGAGCCAGGATATTTTCCATTCACACGGGAGATGTACTGGTCCGCCAAACACAACATCTGCACATTCATAGAGTGAAAGCTTTTTCTATTCCTGAACACTTGTTCAGTTCACCGGGGGAGTGACAAATGCCACATGTGTACCATCAATGGCACCAATGATGTTGGGTATATGTCCGAGGCCATAAAAGTCAGCCTTCACTGTGGCCAAATCCTCCACGTGGGGGGAACACGATGTAGCTGCGCATGTGTTTCAGCAGGGCAGACAACACTCTGGTCAACACGTTAGAGAACATTGGCTGAGACATCCCTGATGCCATGGCAACTGTTGTTTGGAAGGAACCAGTTGCCAGGAAATGGAGCACTGACAGGACCTGCACTAGAGGGGGGATACCTGTGGGATGGCAGATAGCTGACATCAGGTCTGGCTCCAATTGGGCACACATTTCTTGGACTGTGGCATGAACAAGTCTGTAGGTAATGATAATGTGTCTGTCCACCATTGTCGCAAGGTCCACCAGGGGTCTGTACACCGGATGATGCTGCCATCTCATATTCTGCCTCAGCGGTTGAAGCCTATGGAAGAGAACGGTGAGCAGAGGGTCACAGTCACACATATATTGCACTAATGATGATTTGTTTACTTTACAGAAACAGCATGTGGACTCGAGAGTCAGTTTATGTGCCAATGTCTGCTGTGATGCAGTTAGGTGCCATGCCCTGTGCCCCTCTGAAATGGTGGCTGCCTGACCTGTGAGGAGGGACAAGTGGAAATGAGGTAATTGTGCTGGCATTGGGTGCCGTCGCGGTAGGCGGTCAATGACCGCCATGCAAAATCGTATTGTTATCATTGGGCCCTGTGGGTTCCAGGAGCCAATGGCGATGTACGCCGGCGGTGACGGTACGCACCACCGCGGACGTCACCGCCATTTTCTATCTAATCACTCACTTGCTACCTGAACTTCAACAGGAGAGGACCTACACTGGTCTGGAACGGACCATGGCTCGTGTGTCTGGGGAACGGGCCCCTGCCTTCACTGCAGAGGAGTTGGAGAAACTGGTGGATGGGGTTCTACCCCAGTACACGTTACTCTACGGTCCCCCAGACAAATAGGTGAGTACACTGTGAGCATGATGCGTGGGACATGAATGTATGGAGTGGTGTGTGTGTAAGCCACATGTGGGGGGGCAGAGGGGTCCTGGCCAGAGTGCAGCATGTAAGATGGTCAATGTATGTGCGTCAGGGGATGGGTGGGATCTGGTGGGCAATGAGTCTGACGGTCCGGACGGGTGACTAATTCCCTTTTCTGCTGTCTTTTCCCTGTAGGTCAGCGCCCACCAGAAAAAGGGTATTTGGCGTGCCATCGCCATGGAGGTGCGGACCCTGGGGGTCTTTGACAGGCGGAGCACCCACTGCCGCAAGAGATGGGAGGACTTTCGACGCTGGGCAAAGAAGATGGCGGAGGCCCAGCTGGGGCTGGCCTCCCAATGAGGAAGAGGTGCCCGTCGCACAATGACCCCCCTGATGTTCCGCATCCTGGTGGTGGCCTATCCGGAGTTGGATGGGCGCTTGAAGGCATCACAGCAGCCACGAGGGGGTGTGTACAGTATCCGAAACCTGACTTTGCGGGCCTTAGGAGGTACTTGGGTGGGGTATGTGGGCTGTGGGTGCCCCTAGGCCAGGGCGAACATGGCATGCTAGGTCCCTTGTTGGGCAGGCTCTGGAGCACTCCTACCCCAATAGTGTTGGTGGGCATCTACTACTGGGCAGGGTCCTGTGGGTTTCAGAAGTGCAGCAAATGGCGTTAGGCATTGAACCCCATGGGCTGGTGACTGTCTTAGTAAATGGTTTGGCATGGCCTAGTGCATAGGGCTGCTCCCTGTGTGTTGTGTAGACCAACAGTGGTGTTGTTGCTGGCATTGACCAAGTGTATCCTCTGTCTCTCCCCCCCCCTTTTGTTTGGTCACCTTGTCCTTATGTGTATTAGCATCATCTGGCGGAGGAGCAGAGGCGCCGGCGACGGAGGGAGCTGCATCTCACAGGGCCTGGAGGCCGAATCCACCGAGGGTGAGGGCACCAGTGGGACGGGGGGCGAGGGGAGTATCACGACGGGGACAGGAGGGGAGACCACAGACAGCAACTCCTCCTCCAATGGAAGCTCCCTGGCAGCACTGCGCTCCCAGCAGCCCCTCAGCATGTTTCCCGTGCCCGGTCACCCAGGAGTGTGGGCATCTCCTTCGCCCCAGGCATCTCCGGCCCTGCCCCAGTCAGCCCTGCTGCCCTCAGTGAGGAGGCTATTGACCTCCAGAGATCCCTCACTGTTGGTCAGTCAACCATACTGAATGCCATCCAGGGAGTCGAAAGGCAATTGCAACAAACAAATGCATACCTGAAGGGCATTCACTCTGGCGTGGCGGCCCAACAGAGAACATTTCAGGCTCTGGCCTCCGCACTGATGGCAGCCCTTGTCCCTGTGTCTAGCCTCCCCCTCCAACTTCCTCTACCCAGACCCAATCCTCTCAACCCCAGCCTATCCCAAGCACACCTTCAGACCAGCATTCACCCAAATCACCAAACAAAAGTGGCTCAGACAAACATAAGCACCACACTTCATCTCACAAGCACTCACACAAGCACCATACCCGTGCAAACACACCAACATCCACTGCCTCCACTGTGTCCCCCTCCTCCTCTTCGTCCACCTCCCTACCTGTAGCATCTCCACTCACACCTGCATGCACTACATCTTCATCCACTACCTCCATCACCAGCACACCCATCACAACACACCCCTCATGAGCAGTCACCACCCCCACAACCATGCACGTGTCCCGTGTCCCCTCCCAGTGTGTCTGTGACCCCTCCTCCCAAAGTACACAAACGCAAGGACCCACCCAACAGCCATCCTCCTCACAACATTATCCAGTCCATGCACCTTCACTCAAACTCAGCAGAGAGACACCTCCTACAACCACTCCCTCTTCCTCCACTCCCAAACCCTCTCTATCTTCCCGCCCCAGTATGTCTAAAAAACATTTCCAGGCAAATATTGACCTGTTCCCTACCCCTTTCTCCCCACCCTCCATCCTTCCCTTCGGGCTAGGATGTCCAGAACCCAGGCCAGCACCTCAGCCACCAAGTCAGCGTCCGCTGTGGTACCTGCAACTCCCAGTTGGTGCATTGAACTTAGTCCTTGCATCAGAGGGTCGGAAATTCCAACTGATTTGCATAGGGCTGGGTCCAAACTGGAATGGCATGGCAAATAAAACAACTGATGGATTAAAGCCAGTTCCTGTAACTGGGGATGAATGTTTGATTTGTTCCACATTCCCTCCATCATCTGTCCTATTTGCATTTGTCGCTCTAAGTGGGAGCGGTATGTCCAGACATGTGCCCTGTGCTCAGTAGGCCACCAGATTCAAGGTAGCCTGGCTGATGGGGGGTGATACCCCGAAACTGGTCAATATTGTGGAGAAGTGTGGCTCAATGGTTAGAGCGGCAGACCCTGATGCAGAGGTGTGGCCTGGGACCAGGGTTCAATTCCCGCCTCGGCGGGTCTTGGGCTCAATTTCCTCAGACCTGATAACTCTCGCGTCGGTGCCAATCTAATCATGGGGTCCCACTCTGTAACTCTGGGCAATAGCTTGCTTAATCTCCACAACGGCCCCAACAGCGCTAGGGATGCCTGGCTTCACCTTGGGGGTGCCCAGGAGTGGGCACTTCACAGGGAAAGCCAGGAAGGGTTCCACAGCGGTGTGTGTAAAAGTGCCAAGATGCCCTCAGGGTAAAAGAGCGCTATAAAAGTACGAAGTTTACAGTTTATTGGTTTTCATATGGCTGGGTCCAAACTGTAATGGAATAGCGAGCAAAAAAACTGATGGAATAAACCCAGATCTGTGACTGGGGGTGAATGTTTGATTTGTTCCGTATTCCCTCCATCATCTGTCCTTTTTGCATTAGTCGCTCTAAGTGGGAAAGGTATTCCCAGACGTGTCCTGTGTTTGCTATGCCACCAGAATCAAGTTAGCCTGGCTGATGAGTGGTGATACCCCAAAACTGGTCCTATGATGCTTGCTTCTGGCCCAGGGAGAACCTGGCCTGGCATTTCAGGCTGGACTGTTCCCATGGGGAGCAGGGTCAAGACTGAATTGCATATAGCTGGGTCCAAACTAGAATGGCATGGCGAGCAAAAAAACTGATTGATTAAACCTGATCTGTGACTGGAGATAAATGTTTGATTTGTTCTGCATTCCCTCCATCATCTGTTCTTTTTGCATTAGTCGCTATAAGTGGGAAGGGTATGCCCAGACATGTGTCCTGTGCTTGCTATGTTGCCAGATTCAATTTAGCCTGGCTGATGAGGAGTGATACCTCATAACTGGTCCTAGGATGCTTGCTTCTGGCCCAGGGAGGACCTGGCCTGGCATTTCGGGCTGGACTGTTCCTATGGGGAGCAGGGTCAAGACTGAATTGCATATGGCTGGGTCCAAACTGGAATGGCATGGCGAGCAAAAAAAACGATTGATTAAACCCAGATCTATGACTGAGTGTGAATGTTTCATTTGTTCCGCATTCCATCCATCATCTATTCTTTTTGAATTTGTCGCCCTAAGTGGGAAGGATGTTCCCAAACGTAGGTCCTGTGCTCACTATGCCACCAGATTCAAGCTAGCCTGGCTGATGGGAGGTGATACCCCGAAACCGATCCCAGGATGCTTATTTCTAGTCCAGGGAGGACCTGGCATGGCAGTTTGGGCTGAACTTTTCCCATGAGGAGCAGAGTCAAGACTGATTTTCATATGGCTGGGTCCAAACTGTAATGGCATGGCGAGGAAAAAAACTGATGGATTAAACCCAGATCTGTGACTGGAGATAAATGTTTGATTTGTTCCGCATTCCATCCATCATCTATTCTTTTTGCATCAATAAGGAATTAAACCTGAAGCGATATGTAATTAAATATGGACACAATTGATACAGCGCTGTTTAATTACAATAAATAATAATAAAGAACAATTCAAGAAATGATTTGTGATCTAGAAACGCACCAGAGGCTTTAACTTAGAGATTACTGAAGTTATCAACAGTTTTAGTGCAACATGAGATTCCTCTGTGTAACTGGGGTCACCAATGGTCCCCGGATGAGAACATCTCTCAACCATGTGAATCTCCAAGGTGGGGGTGGGGTCTAGACGTTTTGGAGGGTGGTACTATTGAAATTAACGAAGATAAAATACTTTTAGAGAAAGAGAAATATTTTAAGGGTGGATGACTCCACTGGAGTCCATGTGAGGTTTTATTTTACTTGTTTGTCAGGGGAAGATCAGTCTGAGAAGATAGGTAACTCCCTCCGAATTAGAGCGAGGAGAAGTGTATGGACAGTAAACAAGATCACTGCTGACAGAGGATCAGATTACTAGAGGGGGCTGGAAAGGTTTATAGCAGAGGAGGGCAAACATGATGTTCGGAGGGAGGTCTAGGGGTCTGTCCTGGCTCAAAGACAAGGTTGCCACCTAGGTGTTTTCTTACTGGCTTGGCATATATTTATTTCTCCCTGTCAGTAAAAATGGACAAAGCAGCAACATCTGGTATTTTCTGACTTTTGAGATCAAAACCTAAAACAGTAAACTCATGAAGAAATCACTTAAAAAGAGCTTAAGAGATGGATGTCTAAACAGTGCCTACATGATTATTAAACCAGAATTGCCATGATACAAAAGAATGCTGAGAATTTTACAAAATTCGTTTTTCACCAAACATCATTCTGCCCTTCCAACATAGCAAAATGTGAACAAATAGCCAATATTTTTTTTCTGAAAACAGTTGCAACCCCACTCTAAGGAATAAGTAGAGCCATCAAAAGATTTACCATATAAACGATACCGTGCATGTCAATTAAAATATAACAGATACTATCTGGAAGTCAATTACAAACAGGCACATATAATTAAAATGATTTGTGTCGGATCACACAATTTGATCAAGTGGGAAAGCCAGGATTTGAATCCAAGTTGCCCAGTTGCACATTCTGCAATTCAGCCACTGGATGGTATCACCAATCTCTCTCACTTAACACCAAATGACAGTGCTTAGTGTTTCTTTCAGGAGCCAAGTCATTACACAGTGTTAAATAAATACACACGTTTCATGATAAATTGAGCTGACTCAAGATTTCTGTCTAGAGCGAAGTACTAAATTAAGGGAAGGTGTGAAATTCTGTTTTTTTAATGTATTTTGCAGTGACTGGCTTTCCCGTAATTGACAGGGAGGCCGCCATCAGGAGAGGTTGAATACCTCAGTAACATTAACTATAGGTATTAGCAAAATAAAGTACTTCCTTGTACAGTTAAAGGTCTTCCCAGAGAAGCGTGAAGTGCTGCGTCAGCTGCACGCAAACACGGGCTCAGGTCGGTTTCTTCGTTTTGGATTACCTATTGGTGGTGACGCGGCGCTTGATCGGCTGGCCACGAATAAGCCGTGGAGTTTAGCCTATTCACAGCACTCTACAGGATCTTCCCTTTGAGCCCATTTCACTCTCCCAGAGTGTAGTAAAAAATTAAGAAAGACTTTGGTGCTGCAATGCTGTCCGGCATCTCATCTGCTCCACAAGTGGATGAGGGTTTTTGGGGGGCTTTGAGAATGATCTGCACGTATATAAAGCTCGGTTTGTTTTGGGTTTGTAGGTGCCAAGTTTCCCAAGTCCATGGGTGATGTGCTTCTCCACCCCGGGTATTTTCTCTTTACGTTCTGGGAGTTGTAGTCTTGTTTTGTAATGGAAAAAAACAAGACTACAAGTCCCAGAATTCAAACTAAAAACCTGAAATGGCGTTGTTAGGTATGTCTCCTGGTCTCCACGATCACCACAACACCCCTGGTAAAAGTCAAGGCAAGAGGGACGCCTATTGTGAAGTATTTTATGTGGGATTCCAAAAGATTTGAAATTACTCTAGATTCGAGGTGTGACTGGCTGTACGAGCTTGTGGGTTAACATCGATGCCATTCTGTACAACTCCGGTCACTGATTACCTTCACGAGTACTTACCTCAAGCTCCACCAGTACAGAGGGAGAGAGTCTCTTAACTCCATATTCACTACAGTTCCCTTCGTGAGACATCTGGTTACTCATCTACATTTCATAATAAGCAAGCATTTGCAATGCAAGGGGTCTCACTTTTGCTCAAGTTGAAGGTATTAGCGTTATAAACTCCTAAGAGGACTTTTCTTGCCTCATAAACTGAAAAAGAAAAGTAAAACCGGTTCACGTAAGCGACCGACTCCCACCTTGAGCGCAATGCATACACACAAATGGAAACAGAAGTTCGCTCGCAGTGAAACGTGTCAGCAAAAGTGCAATTATCCATGTAACCGGCAAAAGTGCAATTATCCATGTAACAGGGTGGATGTCATGCAAAGCGCTCAATTACTGCCCACCAAGATCAAGCTGCATAGGTAATAAAGAGAAAAAGTAGTCCAGAAACCATACGGAAAACATGGAGCCTCGTAAGTTTTCAGTAGTTGGCCGGTGCACTCGCGGAGGGCTAAACACCAGAAAAGGCATGACGTATGCATGCCTTTTACTAATGAAATCAAGTGGATTTTAAAAGGCAAGCCCATGAACCAACCAACCTGATGGACGTGACCTGGGCGTGATTAAAAGCCCACAGAGAGATTACACCAGGGACAGAGCGCTTTGCGTGCTCGACCCTAAAAAACGATGGACCAGCAGTAGCTATTAGGACCCAAAGGCATGCTGAAACAGAGGCTTTACATCCTGCCGCCTTTTACTACAGAGCACTCAGTATTGTTGACACGAACTATACCATTTATGCCAGGGAACAACTGTTCATTAAAGAACCTTTTGCACATTGGAGACACTACTTAGAAGGAGCATTACATCCTACCTTGGTGTGGAATGATCATAAAAACCTACAGTTTGTCAAATCTATGAAGTGTGCTAATCCTCAGCATGCCAGATAGTCTCTGTTCTTCTCCAGGTTTCAATGATTTCTTACAGACCAGGAAACATACATGAAAAGGCAGATGCCCTTTCATGCCAAGTTGAAGAGACAAATACTGAACAACAAGCTCCCACCATCTTAGCAGTCACCTCTTCGGCTCTACCAGAGGATACACAATTTTTGTACAACTGAAAGAGGCCTTCCATTCCAGACACACAACAATGGATTTCAGGTATACCCAAGGTCAGAAGAATGAAGGTGTCTTGATATTCCATAAAGACAATCTTTACTTACCCAGAGAAGAACTGCAGATCTTAAACATCCACAGAATCAGTTTAACCAGGAGAAAAGTAAACTATGGAATTTTCTTACTCAACATTTCTGGTGAAACCATATGATGACAATAGTAATGAAGTAGATTGCAAAAGTGGAACCTAAGCTCAGGCAAAGGTATTTATAAAAGCTGGTAGGCCATCTGCAACCGCTTCCCACCCAGCGCTCCACGGCCCATAATCTCTATGGACTTTATTGTGGAACTTCCCAGGTCTGAGGGTTTAATACCCTCTTAGTGGTCATTGATTGTCAGACTGAAATGGGGCATTTTATTCCTGTAAAACAGCTGCCTCCTGCCCTAGTACTGGACAAAGGTTTAAACAAGGATGCCTTAAGATTCCATGGTTTCCCCAAAGGCAACATTTCACAGAAGGCGACCCTCTTACCTCGACTTTTGCATGTGGTGTTGTGATGATCATTGAGAACAAGAGACATTCCCAACAACCAGGCGAAAATCAAAGATGTGAAAGCCAGGAAGCAGAGATGTGCACAGCTACACCCTGCCTAACCAAGTTGGTGTAACCATAGCCAAAGGGAAGGGAACAGGAAAACAAAACCGACGTGAGTGAACGCAAGGTTGTGTTGTGAACTGGAGCTATAGCAAAAATGCCTTAGCGACATACCCTATTGCTAGACAAGGGTTGACTTCTCCACATGCCTTATTATATTAGTGTCCCATAATGATCCAGAAGAAAATGTCACACTTCCCAAACCACCTACTGTCTCAGTTTATTTCCACATTTTTCTACATTTTGGAGGAAGCTTTTGACACCTGTCCACAAGTTATCCATGGAAAGATGGGCAGAAGGGTGCAAGTGCACCTTCTGCCTAAAAATGCTAGCCCGCTAACCTATGCTGAATGCACCATCTTCCTCTTTATCTCAATTTCCAGGTTTTCCTTCTTTGCTCCTGAGCTGGACTCTTCATAATCCTCATATTAAGTTGGAGGCCGTGTGTAGGCGCTATTCCACAAACACTGAAAACATGCTGTGCCGGCCGGATAAAACAATGCATCATGAATGAGAAGGAAATCCTTCAAACTTATTCTGAAGCACCCAGTCCTTTTTAGGTTGTACCTGGATGCACAATCCAAATAGTGGGGGCTAGTGAGAGAAAACATGCTTACCTACTAGGGGCAGTCACATTTTAAGGATTGTCATTAGAAACAAGTCCCACCTGTGTGAGCGCATCTGGCCTTATTTGGTCTTTTATAATTTATTGATAAGGGGACGTGTTAGAGGTTCGATGGACCTTTTGACTACGCTTAGAGTGATTCCACCATGGATCATCACTTTGATCAGCAATATAACAAAATACTCAATAAAACATCATCAATATTTGGGAGTCAATATCCTTTTTGCACCATGACCCATGCGGCCATGCATAACCACACCTTTTAGTAAAATTACAAAGTTTATTTCCCTGTATTAACAATGCTAATATCATGTAAATGAATCTCAAAACCAAATGGTAAGCGTATACAAACAACAAGGGGTGACCAAAGCGGCGAAAGAATCTTAATCTTACCAAAGAATTAATTATTAGGCATTCAAGGGTTACTGTGCAGATTAATAACATCAATAACTGAACAACAGAGACGGCATACATCTAGATTCAACAGGTGAATGAAATCAATTCTTTGTTAAAAACATTTATTAACACGGGACACCCTAACTAACCCTCCAATTCGAAAGGCATGTTTGGGCTTCATGCAAAATAAATGTAGTCAAAGTTAATTTGGAAAAGATCTAACTAAGGCTCTATCAAAATAGCAGTTGGTACCTAAGAGTAAAAAATAAAGATCTACAACAGAAATAATAACATTTTGTTATACCTCTCCTGATTGGATCGGCAAGCTGCAATTTCTTCGTCAGTTGGACATCTGCCTGGTCAGCTTCAGCATGGGGAAGGAGGGGGATTGACCCAGCCACACTTGGCTTTAAGTCAACTGAACCAGCTTAGAAAGGTTATCAAGCTTAGGAATCAGCATTTACACAATTACTTTATGAGTATAAAACTATGAGGAAAAGAACATCTGGAACTGCGTGCTCCACAAACAGGACTGCTATGGGGTAGCGAATGAGATTGAATGAACTAGATCTCCTAAGTCTGGTCAGGCTAAGTTAAAATTCCATAAAGTATCTTCTCACACTGTCATTGGTCAGAAAATCGTGTGTTCACAGTAGAACCAATAAATTCTAATTTCTAAATCTATGATGTAACTAGGCAGTTTTTCACACGTCGATGATTGGCTCCTCCTCTCCCGTTCCATCATCATCCTCGTCAGGTAACTTTTTAGTTGCAATCCTAGCTGCAGTCAGTGCAGCCATTGTTGAGTCGTGGGAACATCAGTTTCTCACGCATGAAGGATACAATAGTAACAATTCGCAGTACAGTACATTTCGGCAGATAGTTCTCACAAGAAAGTTTAAGACATTTACAAATCGCTTGATCAGCACTGTGTGAACAATGGACAATATTAATTCTCCACTTTCACAGAATATTTACAAACATTAATTTATGGCATGAAACTTCGTCAACTGGGCCCAAACCTCAAAATTAATCAATGCCTAATACCTTTAAGCAAATAAATAACATTAATTCATTAGTACGATCCCCTATACATTTTATTCTACATGTGCACATTATTTGATCTATACATGAAGCTTCATTATTAATGTCGTACATGTCATGCTGGCTACATCAGTGGGAACATTTTTCAAGACACACAATTTTCTCTACTTTAGTCTAATTCATGAAAATTCTTAACTATTAATCAATGTAAATTTATTAGTAATTAATTCAGCTTTCACACCTGTAGTAGTATAGGATCTTGGATCTAAGTGGTTCTTGTTCAGTCATAAAGAATCATATGTGCAAGCAGGGCATTATCCTGGAAACTGTGTTGCCAATTTAGATAGCTTCTTGCCTAGTAAATAGAATTACTTTTCAGGACCCCAACTCTGATGGCCTCTGTCACTTTCTAGCACCTGCAGTAGTTGCATTTTTAGATGGTAACTATGCACATGCCTTTGAAATATTTTAATTTACGTTTGCTGTTGATCATAGGCCTGACCATTGTTGCATGGTCACTAGATGACAGAAAATGAAGACTTATCTACAATCTGTTTATCGGAAAAAAACCTTGATAATAGTCTGTGTAATATTTTCAGTTTTTTCAATCATATAGTGGTCAGAGCCATTTTAGTGGAGGAATGGTATCATGCAAGTCTCTTCTCAAGAGTGAAACAAGAACACACTTGTTTTCCTACATTCACTTTGTGATCAGTATAGGGAAAGGTGCGGAAGACATTGTGACGCGAAGGGTTAATTAGCTTGAGCAGTGTAGATGAGCGTGGTGCCTGCTGAAACCCCCGAACAACGTGGAAAAGTTCATGATATTATTTTCAAGCTTGTTTGTGTTGAAGACTCCGTCTCAACCTTGAGAACGAGAGTACAGGGAGAAGATGGAATGAAAACAAAGGCTGATAACATAGCTAGAAAATGCCAGAAAGAGATAGAATCCAAGCTTCGAGTTATTTAAGCACTGAAGTGCGGGTGAGAGATTTGAAGCTCGCAGATGGGGTTGTGAAAGCTGCCATGGCCCAGCGCTGCCTCCCTGTTTTGCTGTTCAGAGACCGTGATGCTTGAGGGGGAGAGAGGTCCAAGCAGGCGGTAGAGGGCTTCCCAGCATTTCGTGGACTAAGTTAAGTTCCACACAGGGATGAAAGGCCTTTGTTTCTCTGCTCTATTATTATGATTGATTATTATGCTTGCACTGTGTTTATAATCTGAAGTATTCAGCTCGTTTATATTCTGCTTTCTGAACATCGTAGTGTGAGCTTGCTGCAGTAATTGAAACATGCATTTTGGTATGCAGTTAATCAAAGCTAATCTGAAGTATTCAGCTTGTTTATATTTTGCTTTCTGAACATCGTAGTGTGAGCCTCCTGTAGTAATTGAAACATGCATTTTGGTGTGCAGTAAATCAAAGCTTATCTGAAGTATTCAACTCATTTATATTTTGCTTCCTGAACATCGTAGTGTGATGCATTTTGGTATACAGTTAATCAAAGCTTATATCTGTCAATTAACTCTTTGCTTATATACATATATATATATATGCATAGATGATCTTTGTAGTGTACTCATATATAAATAGATGCTTTTCATTGCTATTCTTATTCTACTATTGTTGACGTGCTAAATGCATACATTTACCTGAAATTCTAGTAAAGCTCAATTGTATTCATAATTGGCGTGTGGTCCTTCATTGAGCATCCTTATTGACTTATACCGAACAGGTGTCAACCAGTCACCTGGATAAGACACTTTGAAAGAGAAATGGTTTAACAATTGTACATGGTAGCTCACAACATCTCCTTATTTATGTGGGTTGTTGCTGTATACTTTTGAATATTTCAATCAAATTGTTGTGACTTCGCAATTTTTCGAAATGCCTGTTCAAATCACATCAACCGGGATGTCTCTGTTTGTTGTCCATCTAGAGTGGTATTGCCACAAAATTTCAAAACTAACACTTCTAAAAATGTCCAAATTATTAGTTCTAAAAATAAATACTTCGAAAAAAGAAACAAAAGTGTTTCTTCCCAAAATATATTGAAGTTAGAATAGTATGAAAATGATGGACTTTATTATGGAACTTTGCGAGTCTGAGGGTTTAATACCATCTTAGTGGTCATTGATTGTCAGACTAAAATGAGGCATTTAATTCCTTTAAAACAACTGCCCATATAGAGTTAAAGTACAGGATAAGGGCTTAAGATGTAGGATTGAACTAATATTTAAAAAAGTAAATGTATGTCTATGGTTGGAAGTTTAAGTCTTATGGGGTAGTAAGGGTTTTTAGGATTCAGAGAAGGGTAGCTCTAGGGAGTAGCAGGACGTTTTAGGTAGTGTTAAGAGATAGTAAGTGGCTTTTAAGAAAAGGATGGGTAGGATTCAGGGATAGTAACATGTTTTTAGGGATCAGGCAAGGGTAGTGTTAAAAGGCAGTAAGGAATTTCCATGGTGCAAGGAAGGGCAGCGTTAAGGGGTAGTAAGGGTTTTCTTGGGTTCAAAAATGGGTAGAATGAAGAGGTAATAAAGGATCTGTGGGGGTCACAAAGAGTAGAATTGAGAGGTAGTAATGGGTTTTACAGGTTCAGGAATAGATAGCATTAGGGGTACTAAGTGGTTTTAGGATTCAGGGAAGGTTAATGTTAGGGGGTAGTAAGGAGTTTATAGGGTTGAGGCAAGAGCAGCATCAAGGGGAAATAAGGATTTTTTGTGTCAGAGGTGGAAAAGTGTTTAAGTATGTTTGGAGATTGTAAACAGGTTTTTAATTAGAGTTAGAAAAGAACTGATTGCATTTCTATGTAAAAATAATTAGAAAGGTACAACCTGTAGATCTCTCTCTTTGAAGTTCGGACATGCTGACAAGTAGAGTGAACAGACCCATTTATAAACTTATGATGGATATGAATGAGCTTGGATTTTGAACTGGGAATATGATTATTTTTATTTCAGCAGTGCCCTTACATGATACAATAAGAGAAAATTGTGAGCACATTTTCCCTCTTCCACCTCTAACCATGTGTGCACTGCACTTATTCAATCTCTAGTCATGTGCGTTCTGAAGTTCTTCAATCTCTAGCCATGTGTGTGCTGCACTTCTTCAATCTCTAGCCATGTGCGTGCTGCAGTTCTTCAATCTCTAGGCATGTGCATGCTGCAGTTCTTCAATCTCTAGTCATGTGCTGCAATTCATCAATCGGTAGGCATGTGCAAGCTGCAGTTCACCAGTCTCTAGACATGTGCATGCTATAGTTCTTCAATTGGTTGGTATTTCCATGCTGCAGTTCTTCAATCTCTAGACATTTGTTACAGTTTTTCAGTGTCTAGGCATGTACATGCTGCAGTTCTTCAATCTCTATGAATGTGCATGCTGCAGTTCTTCAATCTCTATGCTCATGCGTGCTGTAGTTCTTCAATCTTTAGGCATGTGCATGCTGTAGGAGGCTGGCCTGGCTTTTTGGGTACCAGAGGTACTTACACCTTGTGCCAGGTCCAGTTATCCCTTATTAGTGTAGACGAGGTGTTTCTAGCAGCTTAGGCTGATAGAAGGTAGCTATGGCAAAGCAGCTTAGGCTGAACTAGGAGACATGTAAAGCTCCTACTATACCACTAGTGTCATATGCACAATATCATAAGAAAATACAATACACAGATATACTAAAAATAAAGGTACTTTATTTTTATGACAATATGCCAAAAGTATCTCAGTGAGTACCCTCAGTATGAGGATGAGAAATATACACAAGATATATGTACACAATACCAAAATTATGCAGTAATAGCAAAAGGAAGTAATGCAAGCAGTGTAAAGTTACAATAGATTGCAATAGGAGCACATAGGTATAGGGGCAACACAAACCATATACTCCAAAAGTGGAATGCGAACCACGAATGGACCCCAAACCTATGTGAGCTTGTAGAGGGTCGCTGGGACTGTAAGAAAACAGTGAGGGTTAGAAAAATAGCCCACCCCAAGACCCTGAAAGGTAGGTGTAAAGTGCACCTACAACCCCCAGAGAGCACAGAAGTCGTGATAGGGGGATTCTGCAAGGAAAACCAACACCAGCAATGCAACAACAGTGGATTTCCGGACCTGAGTACCTGTAAGACAAGGGGACCAAGTCCAAGAGTCGCGACAGTGTTGAGAGTGGGCAGGAGCCCAGGAAATGCCAGCTGAGGGTGCAAGGAAGCTGCCACCAGATGGAAGTAGCTTGGTGTTTTGTAAGAACGAAGAGGACTAGGAACTTCCCCTTTGGAGGATGGATGTCCCACATCGTGAAGAAGCTTGCAGAGGTGTTCCCACGCAGAAAGACCGCAAACAAGCCTTGCTAGCTGCAAGGGTCGCGGTTAGGGTTTTTGGATGCTGCTGTGGTACAGGAGGGACCAGGATGTCGCCACTTAGATGAGGAGACAGAGGGGACACCCAGCAAGTCAGGGAGCCCTCACAGAAGCAGGCAGCACCCGCAGAAGTACCGGAACAGACACTTGGAAGAAGAGTGAACCGGAGTCCACGCAAAATCACAAAAGGGAGTCCCACGATGCCAGAGGACAACTCAGAAGGTTGTGCACGGCAGGTTAGAGTGTCGGGGACCCTGGCTTGGCTGTGCACGAAGGAAATCCTGGAAGAGTGCACAGGAGCCGGAGCAGCTGCAAATCATGCAGTACCCAGCAATGCAGTCTAGCGTGGGGAGGCAAGGACTTACCTCCACCAAACTTGGACTGAGAAGTCACTGGACTGTGGGAGTCACTTGGACAGAGTTGCTAAGTTCCAGGGACCATGCTCGTCGTGCTGAGATGGGACCCAGAGGACCGGTGATGCAGTCTTTTGTTGCCTGCGGTTGCAGGGGGAAGATTCCGTCGACCCACGGGAGATTTCTTCAGAGCTCCTGGTGCAAGAAGGAGGCAGGCTACCCCCAGAGCATGCACCACCTGGAAACAGTCGAGAAAGCCGGCAGGATGAAGCGATACAAGGTTGCTAGTAGTCGTCTGGCTACTTTGTTGCGGTTTTGCAGGTGTCCTGAGCAGTCAGCGGTTGATCCTTTGGCAGAAGGTGAAGAGGGAGATGCAGAGGAACTCTGGTGAGCTCTTGCATTCGTTATCTGAAGAATTCCCCAAAACAGAGACCCTAAATAGCCAGAAAAGGAGGTTTGGCTACCTAGGAAGGAGGATTGGCTACTAAGAGAGGTAAGAGCCTATCAGAAGGAGTCTCTGACGTCACCTGCTGGCCCTGGCCACTTAGAGCAGTCCAGTGTGCCAGCACACCTCTGAATCCAAGATGGCAGAGGACTGGGGCACGCTGGAGGAGCTCTGGGCACCTCCCCTGGGAGGTGCAGGCCAGGGGAGTGGTCACCCCCCTTTCCTTTGTCCAGTTTCGCGCCAGAGCAGGGCTGGGGGATCCCTGAACGGGTGGAGACTGGCTTATGCAGAGATGGGCACCATCTGTGCCCTTCAAAGCATTTCCAGAGGCTGGGGGCGGCTACTCCTCCCCAGCCATCACACCTATTTCCAAAGGGAGAGGGTGTTACACCCTCTCTCAGAGGAAATCCTTTGTTCTACCTTCCTGGGCCAGGGCTGCCTGGACCCCAGGAGGGCAGGAACCTGTCTGAGGGGTTGGCAGCAGCAGCAGCTGCAGTGGAGACCCCGGAAAGGCAGTTTGGCAGTACCCAGGTTCTGTGCTAGAGACCCGGGGTCATGGAATTGTCCCCCCAATGCCAGGATGGCATTTTGGTGACAATTCCATGATCTTAGACATATTACATGGCCATTTTCGGAGTTACCATTGTGACGCTGTACATAGGTAGTGACCTATGTACAGTGCACGCGTGTAATGGTGTCCCCGCACTCACAAAGTCCGGGGAATTAGCTCTGAGCGATGTGGGGGCACCTTGGCTAGTGCCAGGGTGCCCTCACACTAAGTAACTTTGCACCCAACCATCACCAGGTGAAGGTTAGACATATAGGTGACTTATAAGTTACTTAAGTGCAGTGGTAAATGCCTGTGAAATAACGTGGACGTTATTTCACTCAGGCTGCACTGGCAGGCCTGTGTAAGATTTGTCAGATCTCCCTATGGGTGGCAAAAGAAATGCTGAAACCCATAGGGATCTCCTGGAACCCCAATACCCTGGGTACCTCAGTACCATATTCTAGGGAATTATATGGGTGTACCAGTATGCCAATGTGAATTGGTGAAATTGGTCACTAGCCTGTTAGTGACAACTTGGAAAGCAGAGAGAGCATAACCACTGAGGTTCTGGTTAGCAGAGCCTCAGTGAGACAGTTAGTCATCACACAGGGAACACATACAGGGCACATACTTATGAGCAGTGGGGCCCTGCCTGGCAGGGTCCCAGCGACACATAGACTAAAACAACATATATACAGTGAAATATGGGGGTAACATGCCAGGCAAGATGGTACTTTCCTACACATGCTGCATTCCTTCAATATCTAGGCATGTGTGTGCTAGAGTTCTTCCATGTCCAGGCATGTGCATGCTGCATTTCTTCAATCACGAGACGTGTTGATGCTACAATTTTTCAAACTCTAGGTATGTGCATGCTGCAGTTCTTCAATCTCTATCTTTGTTCTGCAGTTCTTCAATCTCTAGGCATTTGCATGTTGCAATTCTCCAATCTCTAGGCATGTGCTTGCTACAGTTCTTCAATCTACAGGCATGTGCTGCAGTGCTCTAGACATGTGCATGCTACAGCTCTTCAGTCTCTAGGCACGTGCTAGGCATGTGCGTGCAGTAGTTCTTCAATCTCTAGGCATGTGTGTGCTACAGTTCTTCAATCTTTAGGCATGTGCGTGCTGTCGTTTTTAAATCCCTAGGTTATGTGCATGCTGCATTTGTTCAATCTCTAGGCATCTGCGTGCTGCAGTTGTCCAGTCTCTAAGCATGTGCATGCCACCTTCTCTGGGCATGTGTGTGCTACAGTTCTTCAATCTCTAGGCATGTGTGTGCCGCAGTTCTTCAATCTCTAGGGATGTGCGTGCTGCAGTTCTTCAATCTCTAGGCCTGTGCATGCTGCATTTCTTCAATATGTAGGCATGTGCATCCTTGAGTTCTTCAATCTCTAGGCATGTGCATGCTGCAGTTCCTCGATCTCTAGGCATGTGCATTTCACAGTCTCTAGGCATGTGCATGCTGCAGTTCTTCCATCTCTATACGTATGCATCCTACAGTTCTTCAATCTCTAGGCATGTGCATGCCACAGTCTCTAGGTATGTGAATGCTGCAGTTCTTCCATCTCTAGGCATGTGCGTGCTACAGTTATTCAATATCTAGAATGTGCATACTACAGTTCTTCAATCTCCATGCATGTGCTTGCTGCAGTTCTTTCATCTCTATGCGTATGCATGCTGCAGTTCTTGAATCTCTAGGCATGTGCATGCTTCAGTTCTTTGATCTCTAGGCATGTGCATGCTGCAGTTCTTCGATCTCTAGGCATGTGCATTTCACAGTCTCTAGGCATGTGCATGCTGCAGTTTGTCCATCTCTATGCGTATGCATGCTACATACGCATAGGTATGTGCACGCCACAGTCTCTAGGCATGTGAATGCTACAGTTCTTCCATCTCTAGGCATGTACATGCTGCAGGTCTTCGATATCTAGCATGTGCATGCAGCAGTCCTTCCATCTCTATGCATATGCATGCTTCAGTTCTTCAGTCTCTAGACATGTGCATGCTACAGTTCTTCAATCTCTAGGCATGCGCATGCTACAGTTCTTCAACCTCTAGGCATGTGCATGCTGTAGTTCTGCAGTGTAGGAGTTTGTACATGTTTATATGCATTGCTGTTTACTGTTGTAAAGTTCACACCTAGAAGTGGGCTTGAAAGGGGCTTACTTAAGCAGTCTGTATTCATGTTGCTCTAGGGAAATACTTTGTAGAGCTTGGGAAAAACACAAGAACCACAAGCTCAAACCGAGGGGTACTTAGAGTTCTCCAGACCCTGCCCATAGGCAATCCAAACAGCTAGAATTCTTTCAAGTAGCCCCCAATCAGTGGTCCACTTCATAGAGGGTGAATGTGCTGAGGCTGTTGACTTCTCACTAGCACCTGAGCTATGCTGTAGTACTAAGATTATTTCAGTTATTTAAACTATTCCCTTACTTACCTTCAGTAACAGCAAGAGTATAAAAAGATAGGATTAAAATCGTTTCACCAAACAGGATAAAGTGCACTGTTCAAAGTGAAATACTGACATTAAATCTCTGGAATTTGTGATTCATTTGACTAAAGTGTTTCCTGGTTAAACCTGACTGGGGAAAAGGAATACAATGCAAAAATAAAGTAATGGAGAGATTTAAAAATGCAGCGCCGTGGTTAGCATAAAAGATTTAATTTAATATTTTAAAACATTACTTCACAATTGCGTTAAAGTTTTGCAAGAGCATTCAATAGGAGGTTGAAATCGCCAGCATCCAGCCCCTGATAGTTACCTAAAGATGGGACATCTCATCAAGACTAGGGTGTTAAATTGATGTGGCTTGTTCATCTGCTACAGAGCAGGTGGATTAGCCTTTCTTGGTGATGTGTACAGAGTCTGCAGCTTTCAGTGGGTTGTCGATCCAGCCACTTCACAAGCTCTGTGAGCTTGTCATAGGAGGAGAACACTCCAAAACATAGGGCCTGATTTAGAGTTTGGCGGACAAGTTTACTCCGTCACAAAAGTGATCGATATCCTGTCCGCTGCATTACAATTCAATTACATCCTATGGCACTTGTAGTAAGGTGGAGGGGATATCCGTAATGTTTGAGACAGAGTAACCCATCCGCTGAACTTTAAATCATTCCCATAGTTGCATAAGAATGAATTTGTAGTATGCTTTAAAGGTCCCCTCTAAGAATCCCTGATGGGTAAGTTTTTTTGTAAGAGTTTTTTCTTTTACTCAAGCGTAGCTTCTTTTACTGAATCTTTGTTTGTCTGCTGTGAAGGAACTCATTTTTATAAGTTATTCAAAGAATGCTTTTCAGACTTTACAACAAGCTAAACTCACCTTAAACAGTGGGAAGGTAAATAAGAAATCTGGCCCAATTTTGTTGTATAATTAGGAGATAAGATTTGCCCTTCCTCAAAGTTATTTTTACAATTCCTGGTTAACATGCAAAATGTACACCTAGGTTCCTAGGACCATTTTGTGTACCGAGTTTAGTGGGAAAAGAAGAAACAAGTTATACATTTACAGTTATTAGAAGATGCATCCAGTAATCCATGTTTCAAGAATAAAACCTGTTGTGGCTTTGAAGGCTATCCTCTCCCATTAGTGTTGATAGATGGTTTGTTAGAATATGAAGTGGAAGCTAAATTGGACTCAATGTTCAAGAGTGGACAATTTAAGTATTTAATCAGTTGGAAGGGGTATAGCATTTCTGAGAGGTCTTGGGAACCCATTATTTTCATACATGCCCCCAACTGGATAAAGCATCCCGTCACCAATTTATTCACAAACCTGGTCCTGAAATTGAGTGGTGAGTTAGTAGAGGGGTGACTATGGTCAGGAATTTCCCACCTTTTCCATGGTGTTGTCTGATTCTGGGTAGGTAAATAGCGCCTTAAAGCCATCCCTTGAAGAAGTTGGAAAGTGCATGTTTTAGGTTTCTTTATCACCATCAGTTTGCCTGTATTTCACTCCACACATGTGGCTCACCAGATCCTGCTCACCCAGCCAGCTTTCCCCTCCTGTTTCCCCTTTGTATCAAAAAGAATAACTCTTCAAACTGCATAAAGTCAGCAAGGAGTGTTATAGTGCACCCTTGGGATTGTGTAACATCCCATCCTTGCTTCCTGACATAGTAGCACACTGAGCAAAAGAGCCTTAGAAAAGTTTGTTGCCCAGAGTAATTACCAGTGGATGCCATTCAAGCATGAGGAAGATGATGTGTTACCCTTGTCCTTCATCAAAGCTCTCTCTGAGGGACTCTCTTACCCCACCTCACCAATGTCAATGCCTCCTTCACTCAAGGCATCCTCCTGGAAGTTCATCATACAGGCCAGACCCACCCACTCAAATAGGCGTACACTAGACCGTGATCACCTCTTCAACTACTGTCCTTCACCATCACTCACCTACTATTTATTGGGAACATATTTGAAAGAGCAATCTATGTTCAACTGCAAGAATGCTAGCCATCCCCTGCACGACTACCAGTCTGGTATAAGATCACACTGCATCTCTGAGATGGCTACATTCCACGTCGTAGACATTGCCCTCTTGACCACAGATGCAGATGGCCCCTGCCTTCTGATATTCTGGACCTCTCAGTTGCCTACAAAGCAGGCAAAGATCCCACCCTCATATTCACGCTGGATTCTCGGTTGGATCTCCTACCTTTTCAAACAACACCTGTTTGTTCACATGGGCACCTCAAGTCCCAAAAGATCCCTATCATCTGCTGAATCCTACAGGGTGCCATTCTGTTCCTTGTCATCCTCTGCCTCTACCTTGAGATACTTGATACTCTACTCACAGATAATAGCATTAAGATTCACCAATATGCAGATGATACACAACTCTACTTGAAAGTCTACGTTTCACATATTCATTCCTCTAACACGGTCTGCACATCAACCAGACTTGAATGTCCAGCATCCAGCTGAAACCTAACCAAGACAGAATTACTGTAATTTGCCAAGACTAACCAACAGTACAAACCTTTCTCAATGACATCAAACATCAGCCTTCACCAAATCCCAAGTCACTAGGATTCACCCCACACACCAAGTAGGAACACATTGCCAAAAAAAGTTGGTCTGCTACCAACTCTCTCTTCTAAAAAAAAGTGAAACTATCTTTTTCAGAAAGCAAATTGAGAACTACTGTTCATGCCCTTGTACACTTACATCTGCGCAGTAGTAACGTCCTGCTCATTAGCCTTCCAGACTCCACACTGTCACCACCTCAAGGGCATCCTACTCATGGCAGCATGGCTCAAAGTGGAGCCCAAGCCGGGGAAAGGAGCCAAGTTATGGGATACGCCTTGCCGTCTTGTTTTTAATGTTTAACTATGGTGGGCCTCTCTCTGCTAATGTGGTGGAGAGGTGAGAGATGTGTTTCTTCATCAACCCCAAAGCACAGATTGTCCACCTGCTAAACTTTAAATGACCCAAATCGTTTGAAGGGATTGTTTTTGGTTATTGTTGCATTTGATTTTCAGCTCTACATGACCTGTGGATATTGTTCTCAATTAAGGAGAAACCAAGGGAAACAGTTTAACCACAATATCAACTTCTTGTTAGAGGTTCTGGTTTGAAAAGAACAATTCTGCTAATTTTCTGGTTTCACTCCCTGCCATTGGAGCAGCGGTTGCCAACCTGTGGTCCGCGGACCCTCAGGGGTCTGTGACACATTCCCAGGGGTCCATAGGCATGGGCTGCAGGAAGGCACTTCTCCAGCTGGGGCCTTGGGCTGCCTGTTTTTATATTTATTACTTCATTTTTGGAGCAGTTTGAAAGGCAAAGTTCCATATACATACAGCAGCTTTAGGGGAAAAATAAAAGTATGAAGATAACTATGGTGACTAATGTACCTGCTGGAGAGAGATGGCAGTTTTGTCTAGTGGCAGTTTTGACTCATCTAAGGTAGCACAGATGGTTAATATGCCTGCTGCGAAAATTGTATCATGCAAAAAAGAGTATTTTATGTACCTAGCACAGTGGGTTACTGCTTTTGTCACAGAGATTCTTTTATTTCTCGCAGTTCATAAGTTACAATCGTAATCTAGCACAGTGAGCGATGAACTGCCATTAAAGAGCGGCATGCAAACTGCAAGGCACAAATGACAAAGTTATGTTTTTTCTACCCAGTCTTTCATTATCCTGATGCTGCTAAAAAAGGTTCGCTTGCGTAGAAATACATCTTATTGTTAAAGTCAACACTAACTACTATGTTATGTTCTGAATCCTGAGTTTGTGCTTCTCCAGGCCGAGCACTCTTAGAAAATGCCTACTGGTGTGGATGACATGTGAATCCTACACATTGTAGGCCCTTGTAAAGTGCTTCAACACCCTACACTGGTATGAGAGGTGCTATAAAACAAATGAATTACATGTGACAGAAAGGCTATGGAGAGAGGAGAGGCCCTTATGGTTTTACTTCCTTTCCCCGCATACTTATGTGAAAAAGCGTTCTCAGATGTTATGTACCTAAAAAAAGAAACAGAAATCACTTGGGAAATGAAGAATCTGACCTGAGGATTCAGCTTTCTTGAGTAAAACCAAACATTGAAGTGTTAGTCGCCGAGATGCAGCACCAACCTTCCATTAAAATGTTTCAATTTTTGCATATTTTTTCAATATAAAATAAGTATATCTTTAGCCATTCGAGTATTTGTTTGATGTGAACTTGTTTGTGTATTTTTTGTGAATTACTGTTTTAATGTTTGAAATTTAAATCATACACATTTCTTGGGGGTCCCCGGCTTCCAGAAGTGATTCAGTGGGTGTTCTCAAGAGTCAAAAGGAATGTAGTGGAAACCACTGCGTTGGAGTACTATTTCCAGTAAAGGAAGCCCTAGTAAAGTGGTTTGTGAAGAGCCCGTATCTGTCTGTCATTCGGTGCATGCAGGTTTTTCTTACAGATGTTGAATAGCTTCCATGTAGTCATATATACCTGCTAACATAAGTTAAATGTTAAGCTGGATTGTTATGCCAAGTTTATTTGAACATTTTAGATTAATGCCATGGTGTGGATGTTTCCTTTTTGAGTGTTTAGCAGTCTGCAACCCTTCTCTTGCTTTTGACTTTCAGGTGTGCGGGGGGAAGATGGGTGGTAAGAGAAGGTCTATTCCTCTCAGCACTCCAGTGCTCTACTGTTTTGGAGTTACCAAATCACTCTGAACTTTCACTTTCCTGTAGGTACCAAGGTGCTGGAGGCCAGACTCATCTCTGACTCAACACTGCCAACTGGAGACAGCTTTTACTACTCTGTTTACTTTCTGCTGAATCGTATGGACTATGCAGCACCACAGAGGGAACTCATAATGCTACTTCGCACAATCAGGTCTTTAAATCCTAGAGTTGAGAGGTTCAATATTGGTCCTGTTTGCTATGGAGTTCCCTTATCTGCATCCCTCAGAGATACTATTTGGATCCATTGCATATAATTCCCCTGCAGAGACCTGACAGAAGCTGCAGAAGGTGGGGGGGATTGGTGGTTGATCAATATTCCATTGCCTCCTTTGGATCTCTGGAGATCTATGGACGGCAGTGAGTCAAGACCAGCATCTATCATCTATCCCAAATCTGCGAAGACCCAGTTTGGTGCAGGACAAACAGTTCACTAGACACATCTAAACATTAAGGGCCATATGTACGAACACATTTTCCCATTGACACAGAATGGGAAAAACCCTTTGATACATCTGGCCCTAAATCACTGCAGTGGAAAAACATGTTTTGTTTTTCACTGCTACGAGGACACAAAGTGAATAACTGGATTTCGAAATAAATATTTACAATAGTGGTTCGTGCTCACATTTCACCTGCAGGCATTCTTTTGTTTGCAGTAATGAGTTATCCACTCCCACTATTGTGTAAGTGCCGGGTGATTTGTCTCATCACTTTCAGTTGTCTTCTCTGTGCTCAGACCATCTTTCTCTCGCCTAGACCTATCCATCACTAGAGTGGCAGCCTCTTCCCCAGACCCCCTCTGGAGGTGTCACCTTTCACCAGAGGGTCAGTGCTCTAGGTACCAAGGGCCAGATGTATGAAAGCATTTTGCATTCGCAAACGGTGCGAATGCCCGTTTGCGAATGCAAAATGCCAGTTCAGAATGTATGAAATACATTCTGAACGCAATTTTAAGGAATCGCTAAAATAGCGATTCCTTAAAATTGCGACCCTGTTTAGAGAGTCGCAAATTGTGACTCGCTAAATTAGAAATCGCAAATAAGGATTCCTCATTTGCGATTTCTTAGCACATGTATCAAGCAATTCCTAAATGCGATTTGGGCATTTAGGAATCGCTAATTACCACCAAGTTGAACTTGGTGGTAACAGTGTGCAAAATTAAAAAATGCATTTAAAATGCATTTTTAAATTGTACATGTAAAGCACACATGCCCTTTTGGCATGTGTGCACCTTACATGTCCCCCCAAAAAGAATTGGGGTGCAGCAGAGGGGGCCTTAGCCCCCCAGCACCCGGGGGGTTTGCATTTCCAAAATTGCGATTTCTGGTTCAGAAATCGAAATTTTGGAAATGCAAAAAAAATTCGCAGATATGGGCCAACAGGCCCATAGCTGCGAATGGGGCCTGTATCGCAATTTGCGACTCGGTAATAGGATTTGCGATTTTTAAGAAATCGCTATTACCGAATCGCAAATGTGATACATGGCACTTTGCAAGTCGGAAATATCGATTTCTTAAAAATCGCTATTTCCGAATTGCAAAGGGCCGTGATAATACATCTGGCCCCAAGTCACTTCTTCCGTCCCATGAACCCCTACAAAAAGGGAAATGAGTGAACATTTTTGGGACCCCCTCAGCTAAATTGGAACCATAACATGAAAAGTCTGTAAGTTGTAAATATGCTGAAAAATGTTCTTATGGATGTGGATATTCCTTGATTTAAGTATATTGGGGAACTCTTAATATTATTTGCTGCATAGCATAAAAAAATGGGATTACCCTTAGTCTATCGCAAAGAAATCCTCCATTATAAAGGAAAAATCATTTTGGGGAATGACAACTGCAGAACACTAAGTTGGAAACTCTTGATCAGCCAGCACCTTATCGGTCATTTGTAAGGTAGCAGATGCAGCCATCTGCTGTAGACCTGCAGATGTCCCACTTCACCACACTTGAGGTTTTACCACCCAGTTTAGAGGCAGATCAATTGCAGTGTTCCTGAGGGCTGACCGTCGGGTGGCCCTGTCATAAGAAATGTCCATCTAGTAGCCCATCTGGTGAATTTATATCAAAAGACCTTCACAAGTATCTCTCCTGAACAAAGAAGATTGTAAATACATTTTAATGGGCTACTACTTTTAGTGATCCACACTTCAGAAGGTTAAAACTTCCCCCCCATGGATTCCATATAAATCACACACTTTCATAGGAGACTGTAGCAAACTCTCTCCTCCGTTGCCCGTTGTATGCAAATTTAAGCACAAAGTGGCCTATTAATCTTGTTCTTTCAACACTAGAACTTATAAAGTAGTTCTGACTTTAAGCTCAGAGTCCATTTGCCCTTTCTCTATATATATTCGTGATTCTTGGAAGGAGCGAAAAAATGTCTGAACACTCTAGGATGCTAACAAATATGATTTAAGCTAGGAGTGGGTAGATTTGTGTATACAGACATCGAGCGACCCCAGCGGTTACTAACCCTACCTTCAAATATGAATGCCTTTCAAGTGAGATTCAAGGATGCACTGTAATCATGATCATGTCAATAAGTTGTTTTTATTTCTATTAATATATGTCAAAGCTACACTCTGTAAAAATTATTCTGCAGCTAATCGTTTTCTTACATAGCTATCTATGGAGTTTGTACGACTGCGTTTAAAATAATAAAGCGATTACCTGATTGATTGATAATGTAAGGCAGGTCCGTTCTTGCTATAAATTGCAGATTTCATATTCTTTAGTCAAAATACATTTTAAATGTTATTTTATCAAGGACGCAGTAGTGGATATTAATCAACTCTCCTAGCCCACCCCAGGGATAATAGTTTCAACATAGGGCAATTTTCATCAAGAATAGGTTACAATCAATTCAATTAACAGCTACAACAATAAGAACAGTCCTTAGATGGACATTGACAAAATGCCAGGATTAGTGGAAAGTGTGCCCTTCGGTGACATCACAGGGTAGGCCATTCCCCCTCAACGCCCACTGTTTGCCCCTGAGGGGATAAGGAAAGGCAGGGAGTGGAAGGTGTTTACTTGGTGTTTTTTCTGTTTCTTTCATGACCTTGGAGGAAAGAGGACAACAGTGTCTGGAGTACTTACGTTCAAGCTATCTCTGAACTTCCTCGAGGATGTTTATTACATGATGTGAAAAGATCTCTGATTGTTACCCATCCAAGGTATGATCTGGGTGATAGCTAGCTCTGAGAGGGGTTTCTGGGAGCCTCTGAGAATATCCTACCAAGATGTTATGGTTGCTGTGCTGCTGATCACAAGCAGTACCTTAAAAGCCTTATTTGCTCCCACGTCTAATCAATAACATCTATATTTTCCTGTCACTAATATTGAAATTGTCCTGTTTTCCCTGCACTTGAACTAATACCAACAAAGGAACTTCAGCTTACTTTGTTTTACCCAAGACAAGGAACAACTGCTCTACCATTTCAATTGTACGTCACTCGTGTTTTCAAATATTATCAGGGATTTGTTTCTGGTGAAACCTGGTCCTAGAGCGTGTCTGAGCCAGTTTCACTTGGCCCACTTTTAGGTCTGGCTTTTGAAACTGCCTTAGCTGTGTCGCCAGACTATTGTTTTTCCCAAAATAAAACTAATTTACATACACAGAAGGGCGTTACGCCAGAGGGCGTCATCCATTGATGTATTGAATTGTAATTCACGTCACTTCCGCCCACCACAGTATTCACTATCAGACAACGGGTCAGCCATTTGACAGCACAAAGCCTGTGCACATTCTGTGCATCTGCCTAGAAATACTTTTTTTCTGCAGTGATTCCCCTGGAGAGTTTGTTCAAAGTTTGCTTTTAGATTTTGTTTACCTTGTATGTTAACTTTAAACACTGGGTATTTATTTTGTCTGCACTTCAGTTGTATGGGGATTTATTTCTCTCTCCGTGTAAAGTGAAGGTGACGTTGTAACATTACAGCTGCCCGTGATTTGAGTGCATGGCGAAGCGGTTATTTATTCTTCACGGTGCAAGTGAAAGTCTTGGCGTTTTGAAAGATCATTAGTAAACCAGGGGCACCAATGAACGTACCCCATTTATCTGTGGGGTTCTGTCCTTAACCCTTGAAACATCTGTGCGCCAGTTCACCTACATCCATAACCCTGTTCATTCTACCTGCCTACACAGAGTGGGGTTCACTGCACCCCAGCAGTGGAATCGTTTTTTTTAATTGGACATATCTGTTACAGCAGTCCAAGAAGTGACTCATTATTCCTGGGAGCACTGGCGCCAACATTTGTGTGGAAGCTTTCCCAGGTTTTGAGCACTGTGGTGACCATGCCCAGTTCACATAGAGTTAGATGTTGGAATGAAGTAAACACGTCTGTGTTAAATGCTCGGCCCCGCCCCTCTGTGTTTGGGGAGAGATCCTGGCATCTTGCAGAAAGCCTCAGTCCTGCGTTCTGAAGGAAGCCGTTTTGTGTTAGTCTGGGTTGCATGCGTTATCCTCCCAGTAGCATCGAGGCACTGTGCAACACATCAAGGTCCATGGCCCCTGTGAGTTTGTCCTCATTGTATCTCCTTTGGAATGATAAGATGCGGAGTTGGCTTTGGAAGCTCCTCAATGACCTTCCCTTCTTCCTTCATGCCAATATGAACGTCTTCGAGTGACAGATGTAACTGCAGCCCCTTGGCATGGCACAGGGCACACCTCTGTTTAAGGGTTCTGAATTTTGAGTGGCATCCTGTGCCAATGCGCATCTTACCTTCTACAAGCTCTTAGGAATTATTGGCACTCTAGAGTTCACTGGTCCTGGTGGGACATCTCTCCTTTCTTCGGCTAACCATCCTGCCGTGAGTCTGCTCTTATGTTTCAGGTCAAAGACTTTAAGAAATCTATGCCCTGCTGGTGCTCCAGGGGCTGATCCTCAGAGAGTATTGTGCCAGGGTATCTACCATCGTGTGGACTCCTCTTTCGTGCCATCTATGACACTGGTATGTGTATGATTGATGCTGCCACTGGCCTGGCCATCATGACGATCAGTCTTGTCCGTTTTGATTCAAGTTAGGACCTGGATGCATGGTGACCCGAGTGGATAGATATCACATGACGTAGGTGGGAAGCACTAGGTATTGTGGGAGAAAGTAAGACTCTGCATGGGCAAGAGCCTGGTATCAGGGGCGTAATGTAAATTGTTGCAGCCCCCGCAGCGCAGGGGGCCATCACCATTCAAGGGGCACCCAACCAATCAGATGCCCCCCATTCAGCCCAAATCTAATGGATATCTGTAATATACCGTAGACTCTGAGGCCCCTCCTCATATTCTGCAGGGGGTACTTCCTCACTTTGCGTAAGGCCACTGCCTCGTTTGCGCTCATGGTTCAGAATGTAAGAGGGAGCAGAATTTTGTTTATTGCAAGAAAGGTAAACAATTGCTTTGCACTGGTACATCTTCAAGGACTGGTCTCCATCTGTGAGAACTAAAGGACATCATTGCTCAGAATCAAAAGACTAATTCTTCTCTATTAACCGGTCCCTCAGGTCCCAAAAATCGTTACCTTTCAGACTAACCTGTAGCTCTGGTGAATATCCGCTTGCTTGCTACTGTGGTCACTCTACCATTTGTGGCCACCACTCAGTCTGAGGTGTTTTAGCAGCGTAACACCAGTCACGCCACTGGGGTGCTCCCATGATCTTCCACAATGGCTTACACTGAGGTAATTAAGTGTTCACTACTGGAGTCCACAAAGGTGAATCCATGTACCTAACAGTAGGACCTATCTGAAGGTGCCTCTGCTTTCCACAAGTGTCAAAAGCATTCTCTCCACTAAAAGAATTTCTGGGCCTACCTGAACTCTTGCCAGTGGCATCCACCTGATTGTTTCAAGGGGATCTAGGAAGGTGGCTCCTGAATTTACTTGGTTCTTAGCTGCAGGCTTGATTACCTCTAGCAAGTCACTGAAGTTGGCAGACAGGGTCCTATGCCCTGACTCAAGTCCAGGTGACAGTAAAACAAAACTCAGTGGTGGATGTGCACATGAAACATTACAATGAGAGTTCCCATCATGATTCTACAGACATCAATTTTCACCATCTTCATCCTCCGAGAGGGGTTGACGGCACAGGGTACTCCTGGTTGTCTCTGGTATGTGATCTGTGCTCTTAGACAGAAACAACACATCAAGCGCACTTGTTGCCGCTTAAAACAACTATACTGTCTCTCTCGGGGTACCCACAAATTGAATGAGGGAAAGAAGTATTCAGCTATTACAGACACAATGTCAACAAGCAGTTCCTAGTCTTTGTCATGCCCACAGCATGTACGCCACCTGGGCACTTGAGAACGGTGGTACCTTGCATGGTCCGTTGATTCCTGGGACTCAGCCCACAGTGCAGGAAGCCTGAAGCTGTGGGCTCTGAAATACATTCACCTGTGGCAGCTTTTTCACAAACTCCTGGGTTCCTGGCTGTTGCTTCCTGTTCCTCCAACACCACAATGGCAACTACCTGCCTGAGGGTTCGCAGCTGGCCTGTAAAGCTGTTCTGCAGTCGGTACGGTTCAGGTTTTAGTTCTCTTTTCTTTTCCCATCATGACTGTTTCTTCCTTGTGTCACGCCATGGGTCACAGCATGACCAGTGGCTCACTCCACTGCCTCCCCGGAGTCCCTCATTAGACAGCGGGACACCCTAAACACTTACCTGCAGCTTGGGGGCAGTTGAGGGCCACTTTTTGCCTCACTTGTTGGCTGGTCTGGAAGCATTCCTCTCTTTGGGGGTCATATTCTTGCTTTCTGTAGTTTCATCTTCACAGACTTTCTGAGGAAGGGTTTTTACTTAAACACTTCATCATAGAGGCTCCATCGTGTATTCCTGCCAGCATTTTCCAATCCATCATGGCAGCCTCACTTCTTCATTTATGTCACTTCCTGTTTTGGGGTATATAAGGAGCAGAATTGTCTTTCTCCTTTGCGTTGCAACACTCCTGCTGGTGTGTCTTCACACCTGCTGGTGTCTCCTCACTCCTGCTGGTGTTTCCTTGCTGGTACTAGAGATTCTTGCTCCTGTTGCTTCCCATCTGATCCTTTCTCTTCTGGTTCCTGCATTTCCACTAGCCTTATCGGTTCCTTTTGAGCCTTACTGCTGTCCTAGTCTTCTACCATCTGTACCCATCCTCATCAGCCTCCCAGGAGTCTCCAATCGCTATCAGAGGGTTTTCCCTTCAGGGTTTTTCCTCCTGGATGCTCCTTATGGGGGGCACTATCTGCTTAGACTTTCCATTGTCAGCAGCATCATGGCTACTAGAAGGGGTTGCCCCTACCTTTGTAAGACAAAGACAGTCAAAACCTGGACTCACAGATTTTTTCATCTCTCCAAGGCTGAGAATAGAAGTCCATCCGCAGAGGAACCTAACACCCTGGTTCTTACCTGCCTTCCCCAATCCATTATGTTTCCTACCATATGGCGTTTGTGGTCATTTCTTTTTTGCTGTTCTTATAATATATAATGGTTTCAGTCTGGTTGCAGGGTGCACATCTCAACAAGGCTGAATTTGCTCGCTTGTTTCCTTGCTCCCTTTACTTGCTGATCTTGACTCCTTCTGCCTAAAGAATTCCTTTATTGGATTCTGGATTCCCGTATTTTGAAGTCTTTGCAACAAGGTTATGAATACCTTTGTTTTTTCCCTCCTGAGAAAGTGGCAGCTTCACGAGGGAACTTGCCTACCACAAATTTCAGTGAGAGGTGACATCAGAGATCCGGGCACAATCACCCATATATCGAACTGGGAAAGACCCTGATGGATTACTGGTAAGTGCCCAGACCTGTACAGCTGTGTGAATTAGTAGTGAAGAGTTGAAAATAGGACATAACCCAGAACAATGGACTATCGGCTTCTCTTCGACTAGGAATTTTCAGTGTTCAGGCAGATACATTGAGCATACTGATCCACATCCCACAGTGCCTTGAGACCCTAGCGGTTGACTAGTCGCGCTCTACAAATCTGCTGATTGATTGATTGAGCCCACACACAGGAGCTTTGTTCATAGGAAGTGCCCCTCCTCCCTTAGTGGATCTATTTCTTTTTAAGTGGAATACCTATTGTGACCATTCCAGTGGTTCCCTATATGAATAACAATCCCTAGAAAAGGTGGAGGAGGTATAAACACCAAAAACCCAAATCACGTCTAGCCCATGGACCTCTCAACCTTATTCCCAGTTTTCCTACCACAGATTGGGAACCTAGTAACAGTCATCCACCCTTCCTCTTAACCACACAGCTTGACCACCTGGATAGAACTGACTCTCTTGGTCTTACAAAGAAAATATTGAAATCCCTGCCCCAGCGATTTCAAGGCATTACCTTCTTTTTCCCAAAGACATGGTGGTTTACTGGATCTTTTTAAAAGGTCCTTTTAGTTAACAGGAAACATGTCTTCCAACATTTTTAAAAAGTTGTTTCTCAGATTCTAAGATAATTCTGTGTTAGTCAGATATCTACAGAGGCCCTAAGTTTTGCCTGAGTTAACCAAAGGTGAAGCAATCTTAAAATGTTTTTTTGTCAAAATAGGGGGGTCTTCTTCAAGAACGCAGTTTTCAAAGGTCTCCAAAGATTTTTGTAATTTCCTGAATTTTTTGACTGTTAATTGTTTAGGGGCAAAACCCATCTCTCTCAAAATGCCGAACGGATTTTAGTGCAAAAACAGAAGCACTGCCTTTTCAACAGAGTGTTTTGCTTGTTGGAACTCCCTATTAGAATAAGTAGCACTTAACGTGGTCATTGTGAGTTTCACTAAGTTTTCGAGCAGTCATTTTGCACCATGATAAATATAATACTGAAGGATGTGGAATTGCCCGGTGACAAATTACCACCTCATGCCGAAATAATGAGGTAGAAATGAGGCATAATATGCAATAAAGGACTTTGCACACTCAGTTACTGTATGTTTTACTTTCTCTTTCGCCGAGCAAGTTTCACAGGAAAAATGTATACATGAAAAGATACTAAGGAAGTAAATCTGCACTACTACCATAATCAAACACAAATCTCATTTGCATCCAGCTCTAGATTACCAGGGCACTCCTATTGATGCCCTAAGAGAAGACAATTTCTCCCATATTGATTTGACCCTAAACCCTTCCTACCCGGCAAGATCCCTTAAACATGATTGCACCAAAAATAAATCTAGAACTGATTTACACTCATAAAACATTCTGTATTCAAAAGTAACCTAAATAGGAGAACCTCATGGAAAAATGAGAATCCTGTGGAACATAGTGAACATTTGCAAGTATATTGCACTTCCTTGGGAAAAACGTAGATAGGCACTATTCAGGTGCCTAGAGATACATGTGGAGTGGTGCAGTATCTAATCAAGTATTCATTTCTGGTATCAACAATAACATTTATAAGTGATGCAATCCAAGCTGTCAAAGAGTATTGAGCACTGCAAGTGGCAAAGTAGAAGAGGAGGATTCTGTACGTTAAAGTTCCCACAAATACTGCAGAAAACAAAATCAGGAAAGATTATATAGGAGCTCATGATACGTGTCTGTTGCCTCATTTTTGCAGAAGACCTTGCCTTCAGGCAATCTTGGTGACCCTCTCCAATGAATCGATTGAACCATAGTCTCTATTCTCTCAATTAACATCTTCTCGCTCTCTAGAGATAGGAAAGGGTCCTAAACCCACCAGAAGCACATTGAGACCCCATCTTCTTGACATCACTAGATCTACCCCACAAGCTCAAGATTGACCACTCAGTTTGGGCACTGGGCCTCTATGCAGATTGTGTTGATCCAGACCACACCCAACTTGATAAAAATCGTTCCACAGTGTTAAGGATGAACGAGAGCAGGATTTAGGAGAGAGCACAAGCTACACACCATAGTGATGTTTTTACTCCTACCCCAAACCCTTTTTCAAGGGTGCCACAAATGAGAGATTAAACCAAGCATCTGTCACCTCCCCAACTGGGTTTGCCACTCCTTGGGAAATGTTGTAGGCCTGGTCCTGTGCTCTGCAGCTTAACTACTGTTACTGCCTTCTGCCCTCCCTTGGATGTAACTCCCAGTGCCACTACCAGTGTCTTCTTTCTTCCAGGTAACTTCCTCTAGATAACATATTGGTTCTATTTAATTGCTGGTCCTTGGCCTTCAGTGTGCAAAGAGAGACCGTGAGTGTTTTAAGCAAAATAAGGGCAGCGGTTCTACGGCCGGAGTACACACAATTTATAAATTCGGATTTCTTAAAGAAACAACACATTTTGTGATGCAAAAGTGCTCTAGTCCGCTCCATACTGGGATGGAGTTTCTGCTGGGTCTAAAAAAGGATGAAGTTGACTTCGTATCTGCTAAGGATTCATCAGGGCTCTCCATTTGATGGGACTTATATACTATACTCTGAGAAGTATCATCTGCTTACTGATACTTTGTATTGTGATTCTCTCTGGTTTATAAGCTCAAGTTTTGTTTTACATTCAAAGTATACATTGTATGCAATTGTAGGTTTGTTCTTCAAACAAATCATTAGATAAACTAAAACGATCTTCTGCCATGGTTGAACTCTGTTCTGACTTTACAAAACCGTCACGGTTGCACTAACTTGGCAATCTAGATCCAACGGGAGAGATGCTAGTATCCACACTTCCCTGAGTCTACTGACAATTGGGCAAAAAAATATTTCTGCCAATCTGCAGTATACTGGACGAAAGGGGAATGGGACAAGGGAGAGAGAGACAAGGAGCTGGATATCTCCACCTCCCCTGTTCTTACCTCTGTACTCCACCTGCACTGTAGAGAAATTGGCAGCTTTTCTAGTATTTAGTTAATGAGATTACAATCCACTGTCTCTATGATAACACCTGACATACCGTGTGAGAACCTTTAATAACCCACTCTGTGGTTGCTTATAACTCTACGACTTCTTATATCTGACAGATATATATAACCTTTGTGATAAAAGCATGAAAAACCTGAACTGTACTGCACGTTCTTGGAACCATAACTACCTTTCGTGAGTTAGAAATCCAGTCTGTGATCTGAAGGATTCTCAATACACAGGTTCATTGGCTACAATATAATGACTACTCATTAGAATTGTGTTTTCACTCCTGCAATGTACATTCACTTCCCCACCACCGGGTTAATACCATACACGATTCACGTAATGTAAATAAAGTCTGTACAGTATAGAGGATTCACCAGCTGCTCACATCAATATAGCAACAGAATTCATAATCCTTGAAAAGATGACTCTTGTACTACAGTGCAATTAACATTTAAATGCTTGTTCTCTAATGTTGGTCCAAAATATTTCTCTGATAATAAGGGCATTGACAACTCCCAATGAAAACACAATGAATTCTAATCTCCTGGCAATAGGGTTCTAGCTGCAGCAACTGACTATCACGATTGCCTGAAAAGGAACACTGACCCACTAGGAAGTTCTGCTCAATTGGTCTAAAAGGTCTGGCACCACTGACTATGTTTAGAGTCCTGTTGTGCTCTGGAAAATATATATTGTCTCACTCCACTTGCATGTTTCGTACAGTGTAAGCATCACAGCTATACAGCCTCACCCCAAGTGACACTTACAATCTAGGTGTGTTGCTGACCACCTCTGCAACAGACTTGAGCACCTTTAAAGTTTGGGTGACCACATCTCCGTGGGTGCCCGACATACACAGTGAGTGCAGGCCATGGACCATGACAAAAACTCAATCCTGTCCTCAGTGATGTTTAGGCTCTACATGTTACCAGTTGGCGTCTTCCAGGCCAATACAAGTATTGTGGTTCATTAGAATTCAGATCTTTCCCTGATTCACATTGGAAAATAATGTTGTCTTCCTGAAGGAATGTCTTGTCACAATTGTGTCCTGAATGTCAGTCACCTACGTGAAGCTTGATCCACTAACCATTGTCAATTAAGAAAAACACATGCAGAACTGGTGACAAATCCCAGGGAATCCTCACTGCCACAAGCTTCAACTTCAGAAATCAAATTAATAAATAGATGATAACTGCAGTGCAATCCTGGGTCCTCTCTCAACTGAACAGAAGCAACGTCCAGCCCTCTGGTGTCTCAAAACCCCATTTGCTGCACTGCATGAACTTTATATCATGTTCCACTGAAGCAAGGGACCAAAAAGGGATCAGAGAACCTCCCAGGCTGCCTCTACCTGACTGCATCGCCTTAAAAATATTCTACATCATCTTCGAGGCAGTAAACTCACCCTTTCCCATCTCTGGTCAACAAAATCAAGATCTCCACTGGGCTACACAACACCTGCGGCTGGAACCTCTCACAGATTGAGGCCAGGGAGTGCATTAGGAGAAGACAAGGCGGCAGACATTCCCTGATCCAGAAAACTGCCTTCCAGTTTTACTTCACAAATAAATGAAGGTGAAAATCTTCATGCAGCACCTCATTCAGGTGTAACACCCTCATATTAGTCCCTTTCTCCTTTATGATTGCCCTCTGTACCCCAGTCGGCAATCTTGACATGTATCCTTGGTTTCTGTACAGAGATCCAACGCTTTGTAGCTAGGTTTACACTTTAGTACCCATATGTACACATGTACATGTCACATTGTCCACTGGTATGTACTGTTATAAACCGCATATCCTCGTAAAGGTAATAGCCCCTGGTTATATCAGCTCCCTGAAGCAAGGCATCTACCCACTCTTCCATTCACAGCTACAGCTGACCTGATGAATAACTCATTATGAGGGGCACGAGCATCACGGAGTACCAGAGAAGCCATGGTCATAAGCTAAATTTTCCCCATCAGGACAAAAGTCTCTGGTAGGGGTGGATTCACTCTATGCTTTTTGCTTGTGCTGAGATGTTCTGTAGCTGTCCGACGCTAACTTCAGGAAGACCCCGACATCCACATATCATGTGACTGGTTAGGGAAACCTTGATTGGCAAACTATAAATGTGCTAAGACGCCAGAGAAGGAATCCTCATAAGTGATGTATAAGTACCGGTGTCACTTGTTTCTGGATATGCTATTGGCCCAAAGGGGGGCTTTTATGTTTAGCGATTCCAGAGAAAGCAAAGACATCTACCAATGGCCTTGAGTGTTCCTTTTTCATTTGGTGGTGCATGCTTGACAAATTGAATTGTACAACTTCTGAAGGATAGGTGAAGAGTAACTATATTGATCCAGGTGTTGGTAAGTCTACATGTATTACTGGGAGTATAGAAGACTGCGTTGGCAAGAGATTTCAGGTGTGCTTTCCCTCTCCCACCCCCAGCAGGTGTCTTTCCTGCTCTGGCAGGCTCTTAGCACCCTGTGCCCTTGGAGAAGCTCTTCTGGCTATTGTCTAGCTGGATCTCCCCCTTTTTACAGGGTAACAGAAGTTTGAAAATGAAATGTTCTTCATTGTTCTGTAGTCTCTCATTTCAGGCTCTGTTAAGATTAACTTAAAGAAGCAAGATAACTTAAATCCTTTATTTCCTCCAATCAACAAGACAGCACAACTTCAACACCATCTTAAAAGGTCCTCCTTCTGCTCTTGATGTTCCACAGTAACCATGGTTCCCTGCAGTGCTTTAAATGGAAAAATAGAAGTGCAGGTACTCTGTACCAGAGTACCTGCTTGTTTCTGAGAAGTGCTGGTACTCTCCAATTAAAAGTATTACGTTTTTCTTGAGATGTGCCGGTACTCTCCCTCTCAAAATAAAAAAGTTCCGGTACTCAGTACCGGAGAGTACCGGCCCATTTAAAGCACTGGTTCCCTGACATCAGACATAGTCAAAGATGGAGCACCAAAGAGCCAATAGCACACAAGTTACAACAGTCTCTCATCTAAAGCAACCAGTGTGATACATGGCATTTACCCAAACTGCAATTTGAAGGATAATTGTGTCAATTAATGTAATTTGTTTTAGTGTTATTGGCAAACAATTCACAACCACAGTACAAGTTCACAAAACTATTCCTTGAACAGGGTGATAACATGCTCTACAAGGGAATGTAGCAAGTCATGAAGGAGCAGGACACTAGGTCACAAGTAAAATGTAATGTGTGTATTAGAGTAAGGGCCCTTTTCAGGATAACAGACTAATGTTCAGAATTTCTGAGGTTTTGTTTGCCCTTTGGCTTGTATCATGGATGCTAAGGGGACATGGTCTGCAATGTGGATGTTTTCAGACTTTTAGTAGATTTGTCTTAGTGCAGAGTTTTACTCTATCATATGCTATAGGATCTGATGAAAATGTTGGAGGAACAGAAGAGGGTTATTGAGGACACCAGATTGTCGAAGTGATTGGCGAAGTTAGCATGATGTCTGGGAGCTCTGTAGGTGAGATGTAAGAAACTTTATGGGAGAGATCTTAACAAAGATTGAGAAAGTATCAGAGAAGAGAATGTGGTTGGAATTGTCAATGTAACAAGCCTCTGATTTTTTTTTTATTTCAAAACATGTTGCAACCTCTCTACTTGTGATTTATGCCTGTCTGTGGATACGTGAATATCTTTTCAGAATGAAAAAAGTAAGATTGGTGTTGACAATGAACAGAACCAGGATCCTGCGAGAAGGAGGAGATCCACATTATGACAGTTGAAGATACTGACTATTTCTCTGCGGGCATTTAGGCAGAGTGTGTGTTTATGAGCATAACCTGTGGAGAAATTACTAGATCAGGAATCTTGATAGGGGAATGAGGAATCTTAATAGGGGAATGAGAAGGTGTTTCCAATCAGAGCATTATTCTCTAATCCTAGTAGGAGAGAACATAACTGTTTTAGAAACTGTGCTGTGCAATAGAACAGCCTATATGTCACACGGCATTTGATGTAAGAGATGGGGGTCACTCAGGACTTGAGAGCTACAACCTTGCCAAGCAAGGTTATATATGCCAACACCAAAGAGACAAACATGTTTAACATATTTTAACCTTTGAAGTTATGAAAATACCATAGGAAATTACCATGTTGCCAACTTCCTCGGCAACACAGAATAAAACTTTAGTCTAATGTTCCCCATTAAAGTAAGTGAGCAGATCACACACAGAGAGGCTATTTCACAACTTGACCTGACTATGATCCTACGCTCTATAGACAGGATATTGGCGGCTTCCTGTTTTGAGATGATAAGCACTTCTGAGATTTCATAAAGTTACACTTTTATCTTCATCATCATTGGCAATGTTGTGACTTCAGCAGATCACTGCATTGTTTGCAAAGCCATCTCTTGGATACCATTATCAAATGCAATGCAATCTTGTACTAGTGCCACATTTTTTGTTATCTCACTGGACCAGGACACAGAATCTGATGAATATGGAACTGATAACGCGTCCTTCTATGTTAATTTATACACATCGGGACTCGTTTTAGACCGATGAATCTTTGGACCCAGTGGTGAGACACCGTAAGACGAGATAACTGATCAATATATCAATCAATATATCAATAATATTGTCAACATATATCACCACAATATATTTCACTTTAGACATTAGTAAACCTTCGGCGCAACCATGACCTTTCAGTCATGAATAACCACACCTTACTGAAGTTTTGTGAATTTTATTCCCTATTGATTACAATCTAATAGCAAATGTATTAATCTCAAAACCAAGAAGCAAAAGAGCATAGGGCCATATGTACAAACACATTTTCCCATAGACACAGAATGGGTAAAACCCTTTGTTACATCTGGCCCATAGTCACAATATGGTAATAATGCAAAGATCACAGACATAAGATAGTAATATGAAGATGAACAAATCTAGACGCCTAAAACCTCATATATGTTTAGTTCAGCATAGCACCACGTCAGTCACGTCAGTCATGTCAGTCAAGATGAAATGCCTCATCTAACCACAATTAGCATCAGCATGTTGGACTTCATGCAAAACAATTTAGAACATCAATTTGGAAAACATCTAACTAAGGTCTCTAATCAAAAATACACAGCAGTTGGTACCTAGAAAGAAAAGGCAAATAAATGAATTTCAATAGCAACGACATAATTTACCCTCCTCGGAATAGGTCAGCATACAGGATCAGTCTTCGTCTTCAGGACATCAGTTAGATCGCCGTAAATCTATTTAGTCGAATGACAGGGGACACTTCCCTCATAAGGAAGAAAGTGTAATGGGGCAGTCTATGGGTGAGGATGGTTTTGTCTAAGTCTCAAATCATCAAATAGAGTGACAGAGTTTCTGGATGCAATCGATATCATTCCCTACCTAATGCTCCCTAGTCTCTTGTGTCATGAGTTTTTATCCCTTTTTCGTAATACATTCCCCCAAAATTCTATTGGATAGTCACTACATCCCACTATCTGTAACCTATCAAATTATACATTAAGGGGGTTATTCCAACTTTGGAGGAAGTGGTAATCCGTCCCAAAAGTGACGGTAAAGTGACGGATATACCACCAGCCGTATTACGAGTCCATTATGTCCTATGGAACTCGTAACACGGCTGGTGGTAAATCCGTCACATTTGGGACGGATTACCACCTCCTCCAAAGTTGGAATAACCCCCTAAGTAATGCATTTGTCATTCTACGATAATTTACATTCTCCTTATTGGTCTTCATAATTGACGTCTTTCGTAGGTGGCATATCCTGGGTTACTTCATTTTCTTGCACGTTCTTCGGGTCAAGAGTTCTCTTTTCCGTGGTTCAGTATCCTTGAAAGTGTCCATATTTGTTGCAAAGCGTGCAACTTTATCCTAAAGCAACTAGCATGCGGATGAGAGTATAACAGTCAATGATACAATAAGCGAAGAAAAAGAACAATGATGGGTCATGGCCTTTTGCAAGTCAGCACACTGGAGAAACAGAAAAATATGCTTTAATATGAGAGCTACACAGCTAGTTTTCGACTCACGCTAATTTAAGGCTTATGGATTCTAATAAAATGCAATTATCGTACATATTGATATATTCAATTAGTCATAATTCAAGCAATTATTCCTTACAGTCGACATTAGTTTATGCATGTGAAAAAATTCTCCACGTTTAAAATACGTTTCAATGAATAATATTAGCGTTGTTAATATAAGCATTTCACATCTAAAATAGGTAATGTTTAAACTACGCTCTCTCAGTCCCTCCTCTGATAACGCTCGTCATCACACAATCTTTCTCTTTGATTTGAATTTTTCACCTTGCGCATAATACGCATTTCAGCATCTTGCCCCTTATGTGAGCTTTCCCATATTTCATTGAACATTTTCTCTCTTTCACTTTCTTCATTTCTTCTGGTTCTTTTAGTCCAATTTCTTTTCACTTTGTCATTGATTTTACATGCCCCCCATAATCCTAATAGACAAATTAAAACAATTAATAGACCCATCATAATTTGTGCAAGTACCCCATTCCAAATGTTGGTAAACCAGCTTCCCACTCGGGCAATTCCTTTCCCAAATTTCTCCCAAACACCAGGTTCTTTCAAATCCTTCAAATCTGTACTAAGGTAAGGTTAGTAAGCATGCTCCTAATTTTCTTACTGTTATCTGGTATAAATGAGCAACAATGACGCTCATTAAGCATTTTGCAAACACCTCCACTCTTTGCTAAAAGAATGTCTAAAGCAAGCCGATTTTGAAGAGTCATAGCTCTTTCTGCAGCAAGTTCAGTATCCATCAGGAGTATAGCTCCTGTAAAATTTGTCAGCATGTTATCCACAATAGTAGACAACTTTTGAATTTTCATAGAATTTAAGATAACCCCCACTGATGGAATTATGGCTCCAAATATATCACCAATGACAGCCACCACTGATTCTCGTTTTTGTCTAGGATGTTGTAATTCAGACGTTTTAGGTATTTGTTTCAAGTCATCAATCTGGTATATCTTTGGAAATACTATTCCCAAATAACATGTCCCATACCATCCCTTAGGGAGACGGTAATATGCATTCAGTCCACAAATATAAAAGATTCCAGGGATTGCTGGATCTTGTCCATTTAACATAAAGGTCCATTTACTCTGAAACAAAAACACATGCCTACATTCACTCGTACCTACAAACAAATTGTCTTGATCAGATTTTGGTCTATATATACAGAGCCTACCTACGTGTAATGCATCTATAGCTAGTTTGCCTTGTGTTTTGATTGCAGTGTAAGCATAATCATTTGTATAAGTACGTTTTTCTAGTCCTTTTTCTAACCTTTCTTTCAGTGCTTTGCGTCTATCATCTGTGTGATCTAAAAAGCTTTTCTCTACAGGAGATAATAAGCAAGTCAAATTATTGCGATGTGCATAAGCAGTTCCAAATGTAAGTGTTGGCTCAAAGAATCCTCTAACTATTTTAATATCATGCTCTTTAGCTAATTTATTTAGGAATTCAATCACAGGCACAAAAGAAAACACAACATCTAAGTTTGAATAAAACTACTGCACATGCTCTTGATTATAGAATCTTGTTAATAGCAAACTGCAACTAATTCCATAAGTAAGAGGGAGGCTGTGATAAGTAACTCCCTCCTGCACAGATGAAGGGATTTTAGTACATACATAACAATCTTTCGCATCCATAGTTTCCACATACTCATTTAATAAGCGATAGAAGACATTAGTAGAAAGTTCCCCTTTTGCATTAGTTCCCTCATGCATATGTCTTGCGTCTTGCTCAAATCTCTCCCACGGTGATAGTTTAGTAGTGGTAGTTTCAGGTTTCAAAGTTGCATTAATAGTTTCTTTCTCTCTCCATGGCATTCCCACAATCACTCCCACAATCATTACTGCACATACAACACCTATTATAAGACCTAACCAACCACACACCTTACTTCCTTTGCTACTGTAAGCCATGTTTGTATAGAATCAGAATAGCAGTTCAACAATCAACTTGAGGAAAAAGGAAAAAAAAAAAAATCTTTGCATATATTACAGCGTCTTCACTCACTCCAGGACCCTTTTTCGTCAATTCCGGTTAGCAGCTTGTCGTAATCAGGTTTCTTTAAAGTCAAATCCGGTTTTAGTGTCACTTCCAGTAGTTTCGAAAGTCATTTTTTTTTTTTCAGCTTTCACAAATTCAATTTCAGTCGAGTTCTTCCCTTTGAATATCTTCAGGTACCGTAATACTGGCCTGGCATTTCTCGATCAAAACAGAATGCTAAGAATTCTTGTTGCCATTCAGAGGTTGTAGCATATGCCCATTCAGGACCTGTATATCTTCTGTTTGCTATTCTTTTTCTTTTTAGCCTTCGTTTACCTTGTTGCTCTCCTTCACTCAGATCATCTGCTTGTGAAGTATCACTTTCTTCTATTATTGTGTCATTCGATACCTCTCTTATTTTAGGATGTGACTTGTCTGGCCAATTATCGCCTCTATGTGTCTTTGTTCGATGTTTTCCTTCAGGACGTTGGACAGCACCCTCCTCTTGTGATATGGTGTTTTCTCTTGACGGACCTGCAACTGGTTCAGGAGACTCTGACACGTTTCGATTTGTATCTACAATTTCTCCTTCTCTTTCGTCTTCTGGTTCTATGCTGAGTTCGGACTCTAACCCGTACTCGTCTACTTCTGGGAGAACACCTCCTTGACTTAGTTCTCCTGCTGCCTCGACTGAGATAGGCACTCTGTCACCTCTCTTGAACTCATTGACAGTTTGAGGAACGAGGCTGTTCTCAGTGGGCTCTCTAGTAGTCTCAGTTCCTTCTTGACTGATCTCTGACTCTGAGATTTCTCTCCCTGAAGTTGCTGTACCGGAAACTTCAAGTTCCTCTTCAACAGGACACGTTACCCTTTTTGTGTGACTGGCATGTATCCAGTTGGGAACCCCGGCACACTTCACAGCAGTGGTGGTTGTCAATATTACTTGATACGGCCCCTTCCAACGCGGCTCAAGACACGATTTTCTTACATGCTTCTTGACAACCACCCAATCTCCAGCTTGCAGAGAATGACCAGGTTCGCCAATTGGTGGCAACGCGTTAGCTTCCACCTGGTGAGAGAAAGAGCGAATCACGTCAGCCAAACCTTTGCAGTAATCCAACACCATATCATCTGTAATATTTACTAGTGCATTTGCAGGTACCGCTGGTAATCTCATTGCTCTGCCCATGAGGATTTCATGGGGGGACAGTCCCGTTTTCTTATCTGGGGTGTTTCTCATAGACATCAGTACTAGAGGTAAAGCATCTGGCCATTTCATGTTTGTTGCAGCACACATTTTTGCTATTCTTGATTTTAAGGTATCATTCATCTGTTCAACTAGTCCTGATGCTTCAGGGCGATAACTACAATGCAACTTTTGTTCAATGTTGAGTGCGGCACACAGAAGTTTAATCACCTCATTGTCGAAGTGTCTCCCCCTATCTGATTCTATAGAAACCGGAAACCCGAATCTTGGTATCAGTTCTCTGAGTAGTAGTTTTGCAACTGTAAGACTGTCATTCCTACGTGTGGGATATGCCTCAATCCAATGACTGAAAACACACACAATCACCAACACGTACTTCAATCCTCCACAAACGGGCATTTCGATAAAATCCATTTGCATTTTGTTGAATGGACCTCCAGCTCTCCCAATGTGGCTCAAAGTTACCACAGTTCCTTTTCCAGCATTCATCTGTTGACAGATGACGCACCTGTGGCAAGTGATTTCTGCGGCATTTCTGAATTTTGGATTGAACCAATCAATCTTAAAGGATCTGATCATGGCGTCTGTTCCTAGATGGGCCTGCCCATGGTATAACCGGGCAAACTGTGACAAAAGACTATTTGGCAGAACCAGTTTTCCCTCTTCTGAAACCCATAGATCATCTGCCCTTTGTACACACTGCATTCTCTGCCAGGAACGTTTTTCTTCCTTGCTAGCACAACCTTGTAATGTTTTCAGTTCATCTAAGGTATCAACCACTCGTAATGCTAGATTTAAACTTGTGTCGTTTTCAGGTTGTGGTAACAATTCCCACTGCTCTTTAAACGATATACAATTTAATGCACAAAATCTTGCGACCTGATCTGCATAACTGTTTCCCATGGACACAAAATCTTGTGATCTGGTATGAGCACTGCATTTCACCACGGCAATTTCAAGAGGTAACTGAATCGCATGTAACAAATCTCTTATTTGTTCGCCATTTTTCACAGGAGAACCAGAGGAGGTCATGAAACCCCTTTGTGACCAAAGTTGGCCAAAATCATGCACAATTCCAAATCCATATCTGCTGTCAGTATAGATAGTGACTTTCAAATTTACAGCTGCGTGGCATGCTTTTGTAAGAGCTATTAATTCTACCACCTGTGCAGAAAACACTTTCTCGAGCCAGGAGGCTTCGACAATGCCAGTTATGGTACATACTGCGTAACCGGCTCTCAATGTTCCTGCTGAATCTCTTAGACAGGACCCATCAACAAACATAATGCAATCGTTTTCTTTTAACTGGGTATCCTGTATGTCTGGGCGAGGTTTGGTACAGAGCTCAGTCACCTCAAGACAATCATGCTCAAATTCTTCCCCATCTTTGATTTCTGTATTTTCATTGGGAAGTAAGGTTGCCGGGTTCAGCACAGTGCATCTCTTTAGTGTGACATTTGGTGACCCCAGTATAATCGTCTCATATCTAGTGAGTCGTGCATTTGTCATGTGTTGTGTCTTAGTTCGTGTCAACAGAATTTCAACTGAATGTGGAACCATTACTGTCAGAGGGTATCCCATGACTATGCCTTCACATTGTGAAAGGCTTTGACCAACTGCTGCAACTGCCCGCAAACAACCCGGTAAGGCTGCTGCGACAGGGTCCAAGGTAGCTGAAAAATATGCTACAGGGCGATTCGCATCTCCGTGGACCTGTGTTAAAACAGACAAAGAACAAGCATCACGTTCCTGACAGAACAACAGAAAAGGTTTTTCATAATCAGGCATTCCTAATGCTGGTGCCCTGCACATGCATTCCTTCAATTCTAGAAATTATTCAAGCTCCTCTTTTGTCAAAGTTATTGTGTATGGCTCGTCCTTGACTTCTTTTCCTGTCAATTTTATTAAAGGTTTTGAGATGATCGAGAAGTTGGGTATCCACTGGTGACAGTAGCCCACCATTCCCAAAAACATCCTGACGTCTCTTTTTGTTATTGGGGGATTCATCTGCAAAACAGCTGTTATTCTTTCCTTTGATATTCTTCGGGACCCTTTCTCAATCAAATGTCCCAAGTATTTCACTTCTTTTTGACAGTATTGCAACTTTCTGGGTGACACCTTGTGTCCATTCTTTCCCAGATGATTCAACAATGCAATGGTATCATATTTACAACTGTCTCTGGTTTTGGATGCAATCAGCAAATCATCAATGTATTGCACAAGAGTCAAATTAAAAGGCATCACGAGAGGTTCTAAGTCCTTCTTCAATATCTGATTGAAGATGGATGGTGACTCAGAAAAACCCTGAGGAATTCTGCACCAACTGTACACCTTATCCAGGAATTTGAAACTGAACAAAAATTGGCTGGCTTCATGAAGAGGTGTCGAGAAGAATGCTTGTGATAGGTCTACCACAGTAAACCATTCAGCATCACAAGGAACCTGGAACATTATCACTGCTAGGTTAGGTACCACAGGGCAGCATTTTATCACAATTTCGTTTATTTTTCTCAAATCCTGCACAATTCGAACTTTCCCACAGGGCTTCTTCAAACCCATAATGGGAGAGTTGCACGGACTGCTCAAAACTTCTTTCAGGACTCCCTGTCTGAGAAAATCTGCAATTATTTGTGACACCTCAATGAGGACATCCTGGGTCATGTGGTACTGCGGCACTTGTGGGAACACTGCATTCGGTTTTATCTGAACCTTGACTGGTTCTACTCCTTTTATCAACCCTACTTCTTTCCCAGTCAAATCCCACACTTTCTCTGTTACGGTCCCTCGTAAATCAACAGGTAGGTCGATCAAAGTATGCATTGGGAATAAAGTAATCAGAGGGTAGTCTTCATTTGTCTCTCCTCCTTCCTCTATGAATTGACTCTCATCTCCCTCATCGTCGCTGTTTGTTTGTACTTCTATTCCATCATTGGAACAGGTAATCGAACATTTTGTCTTACATAGTAAGTCCCTTCCTAGTATGGATACTGGGCTTGAATCGCATACAACAAATCTATGCAGGCCTTGGAAATTACCAATTTCAACCTGCACCGGATCAGTAATCGGATTAGTCAGGTACTGGTTTGCCACACCAACCACTCGTATAGTACGTCCTGAGAGAGGTAATCTCGGGACTTCTGCACTTCGAACTGTAGAGCGTGTAGCTCCTGTGTCGACCAAAAATGAAACCTTATAGCCCATTACTTTTCCCTCTACATATGGGCCTCTCTGATCCACCTCTAAAGATGCTGCAAGCCTGCACTCTTCACTGTCTGAGCTGTCATCTGACCAATCCTCATTCATGCCACTTTCACCTCGTAATGGGAATTGTTGCACAGTGTTATTTTGATTGGTTACCTGGCCTGTGACCTGCTGAGGAAGCATCACCTGTTGCTGTCCCATCGGAGCCATGGGTAATTGCATTTGCTGTCTAGGTACCATAGGTATCTGCTGCTGCACTGGTTGCATTGATACTGACTAAAAACGCGGCATTTGCATCTGCTGCATGGGCTGTACCCCTGGCATTTTTACCAAATTATTCTGAAAATTCGGGTTTTGATGTCTCACTTTTGGACCTCGTGGATTTTGTAATGTACCGACATTAATGCTTTGCTGAACTGCACCATCCTGCACCATATTCGGACAATCCCGTTTCCAATGCCCCACGCCCCCGCACGCGTGACTTGGTGACATCTTTTTCACTCCTTGACCGTCGTTTTGAATAACAACATTATTCATGTCTGAACCACGGTTCACAAACCCTCGACCTCTGCCTCTCGGCTGTGCCTGAAACACACCATTCATTTGCGGTTGTTGCTGTATCATTTGCTGAACTCCATTTCCCTGTATTCCAGCTTGTGCAGCCCTTATCTGCATCACCATCACTTTCTCCTTCAACTTTTTCTGCTTCAACTCAATCTCATCACTACAGTATTTCGCATACTGCAACACTTCATCAATCGGTTTAGCTTGCCAACAAATCAAATGATTCTTAATCATCTGGCTGACCTCCGGTCTTAGCCCTTCGACGAATCTAAACACAAGGTGATTCATGTACTTCGGTTCGATAGTCTCAGTACCACTGTAATGTTTGAACGCTTTTAATAATCTCTCGTAGTACGCATGTATTGACTCCTTAACCTCTTGAGAGGTCCGGTCGATTTTCTGCCAATCGGTCACCTTCGGCGACACCTTTTGTTTCAAGAACTCAATTACTTTATGATAATATTTCATCAACTCTTCTGAAGGTGCTCCAGTCACCTTATCTCTTGCCGGCTCCTTTGTGGGCCAATCTACCCCTCTCTTGCACTTGAGCCACAAATCCGGCGGAACAATAATCTCAAACAAAGTATTCAAGTCTTCCCAGAGACACTTTGCAAGCTTCACGAACCTGTCCATCTGTTGATACCACTCGATCGGCTTCTCTCTTAGCCTAGGATAATCATTCGTAAAGGATAAAATGTCTCCTCTAGTCCATGGCACATGCACTAAAACACCACCAGCTGTTTCTCTCATAGGTAAGATTTTTACTGAATCTAGATTAGGTGTGGTCCAAACTTCATTGGACTATCTCCCTTTCCCTTATCTCTTTTCTTTGCCCATCGGCCTTCCCATTTCTCCAATGCACCCCAAATCTGTGCACTTTGCAACAGTTCTCTCAGGTGTGCCTTCATGCCTGCAGATCTCATGTGTTCAAAATCTTTGGAGTCAAAATCTAATCTGTAACTTCTTTTCAAATGTTTAGTATTTCCGATATCGATGTTGTATTTATCTGTCAGATTCGCTAATCTCTGATGTACTTTGCCTACCTCTTTAGTAATTTTGGGACATAAGTATCTCAATTCTGCCTCAGTGTATGATTCCAACCTATTTACTCCCATTGTTCCTTCCACTAACTCGGCAGCTTCTGTCCCTAATCGTACAATATTCAAGTATTCGTCTTGTTTTTCTTTTTCAGGTTCAAGTGTGGTTACTGTAGTCTTTTGTGAGGTACAAGTTTTCTCTAACCATTCATTTAACTGTTGTACTGTAAAACCCTGCAGTGAAATGTTCCCTGCATGTATCATTGGAGAGTGTGAAGTATTTGTACTCATGGTTTGGGGAGTTAAAACTCCCAACCCTGCTTGACGCATTGCTTCGAGAGGTGCCCCTACTGGACTAAGGTCCATCAAGGGTCTTAGTGACTCATTAACTTGCTCTCCCGGGGCCATTATCTGTGGAGTTCTCATAGGTCCTCCTCTTATCGCTTCCTGAGTCATAACTCCCTGATCACACGTCCCTGTTTTATCTTGCGCATATAATGGCACTGGGGGACCAACAGTAATAGGTAACGATATAGCGGCAGGTGTCTGACCTGAACTCAGACTTCTTGGAGCTGCAACACCATAGGTCTGCTCCAGTGTACCCGGTACAGGTACTAACGGTGGTCCTGCTACAGGGTTATACCCAGGTATCAGCTGTGGCGGTTGAGACACTAGCTTCGGGGTCGATTCAATCTGTATTAACTTTGGCTTTGTGTATATCGGGTCTGGCAGGACTATCAAGTTCGTAGTAGTCTCAAGCACTGGAACATCAGGGTAAATTCTTTTTATCTGCGGTGGAGGTTGCAACTGTATCGGCAAGTCTGGTGCAGTGGGTACACTGACACCATTCTGTATCAAAGCTGTATCGCTAGTCTGTACCGTATCAGTAACTCCCTTCTCCTGCGTCTGGTTCCCAGGATCCAAGCTAGTGCTTGGAGCGCTGTCGCTCACCGCATACGGTGGCGGACGATCATGTAACAATCTATCCATAAATTCCTCATCATCTGAATCATCTTCCTCTTCCCAGGACCTCTTATTTTCTTTAGTTTTGCCAGAATCTTTGTCGGTTTTACAAGAGGCTTTCTTTCCCTGTGTCTCTTCTCCCTGGGTTATTGCCGGAAATAACTTCAACCCATCTACGATTCCCCTTCTCCACATTTTGTTCTCGTTGTCCCACCTAGCTTCTGCATATGATTTTTCTGCCCTTCTCAGCCTTCTCTGAAACCTTTCTTGTCTGTGTCTAAGAGCCATTAAGTCCCAAATCGCTAAAGCCTCATATTGTGCCGGTCTCGGAGGTGGCTTCTGTGTACTTAACATCCACCTCAGGTTTTCTAATACCTTTGGATTAAACGTCCCATGCTCTGGAAACGCTAAACACCCTTCTTTTTCCGTTAATTTGCGCCACTGTTTCATCCATAAACAAGGTGCGACACCTTTTTCTTCCATCACTATGTAAGCCGGAGTACCCTCAGGTGGTGTAGGTTCACCATCAGTTGTTACAATATATACATCTCCTTTTAGAGCGCTTTTGAATGCCTTGACAAAATTCATTTTTGCAATTCTTTATTTCGTATTTAATCAGAAATGGCTTAGTTCCCAGGACACTCTTCACCTGCCCTTTCTCAACCTATTGCCTCTCACGGACGGCAGCCAATCCGTGCGCGACCCCTCTCGGCATCTGACCTATCTCAACGCGGCACCACTGACGTCACACTCACACACACTGCAGCTGACAAAGTCTTGCGGCTCGTCCACTCTTCACTGACCCCTACAACTCATACAAACTAATGCGAATTATTGCGAGCACCTTAAAATGACAACACAAATCTGTTGGTTTACTACAGGGAGGGTAACACATTTGCTTCAGAACTTTACAGAGATTTCACTTGAAGCCTCGGCTGCTATTCTCTCCTTCTCAGTTCCCACATACACAAGCAGAATTCGACCTGCAAATCCTACTCTCAACTTGTCAATGACTCCTTCTAGTGCACTTTAGAATTTGTCAAATCTCCATCGAAGGTTTCATACATACATCATAACTCAAACTCGACTTGTCAACCACGCCCGATTGACCTATTAAACTGCACAAATTACAACATAACCACATTTATCATCATACTCCGGAGTCTTAGACCTCAACAGGTCCGTACACGATAGTCAACCACGTGGATAATTTTGAGCAACAAGCGCTACATTCACATGAAGTATGCCAACTTCCCTACTCTCATACTGTGGAGTACGCCTACTCCTGCTAAACAACAATTAATTTGGCCTAAATCCACACAAAATTTTCACAACCACCTGCAAGATGCATAAGCTTAAGTAAGCGCAAAGACCCTAACCACACATATTTTGGCGCCGAGAACATTCCCAACTCATTTAGTCAGGCTCCGAGATCCCGGGAAAGCCATGGCGAACTTAGCAACCCATCATCTCTCCAAATTGCATTATCACAGAAAAACAAATTAAACAATGAAACTCCGTCCTAGGGCCCCCAAGGGCCAAACCGTCGCTCTGCTACCAGAACTGATAACGCGTCCTTCTATGTTAATTTATACACATCGGGACTCGTTTTAGGCCGATGAATCTTTGGACCCAGTGGTGAGACACCGTAAGACGAGATAACTGATCAATATATCAATCAATATATCAATAATATTGTCAACATATATCACCACAATATATTTCACTTTAGACATTAGTAAACCTTCGGCGCAACCATGACCTTTCAGTCATGAATAACCACACCTTACTGAAGTTTTGTGAATTTTATTCCCTATTGATTACAATCTAATAGCAAATGTATTAATCTCAAAACCAAGAAGCAAAAGAGCATAGTCACAATATGGTAATAATGCAAAGATCACAGACATAAGATAGTAATATGAAGATGAACAAATCTAGACGCCTAAAACCTCATGTATGTTTAGTTCAGCATAGCACCACGTCAGTCACGTCAGTCACGTCAGTCAAGATGAAATGCCTCATCTAACCACAATTAGCATCAGCATGTTGGACTTCATGCAAAACAATTTAGAAGATCAATTTGGAAAACATCTAACTAAGGTCTCTAATCAAAAATACACAGCAGTTGGTACCTAGAAAGAAAAGGCAAATAAATTAATTTCAATAGCAACAACATAATTTACCCTCCTCGGAATAGGTCAGCATACAGGATCAGTCTTCGTCTTCAGGACATCAGTTAGATCGCCGTAAATCTATTTAGTCGAATGACAGGGGACACTTCCCTCATAAGAAAGAAAGTGTAATGGGGCAGTCTATGGGTGAGGATGGTTTTGTCTAAGTCTCAAATCACCAAATAGAGTGAGAGAGTTTCTGGATGCAATCGATATCATTCCCTACCTAATGCTCCCTAGTCTCTTGTGTCATGAGTTTTTATCCCTTTTTCGTAATACATTCCCCCAAAATTCTATTGGATAGTCACTACACCCCACTATCTGTAACCTATCAAATTATACATTAAGTAATGCATCTGTCATTCTACGATAATTTACATTCTCCTGATTGGTCTTCATAATTGACGTCTTTCGTAGGTGGCATATCTGGGGTTACTTCATTTTCTGGCATGTTCTTCAGGTCAAGAGTTCTCTTTTCCGTGGTTCAGTATCCTTGAAAGTGTCCATATTTGTTGCAAAGCGTGCAACTTTATCCTAAAGCAACTAGCATGCGGATGAGAGTATAACAGTCAATGATACAATAAGCGAAGAAAAAGAACAATGATGGGTCATGGCCTTTTGCAAGTCAGCACACTGGAGAAACAGAAAAATATGCTTTAATATGAGAGCTACACAGCTAGTTTTCGACTCACGCTAACTTAAGGCTTATGGATTCTAATAAAATGCAATTATCGTACGTATTAATATATTCAATTAGTCATAATTCAAGCAATTATTCCTTACAGTCGACATTAGTTTATGCATGTGAAAAAATTCTCCACGTTTAAAATACGTTTCAATGAATAATATTAGCGTTGTTAATATAAGCATTTCACATCTAAAATAGGTAATGTTTAAACTACGCTCTCTCAATCCTTTGTTACATCTGTGCCAAGAATCATGTCAAGATGTTACCGAAGGTTCCATGAGGTCAAAATGATCTCCAAAGGAACACATTGACTTTCCGAAAAGAAGGTGGATAAGAGTTATACCAGCTCTTATTATGGTTGTAGATTTTACTAAAGAACATTAATCTAGATTTTTAATTAAAGGTGGCATTTGGCTTTTTTCCTGTGATGTCAGCTCCGGTTGAACCATGTATAAGGGGGAAGTTACAAGGGATACATGTTTTGCAACATATTAGTTCCCTAATGGTTTGTTGTGTTCTGCTCCCCTTGCAACTAGTTTTATCTCCGGTTTTTGCTTTCAGCAGATTAATCTTTTTCTCTGGATTTTTTCGCACAGATTCTTAATTGGCTCTTTTTTCTTCCTAGTGTCAGGAGGAGTCTGGTGCCTTGTAACTTCTTCAATTCAAATCTTCATCTTCAACCAAGAGCTACAAATTGCCAAGAATGTTGTCTCCAGGATCCTCTTAAGGAGACACTTGACATTTTTCAAATATACTGTTCTGGCCTGGGTGGCACCATGGCTAATGTGAGGAGTCACTTTCACCCGGGCACTCAAGTACGGTACTCTACAGGCCTTCTCTGCGTCTAGAACTCATCATCTTTCTCTTTCAAAATGTGATCATACAGTGAATCTTAGATCTCAGTTATACAGACACATAAACATTGTAGTGTGGATGGTAGACTGAAGTGAACTTTACATCTGAGTAAGACTTTCGCTTATAGAGAATTTGTTTTCTGAATTACTGGAGTTTTTGATCTCCAAAATCCATAGCATTACATTTTTACTCATCTTTTGGAGATAGTTATATTTAAACAGTCTGGACATGGAGATTGAAGCCACCATGTTGGTAAAAGATGGACATATGGTGCTTAGCTGGGATTTTCTTTCATGCCATCCTAGAAACATTGCTGTCTGCTGCACTCCATCCACTAACATACTTTGCATTGTGGAGAGGAGCTGTGAGCCTACGGGATGATGTCCTGTCCACCCTGACTTAATATGGAGAAGGCTAACAGATGAAGGGCGCCCTAGTCTGACAAGCAATGGACTGAGAGATACTTTTCATTCAGGCGTTCACTCAAGTTAAGACCACAGGATCCAAAGGATTTGGGAGGCAGACAGACACATATCTCACAAAATGTCAATTTATGACCTGAAGCTTCTTGCTCAATTATATTGGTTTAATCTACTTAGGGCCCCTACATATATATGTTATTTACTCAGAGTGCTCCAAAGTTGTCTTAAAGCTGCAAGCTGGTGTTACATAAAACGAAAAATAAAGTGGAGCTCTTTCCAAACTCCATTTGCAGAGTTTGTTTAAAGTATTGGTGCATTAACGAGACTAGAGAAGCTTAACCCATAAACACAATTGCAGGCTAGATTCTATCCCCGAGACAGCAGAGCCATCATAAGCTACTGTTTTTCAAATTTGCAAACTACCCAATGGAAAATCGAATATATCTATTGATTTCCTAGTATTGTGTTTCTGCACAAATCTGTGTGAAAAGACAAAAGCAAGTGCATGGTGAGCCTCTGTGGCCTGAAACGTTCTCCTCCCGCTTGCACTCAGAAGGGAAAGACTGATTCTATATGCAGCATTAGTGATGTAATTGCCCTTAAACAAAAAAGAGACAAACTCATTGGTGAAATGGTACTCAACTGATCCGAAAGGCATCAGAAAAAAGGTGGCAACAAACCCCATTTTTTGTTTACGGTTCTCTCTACCAAATAGCGAAGGAACTACGACACAAGAAATAGAAGCCCAAAGCCTCATGCTTCAAATCTGAAAAAAATGGTGCAAAATTCACCCAAATAATATCATAAAAGTTCCTGTTATGATTAAGACTTGCATGAAATTTGTTGGTTTCGCTAACAAGGTATTCATAAGCATTAATATCAGTAGACAGGTTGCTGTCTAGACTGTGTTGGAAAACAGGAAATTGAAAGACAAACCCTCAGGTGAAGGAGTTCACTGCTCTGGGTGTTGTAGTGTTTCCCTGCCACTCCACAAAAACGTTTCAGGTTCATTGTAGGGGACAGTTACTTCAAGATCCCATGAGCAAGTGTTTTGAATGCATTGATGAAACTGGGGTCCTAAGAGAACGTCTTTCTCATAAACCGAGTACGGTTGCGAATCTATCATAGTGTAGAAAGGCAGAGCTCTGCCTACCTTTCTGTAGGAAGAATGACCTAATGTGTATATAGTTTCCTAGGCAAGGAATAGGCTGTCAGATCTAGCATTTACCCTTGAAAAATGGAAAAGTAAGCAGGATCCTTAAAAAATATTAGTGTTCTTGTAAGCCAGGATTTAGTGCTACAGATTGGTTTCCTTGAGTAGTCCATATAGTAAATGAGAGTGTAACATTTTCCTTCACACTCCCTTCTGGCATAAACTATCCTCTATATACTGAAGGCTATTACTGGGCCATTGCCTTTCTTAAAAACCTTCCAATATGTAGAGTGTCTCTATGGCATCGATTCATTATGGACAAGGGAAATTCAGAAATTGTTTTAAAGGTCTGCACTTCTTAATTTGGGAAAGATCAGTACATGAAAGGCAATAGGTAATTTACACTGTCCTAAGTCTCAATGGACCACAAAGGGATGAATTAACTGGACAGCTCCTCTGGAGTTTGAATTATTATCCTCAGGACTCAGCAGTTGAAATTCAACTAAAAGACTTGCTGACCTCATGGCATGATTATTTAGGGCATTAAAACCCCCTGCCACACCTCCAGAAACCTTTTGGTGGCTGTGATGGAGCAGTATCCAAAAGAGGACTGACCCTCCCCTGAAGGTGAAGGGGGAGGTCACCAAAGGTTGAAACTGTATCCTGTGCACACATGACCCTGAGAACGTTGTCCCATAAAGTCGACTCCTGAAGGTCATGGCACCAAAGAACAGGTTTGGCAAGGTCATTCCTCTTGAAATCGTGAAATAAATCTATCAGATTGCCAGTGTAGCTTTTGACATCCTTGAGTAACCTGCCATACAAATTGCTCAGCAAAGGTGTAAATTTTGAAATAGAAAAAGGAATCTGTCATAACACCAGCTCACCAAGGTTCTCCCAAATCCAGAATAAAATGTTGCCATGTCACCTGTTTTTGTGCGATTCTTTCGAAGAATCTCTGCCCATGGAAAAGTATTCTGACAAGCATGTTGATTTGGGGCCAAAGGTCCGGCCAGAGCAGGTAGTAACATCAGTACAGCATTGTATGCAGGTAACAGTGAATAAGCACGGATTGACTCAGGTAGTTCAGAGCCTCAAGGTGAAAAACATCCCCGTTATTCACTTTTTACCCATCTATAATTTTATGTTCTGAAAGGCCTCTGCTTTCAACTGCTGCACAGGGACAGAGGAGTAATGGGAGAGTCATGCATAACATGGCCTCCCCTCCCTGCCACCTACCCACCTGCCAGCCACACCCAACATTCTCTGTGCTTCCCTTCCTCCCAGCAGGTGTCCTTCCTGCTCTGGCAAACTCTTGGCACCCTGCGCCCTCTGACTCCCCCGCCCTCCCTGAGCTGTCCTTGAGCTAGAACTGCACAGACAGGCTCCTAGAGTGCCCTGCCACAGCTGCTGGGATTCCTTTATGAGATAGCAACAGTGGCCATTAATCTTTGTTTCCCGTTGGTTGCTACACCATTGTAGTGAATAATTACACTTAGAATCTAGGATTCATAATAGAGGCTTCCAGTGGAAACCATACACAGTACCTCTGGAATTATGTGACAAGGGATAACCTAATTATGGGGCAAGGATGACTAAATTATGTGGCAAGAAAAGTCAAATGTCCAGCACTGCACTGCAGGCTCTTAAAAAGTCAGACAGAGCAGACTGGAATTACTTTTTGACTTAGCAAAAGGGTTTAACAGGTACCCGCAGTGGCTACGTCATAGCAGGAAGTTACTTGATTTAGAATTGTCATTCATACTAATGGCTCTTTATAGAGGTATGTATCACATATAGCATTATAGATGGGTAACGGTGAATTATGGAGATGTTAATTACCAAGGTATTCAGGGGGACATGACATGGACAGGAGGAGTGAAGCTCGAGCTACCTGCCATTCTTAACCACCCCCCACCACCTCCCCTGCTTTCCTTCCCCCTCCTGCAGCTGTGCTTTCTGCTTTCAGTCACAGCAGACACTACATTCACAGATGCTCAGAGAGGCCTGTCATCTGGCCTGTAAGGCCTTTATGATGTAGCAACTAGGCCTGGGTGGAGTTGATGGAGCTGCACTCCGTGGAATTCCATTAAGTTGATACCGCAGAGGTGGAGTTCCATGACCCGCAGAGTCCTGAATGCGCCCGATCTCGGAAACGCTAAGGCCTGGTTAGCCAAGCCCGACCCTGCTTATTGCTTCTGAGATCGGGCGCATTCAGGAGGGGGCCGTAGGCAGTGAAAGCTGCCGTTTCAGGCCTCCTGTGCACTGGCCCGTCCTGTGTGCACTGCACACAGGGCAGGGCGGTGCACACAGGGCAGGCTGGGCAGGCAGGCCCTGGCCTGAATTCAGGCCAGGGCTGTAGGCAGCGAAAGCTGCCAGGCCTCTTGTGCACCGCCCTGCCCAGTGTACACAGGACAGGCCGGTGCACAAGAGGCCTGAAATGGCAGCTTTCCCTGCCTACGGCCCTGGTCTGAATTCAGGCCAGGGTCGTAGGCAGAGAAACATGCTGTTCAGTCCTTGTTTGTGCACCAGTGTGCACAAAAAATGAAAATAAAGACGAGTACTTACCTGGTTCTTTCAGCAGGTCCTCCTCTCTGAGTCTGCAGAGGCCACCCTCTGGCCTCTGCCCCCTGCTCCTGGGCTCCGGTGCGCACTGCAGCCCAGTTATGGGCTACACAGAGCAAGCGCAGACAGTCTGCGCTTGCGCTGTGTAGCCCATAACTGAGCTGCACTGCGCACCGGGTGAGCTCCGCTCCGCTGGTGGGGCTAGTGGAGTTTTTGGATGAACTCCACGCTCCATGCAGAGCACGGAGGTCCAAAAACTCCGTTAGCTCTGCTAGTGGAGCAGGGCTCCCCGGACACCCCTAGTAGCAACAGGGGGTAGTGAGTTTTGTTATCAACTGCTGCTACGTCACAGCAGTGAGTTACCAGATTTAGAACCTGGTGTAACATAACTTGTGCAATTATAGATGAATAGCAGGAATGTTTGTCACTGAGCACTTCGGAGCATGTATGTTTAGGGGTTGCCAGGGATTGCAGGTGCGACCCCTGGCTTGCCCCTTGCTACCCCTTTGCGACCCCTAGCCTCAGGCTGCAGGAGCAGTGCTAGGAGTAGAGAGAAAACAGACATGGAGCTGTTCACCTCTGTGTCCACACCGCCCCTTCCTCGTGGATCTCAGGGAGGCACTCTTCCACTCATGGTGAGCAGCAACAATATTGTTTTGACCTGAGGAGCCAGGAGAAAACTGTGGATCATTAAAAAATACAGAAAGTTAAACAGTGAAGGCTCCAGCCGTGACCTTATTCTGCTTTTAACATGAACTGAAGAAAACAGGTTTTCCAGGCTCTGGTGGGATGAGGTTTAGACCCTTTGTTACATTGTGTAGCATTTCTGATTTGAAAAGCACAAGCACCCCAAGCCAAAGCAAAAACTTTGTAATTGATCCCAGTGGCAACCCTACCAGGAGACGATGAGTTTTGAAATCAGATTCAGTAAAACACAAAGAAATAGCACTTGTTAAAAGTACTATCCGGTCAGGGGTACATAGTAGAAACCTTTTTACAGTAACTTGCAGAAAAGCAAAAGAAAATATGTACCTACTGACTTCTGGTGTGGGAATACAAACCCAAACAATTTATTAGTGCTTAGGCAGCAAGGCGCTACAGTTCAAAATAATATGGACATCAACGCACAATGTTATTTTATGTAGGAAAGATTTTGGACTACATTATTAAACCTATTTGCACAGACGTTGGGTCTGATTTAGATATTGGCGGACGGGTTACTCTGTCACAACGGTGACGGATATTCCATCTGTGGAAATGTAAATCTGATTATATCCAATGGGATTTAGATTTCAGCGGACAGGATATCCATCACAGTTGTGATGGAGTAACCCGTCCACCAATCTAAATCAGGCCCTTAGTGAGGTCAATAAAATGAGTACCATTTACTTAGCTAGAATAGTTTGAGCCTTTTTCATTTTTGAAACTATTATTTTGCTGCTTTGGCAATCTATTATCTATTTCCTTAATAATTTATGAGCTGCCCCCAGGCAATGGCTACTCCAAAACATATCATGGCAGTGCCCTAGTTAATATATGGATGGTAACTAAATTAGACTTTATCTGTGTTAAACTTTCTTAATAGTCTGTTAATCTTCAACTTATTGTCTTATTGTATATTTTTTAAAACAACATTAGTGTTGTCACTTGTGATGTCATCAGGGTCAAAAAAGGTAACGTGACATGATTTCCTTTGATGTCATCGGGGTCAAAGGATGTGTGATGTCACTTTGCTACCCCTGGCATTTTGCTAAAGTCACATTTATGCTGCTGAGTAACATCAAATAGACACTTAGAATGAAGCTTGAGTTGTTTGGGATGTCACTCACAACCCCAAAGTGAATAATCTTCTTGTTATTTACTTTTAACCCTGGTATGTTATAGATGGCTTTTAAAATCTGCCTTCAGCTTCTACGCAGGGCAAGAGAGTAACTGACTGGGAGACATACATAATGTTGTCTCTCCTCCCTGTCACAAATGTAAAAAAACAAAAAAACAAATAGCCTCTAGCTACCCAACCCACCACCCTCTCTGCCATCGTGCCCACTCTCCTGCCGAAAATGTGCCTTCTACCGTCCATTACAAAAGAAGAACGCCTGCGGCGCTGACAGGTTGCTAGAAAGACCAATCAGAGCAGGCTGGAATTCCTTTCTCACTTAGGGACAGTGGGTGTAAACCTTTGTTACTCACTATCATTAGCTCATAGCAGTGAACAACCAGATTTACGAGTGCGGTGTCTCCGCACTCGGGGTGGAATATTTGCACTGAGCACTGCAGGAAGAGACGGCAAAACCGTCATCAAATGAGAAAGCAGGAACCTGCAAGAGCGTGAAAAGTTGCAGGGAGTGTCTGGTGGTGAACAGTATGTCTCCTGGTAAGGAGGGGCCCTTTCTTTCTGGCCATTGTCTGATAAGCCGCCTAGTGTCCTAACAAAACTTGAGGGGGGCGCCCTGTAAAGTACCTTGAGGGAGCCCCCTCCGCCCTGGACTCAGTCGGGGGGTGCTGACTCCCGCGCACAGTGCACTGTGCAGGGGCTGCGGGGGCCATTGTTACGCCACTGAGCAGCTTCCAGCGCCGGGATTCCCCGCGGGTGATGGCGCTCCTTACAAACACACGTATCTCTTGCCATTTGAAAACATTGCTGGTGTCAAAATGCAAATCAGGTCAAACTATCAAGTGCTACAGATTGTGCAGTCGTGGGAGGGCCGGGCGAGGGGGGTGAGGTTACTGCTCAAAACACTGTAGTCTGACACTAGATGGACATTGTGTGATGTGTGTTATCTCTTCCATCCTGCCAGTCATGAAGCCAAGTGGTGGGGGTGGAGGGGGGCTGTTGAGGACAACCCAGAGTGTGATATTGAGGAAGTCCTATGACCGTTGGATTTTTTGTGTTTTTGGAACAGCCAGTGGAAAAGGTTTCTTACAAAATTTTGCAATCACTGTTTGAGAAATACTTTTGGTTTTCAAAGGAAGGCGGCGGTAGCTGAGTTTATCAGGGTGATCAGAAAACGGTATTATAATGTGATCCTGATAAAAACTGATAGAAATGATTAATTGTGTTTCTGTCCCACCATGACTTGCAGCAAGTGCGAGGAGATAAAACAGAAAGACAAACTCATGTAACTACGTCACTTCGCCGCCATTTCAAACTCATTCCATTTCCTCTACATCTACTGAGCAGAGCAGGGACATTATAAGGATTTGGGGGGCCAAGGGCCATATGTATTTTGGAAGCCCCAGTTTGGAACAGCTTTGAACTTATGGTCCAATTTCATCTCTTTCATGCCCTCCTTGGCCAGGCCACTGACAGTGCACAGGTACACTGGTCCGAATTCGAAATGTGTTTTCATCTAATCATCAGGACTAGTGATGTGTGTTCTCAATAATACAGCAGCAACTCACTAATATTATTGCAAATAAAATCCGTTTCTCATATGTGAGGCCTTGTTTTGATCTAAAACGAACTTTTCTATGGATTTTACATCGTTATGAAAACAAACACAACATTTCTCTGCAAAATGTCTGTTATAGACCTGTACATATCACTGACATCAAAAATAAATTAAAGGAAAATGGTATTTAAAACAATCTGAGAATTATTCAAGGTCATCAGGGCAATACCAGCTGCCGAACAGATCTGTCTGTATCCTGGGGGGGAGGGCTGGTAGTCTGGGGCCCTGCGCTAGGGCCCACGTTCCCCATGCCTCAACACGTCTCTGGAGCAGAGGCAGGGGAGTACCTTCGGGGTCTAGGGTGGGGGGATGTTACCTCCCCCTAGTGTATTTGGTGATAAGTAGTTGGGCGCAGGTGCTTTCAGTCGGGTATGGTGAGGTGTATGTCAGTTTTACCAGGAATCTTTACACACACACACACACACACACAAACGCACACACACACTCTCTCTCTCTCTCTGTTTGGAAAGACTTCAAAAATGTTGGTTATTTCCCTAAAGTGCTTTGTCTCACTTAGTACACCAACCAATACACATTCCTCTCCCTTTCCACTGCCCCTTAAGCACCTCTCAATCGTCTGCCTGCTGTATAATGTATTTTCCCATCCTGTGCCAGCCTGATTGTTGGGAAATCTGAAGCTAACACCGCCCCAGTCACACTGACCAAGCTATGGCCCTGAGCAGAGGCAAATAGTCCAGTGGATGGGGAAATTTGAACCTTGATGCGAATGACTCCGCTCCAGTCCCAGCTGCCTTTCAGCCGTGTTTTTGGACTTCGCTTTGACCACTGGTTTCCTTTTTTCCCAGGTTGAGAAGCAAAGGTTATTCACCCCTGGAGGGTTCCTTTTGTTTAGTTCTGGATTCCACACATGCACCACCCGCTTGTAAGAGTCACGACAGAGGCTTCACATCCAGCCAATTCTGTAAGGTTTTACCTTTGTGAGTCCTGCATACCTAAGCCCTACTCTTGTCCTAGGGCAATTCAAATACAGCCAGTCCTCAGGGACTTTTCCACCTTTCGGCCGGTAATAGTCTGTTCATCTGGTAGTCCCACACCACACAAACCTTAGCAGCAGGGGAATATTTCCTTCTTTGCCTGAGAAGGTTGGCTCCTTTCTCACTGTCCTCTTTGGCAGCTGATGTAGGAGCCTCTTCTGTAGTTGTCAACCTTGTCCTTTGTGGTTCAGTGCCATTGTTCCTTGTTTTTTGAAAGCCCTGTGTGTTCTCTGCACCACCTATGTGCAGTGAAGGGCACTGCAGGGCCCAACTTGCTCTTTGAACCTGGAGGCAGTCACTGTACATATTGAGCAAATATATAGCACTATCACTGAAAACTCATGCTAGACAGTTACTACTTGGTTATCATGCACAGTTGAGATCTCAGAATTGTTTAGTAGGTCATTCCTTGTCCAAACTCTCTAGTCAAAGTTCACCCTCTCTCACTTGGATATTTGGGGTAGAGAGGCTGTAAAGACCCAACTCAGTAAAATAGGCGAATGTGACCCCTGGAACAAAGGTACAGCAACTGCTACAGGAAAAATCAAATGCACCCACAAATCCTAAACCTCCCACTCCCGACTCCACACAAGTCAAACACCTAGACACACTACACACATTTCTCCTCACTAAAAACCATCTAAACCCTATTCGGAAAACTAAAACTACATAATAACACAGACTGATGCTATGTCATTGGAATCAAACTTTTTCTGGTACCCTCCTTCCCCATGGCTCCACCACACCTTCTACCCTACCTTTCACTGCACTATTTCCGTCTTATTTAGTTGGTAACTTTAAAAGCCCATTTGACGTTCCACCAATCTTTACCTCTTACTCCAACCACATTAATACGTGGTTTATCCACCTGCGCTGGCTTCTTGTGCTTTAACTCCCCTTCCTGATAACCTGTGTGACTTAAATGCACATCCAATTTCCATTCACAAACCCCTCTTTTTCCCCTCATTTTGGCATTACCCTCTTGCCTAGTTGTTTCGTGCACCTTTTGAATATGCTTTTACCCTGCACTAAATACCAAATACCAAATTTATTGTTTTAAGTTAATAAAAACCATCACAATATTGCCAGATACATAGTACATTCAACAGATAACATTTTAAAAGTATGACACCTTCTTACTGGTAGTTACATAGATTGTGTTTACCATGTTGTCCCGATCTTACTACATGGTGATGGAAATCATCATCAACAGTTGCAAATCATCATCAACAGTCGTAAAAGTTGCGCAATTACTCTGTCCATTTATGCTGAAAGTCGTTGTATGTCATAAGCTTAATACTACTTTGATTCTTGGCAAAATAATTGCCTAGAAGGTGCTATAATACTAAAAAACTATAAATCATCTAAACTTAAATGTAGAATTGATGTAAAACTCTAAGTTGAAAATGAGCAAAATATAATTTAATTTTTTTTTCATATAAAACCAGAAATGTCATTAATTTGCAATAAATCTGTGGGTCAGAGGAATTGAGATATTTTATTATGGCCATTCTGCAGGTTCTAATGCACCTGTCCTTAAAATTTTTCTCTAATAAGAGAATGAGGGCAGCCAATAAAAATGGCGTATGCAGACCATGTGGATGATATCTTCCTTTATGGCACCGCATAACCTCCATGTCTTTGGGCCCGTATGTTTCCATGATGGTTGATCGCCCAAGGATGGCAAAGTGCCAAACTAAGGGCCTCATTTTGAGTTTGGTGGGTAGTGAAAAGCGCGATGGGGCTGTCCATGGGGCCCCTGCACTGCCCATGCCACGTGCATGGGCAGTGCAGGGGCCCCCCATCTCCACCAGCCTTTGCATGGCGGAGGAACCGCCATGCAGAAGCCGGTGGAGAGGGAACTCTTAATCCCCAGGGCAGCACTGCCCTGGTGGATTTAGACCGCCGGTATCGCCAGGCTGTCGACCGGTGGCAACCTGGCCTTGCTGGCGGTCGGACTGTGGCGGCTCTGTCTGACCACCACCGCGGGACTGCCAGACTCGTAATAAGGGTCTGAATGTCCATCAGCTTTTTTTTTTTTTTTTTTTAGATAGACCGAATACGTCATGTTTAGATAGGGTGCTGACCTGGGATTGCAGTATGACTGAATTACTATCCAAAAGCAAACAAACACAAATGATGAATAGAATGCGGAACCAATCAAACATTCACCCCCAGTCACAGATCTGGGTTTAATCTATCAGTTCTTTTGCTCACCATGCCACTCCAGTTTGGACCCAGCCATATGCAAATCAGTCTTAACCCTGTTCCCCATGGGAATAGTCCAGCCCGAACTGCCAGGCCAGGACCTCCCTGGACTAGAAACAAGCATCCTGGGACCGGTTTCAGGGTATCACCCTTCATCAGCCAGGGTAGCTTGTCTTGAACCCAGTATCCCCAGATGTGACCACCTATTTGAGCTACAGGTACACAACGAGCTTCCAGAAGCCTTTCTGCAACTGCCCAGTTGACCAGCACTAACTGGACCTGCCTGAGTCCTTCTACTGGCCTTTGATGGGTATGAGCCTTGATCTACAAGAAGTGCCCCTGCAGGTTATGCACACTTGGCTAGTATCACAGTATACTCTTTCAAGTTGTGAGGCCCAGGTGAAGATCCAGAAGTATCTGGGCTGTTTGAGACCGTGAACAGACTCCTTGCATCATCTGATGCCCGCCGACGCAAATCTCCAGCAACAACCTGTTCTTTACGTCTACTCTGTGATCCAGCTCTAACCGTAGCTTTCCACGTCGACTACCAACACAAAGCTCTAGATACTGCCAACCCTTTGCTGCAAACAGCGACCATCTGCAACAAGTGACCTGCTCCTCGCACTGACAACGGGCTCGTCATGTCAACTGCTAAGGCAAAGCTCCGCAGCATCCCCTGGCATGGACTCAGAGAAGGTAAAATCTTCATCTTGACGAACTCGGTACTTGCATCTGACCCGTGCTTCATCACAGTTGGCCTGAACTTGTGACTTTACCCTGGTCTAGTGGTCCAGGATGGGCCTTTGTGCTTTTTGGAGCTATTTTCACTAGAAACTTTAAAAATACATAACTCTGGTTCTGTTGATTACATCTTTGTCGTTTTGGTGTCATTTTATTTGTTGCATGTTACTCTATTTCTCTAGATTGGCTCAGGATTTTTCTTGTGTTTGCATTTCAATACTGTTTGAATACTTCATAAATACTGTACATATTGCCTTGAAGTTAAGCCTGACTGCTTTTGTGTCTACCCGGGGATTAGGCACAAGTTTTAATTAGTGACTTTTGTGGTTCACCCTGACGAGGATTGTGTGTATTATTTGAGTGGCGCTTCCACCACTCTCAACTAATAACCCAATTTCTTACAATTGACAGGCAGACCCCTACCCTGGATAATGTTGTGAAATACTACCACGACGTATCAAAGATACACTGAGGACACCTTTACATTTTTAGGGAGGAGAGTCCAAGACAATATGTCTTGGCCATCAAGATGATAGGAACAAAAAGCAAAACATGCCAATGTGACTTTGTGGCCAAATCATGCACAAGATTCTACAGAGGCACCTCAAGCTAGGAGGGATACACCACCTGGCTACCTCACACTTCCGTCACAACCAGATGCACCATCTCCACCTGCACCACTTCAGCCCCCACTTGCATCTACTCAGCCTGCCACAAGACAAGCACACTCTGAAACAATCTCAGCTCCAGCAGTACGTAGGTGGAGTTGTAGGAAACACCACTTCTCGAAACTAACTGTTTGGTATAATTTGTCAACTCTGTCCTTTACACGTTCACTAAATACACATTTGTAAAATAAATTCTACCTTTTGTATTAAACCTGTGTCTATCTTTCATTTGTGTTGAATGTTTGACGTGTCATTTACAACATAAGATAATCATATTTTTGCTGGCCTTTTTTTATCTTCAAAGAGCATTAGTGCTGGGTGTACAAAACACATCATGAGATGATAGAACCTTCTACATAACTAAAAATGTCTTTAACGTGACATTGAATGCATTAATCTACATATGCTATAATAATCAAGAAAGACATTAATGATGTAAAATCTTTTCTTGTTTTATTTGTACCTCAAAATTAGATTTTATTTCAGAAGATCACAATTTGGGGAAAATATTAAATGCTTTTTGGAAATGGCAAAAATAAATAAAATGGAGTCTTAATGAAGTGTGGAAATGCAAACTTGAATGGGTGTGGGCAAATAATTAAAATATGTCAGTAAACTTCAGAGGAAGCAGTGGATTTACAAAGAGGATCTATTAATAAATGAATCCATAACAAGTTAAAAAGTCTACTAGCCTAAGCTATAATAAAGTCAGTCCCCCAAGCCAGAGCGGGTGTCTGAGTAAAGTTTCTGGCATGGGAGCAAAAGCTCCTGGCCATCCCCACTCCCCTTCTTCATGGCAACAATTGTAAAGTTCTCCTCCAAAGTGGATGTTAAATGGCTGGTCATGACAGTACCAGGCACCCTATAGGAAGGCGATAAAACAGGGCTAGTGGATGGAATAGGGATGACAGATGAACTAGGAGACTGGACAACATAAGCTGGGTAGTTTTGGGGAGGCAGATGTAAGACCTGCTATCAAGGAGGTCATGAACCTCTTTGATTGACCTCTAAACCATCTAGATAACAGCCAAGAACAAATACTCTGGGGGAAGTGATTGGCTGAATAAGTGGGCTGTGGGGTGCCTGGCATGAAGTGCCCCTTAATTTCTGGCATTGCTCTGGGCGGGCAGTGGAAAAGGAAGATAATGCTGTGCAGGGTGTGCAGCTGGAGGCCCCAATAATATGTTGTTTTTTCTAGGTTTAAGAGTGGGATGACTGAAAGCCCTGATGGTGGCCTGCACCACTGGATGGCCCTGCTCAAGTTCATGAGGAGAACCAATATCTGCCTCTCCCTGGCCAATGGTGTCCATATGCCCCACTCCACCAGCTGGCTCTTCAGCTTCCACCTGGAGTCTTTTGGTGACATAACTTTTGGCGACCAACAGGTGCACTCCTTCTGCGGGTATAGGCTTCCTCCTCGCCGCTGGAGGTGGTGTTAAGCTGTCATGCCTGCTTCACATTCAAGGATCTTCTTCCTTGCCCCAGGTCCTGCTGTAATCTTTTTTGGCCATCCCATTACACTGAAAAGGAATGTGAAGAAGACAAACATTTTGAGTTCATATATGCAATACTGTATATCATCTGTACTTCATTCAAGAGGATAATTATACCAGTAAAACTAGAACTGACTTTGGGCAAACTTTAGAAAACACCTAGCAAACCAATTTTCACCGATGTATTTTTTAAGAACGTCCAATTAGTAAGAAGATGTTTCAAAAGAAGATAAATGTTTGGTCTTAGAGTGGTCTTTGTGTTGTGTAATACTGTGATTACATCTTTAAAAGATGTTTTACAATATCTTCAACACATTGACTATCTTAGATTAGAGTGTATTTGTAAAGGACTATGAGCCTCATTACGACTTTGGCAGTAGGGACCAGCTGACCGCCAAAGCCGCCAGAAAGAAGGTGTTGTCAAGCCAGCTACCTCCCCCCAGTCCTATTACAATGTTTCCACCAGGCTGACCGTCAGAAACATTGTATTACAATGTTTCCGCTGGTCAGCTCGACAGAAACGTGCCACGGCATTGGCCTCAAGTACCTCATTGCCGTCGAACAACAGCACCCCCGAAATGCAAATTTTCTGCAGCTTTCCGAGGGTGCTGGCAGGGGAGTCAGCATGGGCCTGGGCAGTGCAGAGGCCCCACCGTAGCCCCCAGCACTGGATTTCCCCCAGCCTTTCCATTCCAGTTAAACCGTCGTGGACAGGCTGGCGGAAAGTGGACTCGTGACCTGCATAGTGGTGCTGCCATGGGCACCGGCGTGGCTGACCATGATTTCGAGCGCCGGCACTATGTCAGGATCCGTGATCCTGGTGGTGGCTGCGGTCCCCTGGTGGTCAGACTGCCAGGGTTGTAATCTGGTGGTCGGACCTCAAGGAGTGCTGTAGTCCAACCGACATTGCGAATTTGGCAGTCGCAAGACCGCCAAACTCATAATAAGGCCCTATGTCTTGTTGTTTTTGGTGTAATATTTTACACATTAAAAAAAATCCATACATATTTTTAAGGTATAGGTATACAATATCAGCATCACCAATGGTGGCCGTTGTGAAACAAAAAGTGGAGGGGCAGCGCAGGAGGAAAAGGGGGGTTGTGCGGGGGAGAAAAATGAAAATTATAAATTAAAAAACACTTACCTTCCGGACGTCACCTCTATGCTCTTCTGCAACTCTTCTCTCAACTCTTGGTAGTCCTTGTGAGGCTCCCAGTCCCCAGCGCCTATCCAGATGCTGCTATGATGCTGGAAAAAACTATCTGCCAGTGTGAGAGCAGCGCTGTGATTGGCCTCAGCGGGCTGTTTTGATACTCAGGGCCTGGGAGCCGGTGCTTGGTCTAAACCCGGCTGTGCACCACAGCTCGGTGGAGAGAAAGAGAGATCTAAGTGTGCATGTTGGTTTGGGCATCCTAAGACGGCCGGTCAAACCGACATGTGCACTTGCAGCAATGCACACCACTCCTCCCCTTGCTGCAGCTGCTGTTCATCAGGTTGGCCTGGTCCCACACTGACCTTGAATTCAGCTCAGCAAGTAAAAATAAAATGATAATAACCTGTGTTTTCACTCCTGAGCAGTGGGGCAACGCTTCTCCACCTTAACGGAGGAGCTGCCGCTGAGCATCACATAAACCAAGTTTGACAAAATGAAAATAAAAGAGTTGTCAAGTGTTGAAGTAGTGTTTTAACCATTATGTTGACTCAAAATATAGAATTTGACAGGTATTTCCATTGTGTCTAGACATGATGATTAGTAAAACCAATGAAAACTACAAAAACATATTAGTATTTTTTTAACTTTCATACCATTCATTGCAGACAAATAACACAGGTTAATTCCAATAAGAAAAGGTCTGATGGAACACATAACTGGACACCACTCACAAAAACGCATGTGTTCCTAATATATAACTAATACACCTACCGCCTTCCTGCCTTTCAAACTCTTCCAGCTGAGAGTGGCGGGTCAGCCAGGCAGCTGTCAAGAACCTCATGTATGGTGGTATCATGTGGGGGTACCAAGAAGAATGGTGCTGGGAGGACAATCCTAGAATGTCATCACCCTTAACTCTGGCCCGGCAAATCAGGTCCTCCTAGCATTTGTGGCACGGCTTTCCGCACTGGGTGTGGACACCTTTTGCACTCTAAAGTGTGGTGATATCTCTCTATTGTATTGCTCAGCTGGGTCTCACGATCCCCAAAAAGCTGAGGGTACATTTGGAAGATCCACTCACAAATGATCTCTGATTTTCTATTGGTGGAGAGGGAGCACTCTTGTCCCTTATCTAAGTTGGAGGCTAGAAAAAAAGAAAGCAGCAACATGACGGACAGATAGTGTTGCAGTCTTCAGAGAAAGGCTCAGAATCACTTCAAAATAACAGGCTTCCTGTGCATGTTGGAGGGAACCCTCAGCGTGCGGAGGAGATACCTCCATACACAGGAGGGAGACCCCTGCATTTAAAAAACAACAGAACCAGTCTTTTGGATGACAAAACTAATAACAGTGAAGTTTTGTTTACATAATGTATGTATTGAAAGTAAGTAAAATATGAGAATGCTATGTGAGTATTTGTACTTAAGTGTTTTAAGGAAAAGTGTTTGTACGTTATAACCAAATGTAGGAAGCTGGCTCTGTATATACTATATCAAAATGAGATATAGTGTGCACAGAGTCTACGGGTTCCCCAGAGGCTTAGCATAGGCTAAAGTAGATAGTACTAATGCTCTCTTTTGTGGTAGTGTGGTTGAGCACTTAGGCTTATTAGTGGGCAGTGCAAAGAATTTGTTGTACACACACAGGCAATGAATGAGGCACACACTCAATAATTAAATCCAGGCCAATTGTTTTTATATAGCAAAAATATATGTTGTTACTTTATTAGTAGAACCAGAAGAACTTAGTTGGAGGTAAGTACGGTTGTAAGTAGGTATCAAGCATATGTATCAATTGTACTTTGTTTGGTTTTAGCAGATAAAGCAGTTTACAAGTAAGTAGCAATTGTCTATTTCAAAAGTTGACAGTGCAACTTTCCATAGAAGTCCATAGAGTCTGGGGGTAGGGGGGCGGGGGGAGGTAACCACACAGAAAAAAAGGTAAGTACACGACTTACGATTCCAGTCTTTGGGTTTTAGGATCTCCACTGGTCAAGGTTTAGACTGACCCCAAAATTGCACCCGCAGCAGCACGGGGTCGGCTGGGTGCAGAGGTCAAAGTTGGCGTCAGGTTTACAATGGAATCCTATGAGGACTGGAGGTGCTTGGAAAAGAGCTACCTGCAGGTAAGTACCCTCTTCTTTGGAAGGCAGACCTCAGGGGTTTAGGTGAGCACCGGGAAGCCACAGGTTAGCACCAAATACACACCCTCAGTGGCACAGGGCAAACGGGTGCAGGGTGCAAACACAGCGTTGGGCTCCCAATGCTTTTCAGTGGGGAGACCCCGGGGGCCACAAAGATGCTGCAGGCTGGGTCAGGGGGTCGGTTCCAGGAAACCATAGGCTGTAAAAGGAGGAGGGCCACCTGTTGAATGTTGTTGAACTGGTGGTCGGATTCCCCAAGGCTAGGGGGCTGCGGGTGCAGGGGTACCTTTTTGGCATCAGGTATCTTCGTCCGGTTCTCTGTGGTTGGGGGGGAAGGGCTCCGGATTTAGGCTGCAGATGTTGTTGTGTTGGCCTGGAGGGGTCAACCCACGGTGAGCACAAGGTCAGAATCACCTGGGGACCTGCTATGGACCTGTGGGCCACATGGACACGAGCTGTGGGCATCGGGTGCAGAGTGGACAGGACTTGTGGATCTGGGACAGTTCTGGAGTTCTTCTTGGAGTTTCTGTAACAGGAGGCCTGCACCTCTGAGGCTCACCGCCAAGTACTGCAGTTCCTGCAGGGGGGAGGTGTGAAGCACCTCCACCCAGAGCAGGCTTTGCTTCTGACCCCAGAGAGCACAAAGGCTCTCACCCAGTGGAGTCAGAAGGTTGCCTTTAAGTGGCAGGCTGACACACACTGGTCAGCCTTACACTAAAGATTTCGTTAAAATACAGGTCGGCATCTCTAAGATGCCCTCTGGGTGCATTGTACAATCGATCCAACACTGGCATCAGTGTGGGTTTAATGGGCTGAGAAGTCTGATACCAAACTCCCGAGCCTTCAGTGAAGCCATCATGGAGCTGTGGAGTTTGTAATGATAAACTCCCATCATATGCATTTAATATGGCCACACTGTACTTACAGTGTCTAAGAATGGACTTAGACACTGTAGGGGCATATTGCTCATGTAGCTATGCCCTCGCCTGTGATATAGTACACCCTGCCTTAGGGCTGTAAGGCCTGCTAGAGGGGTGACTTACTTATGCCACAGGCAGTGGTTGGGGGGCATGGCACCCTGAGAGGGATGCCATGTTGACTTTACCTTTTTCTCCCCATCAGCGCACACACTCTGCAATGGCAGTATTCATGTGCTTGGTGAGGGGTCCCGTAGGGTGGCACAATACATGCTGCATCCCTTCGGGACACTCCCTGGTCACAGAGTCCTTGGTACCACTGGTACCTTTTACAAGGGCCTTAGCTGTGTGCCAGGGGTGTACCAATTGTGGGAATAATGGTACAGTTTAGGGAAAAAACACTGGTGCTGGGGCCTGGTTAGCAGGCTTTCAGCACACTCTCAGTCAAGTCAGCATCAATATCAGGCAAAAAGTGGGGTGGGATGAGGGGTTACCATGCTAAAAGGGGCACTTTCCTACACCAATGAAGAGGCAAAAGAGGTGAAAGATTGAGTGATAGACGAAGGGATGCATGGATGACAGAATGTTCAGGTGAAATGGTGGATATCAGCAGTGGACGGAATGATGAAAGGATGAATGGATAGATGCTTGGATGGAAGAGACAATGGAGCTTTTCTAAGGAGCTCCAAGCTTACTTGCTTCACTTGCTAGGTTCCATCAGAACTTTGGTTCAAACTGGGGGAAGGAGAAGGCTTATTTTCTGGCTAGCCCTTGATTCAGTGTTTGTTTGCTTCAAAAATCATTCAGGCATAGATTAGGCAGAAGGAGGATACTTTTAAAATGTTTTTTTTTTCTATTATGTTTCCTGGTTTTTTATTTCTAAGGGAATAAAACATTGGTTCCTTGCTTCCTTCTCTTCATTCAGGTCTGTTCTGGGTACAGCCTCCTCGCTCTTTCTTTTTTTTTAAATAAAAAATATTGGCATTTAACTCAAACACAACAGCAGGCCAGAGAGAAGTAACATCAATAACATGCCAAATCATTACAGAGGTAAGCCATACAGGTATAGCCTGACGTCTAAGAATTGAACAAGGTGTTTTGTTACCAGGGGAGGAGTGCTCCCTCCGCCACACCTGTTTAGTGGCCCAGTGATAGTGCAGAGTCTGTCTATGGTTCCAGTCTCATTAGTCCTATTTGCCACAGTAAGTACTCCATGAACCCCACATCTGTAGAGATTTCCTTGGGCAAGCTTCGGCTTGATATGTTACTTTTTCTTCCATCATGTAGAGGTCCATCCCTGTCCTCCAATCCCTCAAGGTGGGCATCTCAGTGGCCCCCCGCGTCCCTCTACTACTAGGCCTAGGTTACTGAAGAGGAGCTTTGGAAGTGGCACACCCACCTCCGTTGGTATGCTCAACTACACATAGCGAGGGTCGGTCGGAATCTGCACTTCAAGTATCTCCCCAAGTTTTTCCAGGATGCTGGACCAATACTTTTGAATGTGCAGGCATGTCCACAGAGTATGTTTGAATATGCCCTTGGCTGGCCCACATCTTACACAATTCGGTGCTAGGGCCCTGCCAATTCTATGAAGTCGCGGTCTGTCATAATAGATCCTGTGCAGATTTTAAATTTTATATGTCAAAGCTGGATTTGTTTGGCCACTTCTCGTGGGTGCATGAGGGCAGCCCCCAGTCAGTGTCATCCAGGGATCCCAAGTCCTCCTCCCACCTCCCTCTCAGCTGTCTTAACGTGTTGCTGTTCAGGGTTTTGTATGTCCATGAGATTGCTTTCTCGTCGATATGTCCCATTAGGGTCCTACCCTCCAGGGTCATAGTCAGGAAGGTCTGTTAAGTCTATTTTCTCTGCCTGCCAGGCACGCACCAGACGTTTGTATTGGTAACTCAATGTAGGGGAGAGGTGATATTCCTCCTGTAGGGTGGAAAAGGTCTTGATTTTCCCTTCTTTTATCAGATCCTCTAGTCTGGAGATCCCTATTGTGTCTCAAGCCCTGAATTCCAAGGTTTACCCAATCCTCTCAGGTCTCCTCGCTCTTTCTTGTATTAGATTTTCATGCATTTCACTGAGATTTTTCTGGTGCCCAGCACACCCTGTACTTCATACTTAATGCTGTTTTTTTGCTATTCTAACATTCACTTTTACATATAGGAATGATGTCAGTGCAGTGGTTCCCAACGTATGGTCTGGGGACCCCATGGGGTCCACAAAGCCACCTCAGTGGGTCCACGGCTCCTTAGAAAATTAAATAAGATTAACAGATAATAAATTGTATGTAAATAAAGTGGCTAAATGTACAATTGAACATTTTAAAACGTACTGTAAATGGCAAGGAATTTGAAGTTGAAGGCTAAAAATGTAATTAGTATCCACAGACTGATTTGTGGGAGCAGTGCAGGAGCATCAAACGGAACATAGTATGGACGACGTGTGGCTTCAATAGGATTTGGAAAAGCTGCAACCTTCGTATTAAAATTTTTATTTTTTTATTTACTTTTGTTTGCAAATTAAATAAAATGTGTTGTCGTTTGTGTATGTGTTTGATGAATGCTTGTGTGTTTATTTTTGATGTATTATTTTGCTTTTTAAATTATAGGCAATGTTTAGACTGGAGGTCTCTGGCTTCCAGTAATCACTTAGTGGGGAGGTCTCCAGATTCCAGTAATGGTTCAGTGGGGGTCCCCAGGTTCCAGTAATGATAAAAAGGGGGTCTGCGCGTGCCAGTAATGATAAAGTGGGGGTCCACGGCTTCCAGTAATGGCTCAGCGGGGGGACTCCAGATTCAAATAATGATTCAGTGGGGGTCCCCAGGTTCCAGTAATGATAAACTTGTGCCCACGGCTTCTAGTAATGACTCAGTGGTGGGTCTCCAGACTCCAATAATAATTCAGTGGGGGTCCCGGGGTTATAGTAATGATAAAGCGGGGGTCCACGGCTTCCAGTAATGGCTCAGTGGGTGGTCTCCAGATTCCAATAATGATTCAATGGGGGTCCCCAGGTGCCAGTAATGATAAAGGGGGGGTCCACGGCTTCCAGTAATGGCTCAGTGGGTGGTCTCCAGATTCCAATAATGATTCACAGGGGGTCCCCAGGTTCCAGTAATGATAAACTGGGGTCCCCTGGTGCCAGTAATGATAAACTGGGGGTCCACAGCTTCCAGTAATGATTCGGTGGGGCTGTCTCTAAACTCCAATAATACTTCAGTGGGGGTCCCCGGGTTATAGTAATGATAAAGCTGGGGTCCATAGCTTCCAGTAATGACTCAGTCGGGGGGTCTCCAGATTCCAATAATAATTCAATGGGGGTCCCCAGGTTCCAGTAATGATGAAGTGGAGGTCCACGGCTTCTAGTAATGACTCAGTGGGGGGTCTCCAGACTCCAATAATAATTCATTGGGGGTCGCCGGGTTATAGTAATGATAAAGCGGGGGTCCACAGCTTCCAGTGATGACTCAGTGGGGGGTCTCCAGATTCCAATAATGATTCATTGGGGGTCCCTGGGTTCTAGTAATTATAAAGTGGAGGTCCACAGCTTCCATTAATGACTCAGTGTGGGGGGGGAGGGGTGGTATCTCCAGACTCCAATAATGATTCAGTGGGGGTCCCCGGGTTCTAGAAATGATAAAGTGGGGGTCCACAAAATTCAGAAAAGGTTGAAACCCACTGCGTTAGTGACATAAAGCAATACTCGCGCTCCTCTGAACAGTCTCTTAAGGTGTTCTTTTGATAGTAAGTCCTTTCCTTATTCACCCTATGGGCGGGGCCATCTGGAGGTTCCATTTACAAGGTACATAACGCAGCGCGCGCCCGACCTGGACAAGTCTGAGCCCGAGATATCGGACCAGTGTAGAAACAAACTCAGTATTCACGGGATGTGTGAAAACTAAAGCTTATAATGAATGATAACAACGAATGCAGCGTTTTCTTTCGAGTGACACCAGAGAGCGGCCCTGTGTGGCCAGAGACCGAGGAAACTCTTAGAGAAAGCAGGCTGGGGATTATCTGCCGACCAGGCTCGCGCCAGGCTCAGAAATGCCAGACTCTCCATCATGTGAGTGCACGTGCTCCGTGCTGCCCGAGCCTGCAAACACCACTGCCTGCTTCCAGCTACGTCTCCACCAAATGATTCTTAGAGTACAAGTCGCACATCCTCTAAGTAACAGTGACGAGTGAAGATGTCGATTTGTAGGAACAAATATAAACTATTTAAAAAGCGTGTGTGTATGTGTTTGCATATATATATATTTCTAGTATATATACTTCTCACTGACAAAAGCCACAGTTTAACAAGCATTTGCAATGCAATGGGTCTCGCGTTTGCTCGAGTTAGAGCTATCAGCGTTGTAAACTCCTAACCGGACTTTTCTTGCCACATAAATTGAAAATGAAAACAGTTTCACATAAGCGAGCTGATTCAAAGTCCAACGGCCGTCATGAGCGTGAAGGAGACACAAAAGGAAAAAGAAGTTTGCTCGCTGTCAAACGTCTTGGCAATCGTGCATTTATCCATTTAACCGGTGCAGTCTGCAAGGTGGTTACAAAGCCTCCCCAAGGAGGGACAAACGTGAGGTGGGCTTGGTTAAAAGCCCAATAGACATTGCTATGCTCGACCTAAAAATGAGATAAGGTTCTGCCTAAAACGCACACAACACACCATAATTACCGCCCACACCCCCCAATGCCATATTAATTGCTCTGTTGTTTGCTTCTGTACCGTTGCCAAGGAGGTGCTTTGAGCACGGAAGGTGTTGTGAGTTATGGAATGTTCTGGGAGCGCTGCTAACAATAATGGATGAATTTCAGTGTTTTTACCATGTTTGAGCCATAACTCACTTTTCAACTATGCTTCTTTCGGTGAATTCCAATGTCTTTTTATGATATACCTAATGTTCAACCACAGTACGTATGCAGCAGGGCTTGAAGCCAGGCTCTGCTCATACCATGGCCGCTCAATGACCTTTGGCCATGCGCTGAGGGGGTTAGCTGCGGGGCAAGGCCCTTGTGCCCAACCCACAGTGGCCGTCCAACCGCAACTGGTAGGGCCTGCAATGCAGCCATTTTGGGCTGTGCACAGCGTTCAGCCAGGCCCTGTGCCCAACTACCTTCAGCCATGTGCAGCGAGTTGCAGGGCTTGTGCGACCTTGCACTTAACTTACTAGCCGCCAAATGTCATGCAGATGAATTGAACAGTGCCAAAGTTATAAGGGAATGAAACTGTAATTTCCATCCCATTTATCTTTCCTGGCTCAGTGGATCTGCTTGAAACGTCACATAACCAACAGCGAGCTAAACCCGCTAAACGTCCTCCAAATGTCTTGGGTGGATTTAGCAAACAGTGCCAAATTTATTAGCAGATGAACACTTTTGTGGCCCCCCTGCTTAGAAATCTGGCTCCCCTTGATGGGTCTGCATAAAATGGAGCAAACCAAGATTAGGCTAAGCATGCTAAGTTTCTGCCAAATTTTGTGCAGATCCATCAGACCGTGCCAAAGTAATTAGTAAATCAGAAATACTTTAACCCCTTCATTCACTCCTCCTCCCCATTCGATCTGCTCAAAACCTGAAATACCTTTGCTGGTGCAACTTCCTAACTGCTTGCCCTGTTTGATGCAGATTCATCAAACTGTGCTAAAGTTATAAGCAAGTGGAAGTGTTTTTGCTCATCCCATTTACCTTTTTCCCCTACTGTGATGGCTAGGCACAAAATTGACAAACCAATACAAAAATCAAATCTTCAAAGCTTCTGCCAGATTCCAGATTTTGTGCAAATTCATCCCACAGTGCCAAAGTTATAAGCAAATGAACACTTTTTTGCCTCCCTCCCTTATTAAATCACCCCTCCCCAGAGGATTAGCATGAACTTTAAATGTACTAAAAGAAGGTTAGCCATGATAAATCCCGGCCAAACTCTGTGCAGAGCTTTCAAACGGGGCCAAAGTCATTAGCAGCAGCGTCTCCTCCGCTAGGGCAGAGGCGCGTCCCCCCCCGCCAGCAGCAACCGCTGCAAATCCTTTAACAATGACAGGATAATAAACCAGGTTTATTATCCTTTCGTTGTTAAGTGGGCGGGGCATTGGGGATGACGAGCACTGAGGGGAATGCACTGTGCGCTCCCCTCAGTGCGCATGTGTGTTTGGCCAGCCGTCTTGGGCCGGCCAAACACACATGCCCACTGTGCTCTCTCCAGCCCAGCACTGTGTTGCCGGGCTGGAGAGAGCAAGCACAGGCTCCCAGTCTGCCTGGAAGCGCCCTGGCTGAGCACTCCCAGCCAATCCTAACGCTGCTCAGCATCAGCATCAGGATTGGATGCAGGGCAGGTTGGGAGCCTGTGTCTGCCTGCTGCCGAGGACACGGAGGATCGGCGGTGCGGTGTGGAGTGCAGGTAAGTTTATTAATATTCCCCACCCCGCACGCCACCCCACCCCATGTAAACCCCGCGAGCTGCGACTGGTTATTAGTATACCAAAAATGTTTCTAACACCTCCCTTTAATTCCCCTTATCCCCATTGGACTTTCACAAAACCTAATATACTTGCACTCGGTATCACTTGCTAACTACTTCAAATACTTGATATAGATTGATCAGACGGCCCTAAAGTTATAACCAAATGAAAATGTTATTGACCCCCTTCTTTAAATATGCCCCCCATTAATGAATTAGCACAATACTTGCCATACCAATAGAAAAGTAATCCTTTCTAGCTTCTGCCAAACTTTGTCCGGATTCATTACACAGTGCCATTAGACTCTGCCAAACGTATTAGCAAATAATCACTTTTTTGCGCCCCACTTTCTGGCTAAGCAGAAAGTTGAAAATACCAATAGTAAAGTGAACATACTAAGTGTCTGCCAAATTTCAGGCATATTTGGCAAATGTGCCAAAGTTATAAGCAAATAAGCAAACCGAAAAATTGCTTTTCAACAGACAAGATATACATAAGCGTTAACCCTTTAAATTCCACCTGCCATCTTTTTTTAACCTCAATATCTCAAAAACTACACAATGGCTTTACACCAAATCAATAACATACGCCTTCTAAGTAAAGGTCTTCCTTCATGACATGTTTGATGTAAATCCGTTTAGTGTTTTTTTTTTACTTTCTAAAAAACTTCTAATAGGGCCTAAAATGGGAAATGATACAGGTTTTCACACACCTCCCCTCCATCCCCAACCCCTCTTAACTTTTTTGCCATGAACGGATCTTCTTGTAACCTAAAATCCCAATACTTAGCTGACTCAGGGCCTGATTTACAGTTTGGCAGATGGAGTTACTCTGTCACAAACGTGACGGATATCCTGTCCGCCGTATTACAATTTCATTATAGCCTATAGAAATCGTAGTACGGCAAACAGGATAGCCGTCATGTTTGTGACGGAGTAACCCATCCACCAAACTCTAAATCAGGCCCTCAGTGTATGTAGATTAGCAAGTTTTGAGGAAATCCATCCACAAGGTCAAAAAACCTATAAGCAAACCAATATGTGTGTTTCTTATTTACTGAAAAAATAATAGTTAAAGATTAGCTATGCCCTGATATTAGCTGTTAAGGTATACAATGCACACAGTGCTTAATTTGAGATGATGGTTGGCATGGGGGCCACCAATAGATTAAAGGGCATGCAGAATCTTATAGTGAATTAAAGAGACATGAGTGGATTTAAGACCAGGCAGCCTTGGTGTTCTGCACACCAACATTTAATTGCACAGCCCCGGGCTGCTGAGCCGGGTTTTGGGCACTGGCTGTCTTTCCTTTTAAAATTAAGGACTGAATGCACAACTTACACCATAACTGACACTGACTCCTGTGCTTTTGAGATTAGCAACACTTTTCTGAATCTCAGCAGTCTTAAGCTTAACTCAAGTTCTTCACTGAGCCAAGTGTGTTTGCATGCATTACATTGACTATTGTCTCTCTGCATTTTTCGTCTAGATGGAGCTACATAATCACTCGGAGTCGCTCAGCGATAAAAATTGTGGGTCATTGGTCAGATATGCCTATGCTTTCCCATTCAAAAAACTTTGAGGGACTCTGAGTTTCTTTCCTCACTTTTTGATCCTCCCTGATTGTTGTAGGACAGCTGAATCTGATAAAGAAAATACTTATCTAAGTGTGTAGTTTAAGGTGGCATAAGTCACCACATTACTACACTGAAGCAGAGTAGGGGTTTTGAGTATGGAGTTTTATCATTTCATGTCACACATTGTAAAGGGAACAGTGCTTGAATACTGCCTCATAGCCTTCTCTCAGTTCAGAACAGACTCAATTCTTCCCATTCCCTTATTTCATCCCCAAAACAATGTGTTAATTCTAGAATTAATTGGAGATTATTGGCCAGATGTAGAGTTTGGCGGATGGGTTACTCCGTCACAAACATGACGGATATTCTGTTTGCCGTACTACGATTTCTTTAGGATAAAAGGGAATTGCTGGTGATTAGCCATATCTGGTGCTGGACTTACTCCTTGACTGAATGGAATACATTTACTACTGTTTTGAGTCCTTTCTGACTGTAGTGACTTTAACAGTGCAGTTTGTGAATAGCAAGGAGCTTACTCTTTTGTGGGTATGTGTTGGTCCCTAAGCCCCTCCTTAGTCCTCCCTAAACTCTTTGTTACTCCTTCCTCGCTCCTCCTATTTAATAATTAGAATTCCCTATTTTTTTGTCACTTTCCCAGTCCCTCCCACATTTACTTCTAAGTAGTAAACTTACATGTGTGAGGATCTCCCCATAGAAAAGACAGCAGAAGTGGTGGTGGAGATTCCCATCTGTAGGTGTGTGAGTTGCATTTTGTAGTAAGTAAGTAGTCCTACAGAATGCAGTTTGTGAATCGGATACAGCATCTGTAATGACCTGTTCACCCTACCTATGAGCGGGAACCTACCTACAAAGCAGGTGAGTGCTGTACACCAGTGGTTCCAAACCTTTTGACTTTTGTGGACCCCCACTTTATCATTACTGGAACCCAGGGACCCTCACTGAATCATTATTGGAATATGGGGACCCCCACTAAGCCATTACTGAAAGCTGGGGACCTAATCTGTTAATATTATTTAATTTTCTAAGCAGTCGGGGACCCCCTGAGGAGGCTTTGCAGACCCCTAGGGGCCACTGGACCACAGGTTGGGAACCACTGCTGTACCCCATGGGGGTTTGCAGTGGGTCGTGCAGAAGAAGAGAGATGACCGAGCATCTAGAGTGGGAGTTTCCATTGCTGCGGGGAAAGATGCTATTTTGAGGCTCACAAGAAGGGTAGGACATCGAGGTGGTGTAAGAGGAGGGTGGGTTAGAATGGGTCGGGTGCGGGAACTCTATGGCATCTGGGTGCTTATTCTGGACCTCCCTATGAAAGACACAGAAGAAGACCCAGGAGGAATGTGCTAAGTGGCGCCTCCAATTGAAGGGAGGGCTTTTGTTTTGAGTTGCAGAGTGTGTGCAAATGTGGTAGCAGTGGACCTGTAGTACAAAGTGTGAACTCATAATATAGAAGTCATGAATGGGATAATAATATTAATTTGTTTTTTTCTACACTGCTTCATACCACACTTCTGTCACTTCTAACCACTTGTCCATTTTATAGTCTCCTTTCACTGACAGATGGAAGACTGAGTCTGCCTTGCCAGGATTTAAACTTGCGCCTGTTAGATCATAGCAAATGTCAGTGGCGAGCATGAACTATCTTGCCAGCATGAGGAGGTAATTTTATTTTCAGTTAGTGCTGCCTTGGATAAGGATAAAGGGAAAGCATCCAGGGCAAAATCTGACAAGTTTTAAGGTGCCTTTCAAGACCTTGAGGCCTTTGTGTTTTCAAAGTCCTCCATGCATGAGATGACCATCTTGTAAAGAACTTTGGCTGGCTTCTTTTTCAAAAACCCTTGACAATCCTGAAGGCCACTTGACTGCATTTAGTTCCAGTGCCTTGACTCCCCATGCTTTTATGTCCTGCTGTGTGTGCTCTCTTCTGTGGCTGCTAGGAGACTGATCTTCAAACGTATACTTAACTTGCACTCCAAGATACCAAAAGGAACTTCTGCACACTAAGCACAAAAGGCCTGATGGAGGAGAGGGCAGGAGCTGTGAGTTAACCACAAAATAAGCTCTCTGTAAGTATAATTGCTCTATTATGATATTTAATGTTCCCCAGCTGGTTACATATTGCTGGCGCAGACATGTATGCCGTTGGCCTAACCAAGGTCTGGAGATGACTTCTGTACACATGTTGGAAGAACACCCATACTGTCTAGCATGACTGATCAGCCAGCATGTCTGATGACGTTAACTCTATGAATTACCCCCATGGACAGCAGGGGACGTATTTATGGCCTGGTTTGCTTGCTGTTGTGCAAGAGTGAGGCAAGCCTTAAGTGAGATTTATGAAGCCACGCAAGGCCAGCTCGAATAATGTAACTCAGCACAAATCACTGTGTTACATTACTCTGCATCAGGAAGGCATTTCCATGGGTGTTGCATGGGTCTTCCCACGCAACATCCATGGATTTTGACACATTCACAGATTTACAAGAACTTGTAAACCTGGTTGTGCGTCAAAAAAGATACGCCTTCCCAGGAGAGGCGTAATGAGGAGAAATATGTCACATAGAAAGAGAAAAAGGCATCTCAGGGTTGTTTTTGTGCTGGGTGTCCCTTCCTGCACAAAAACAATCCTGCATGCAACAGAGGCACCCTTGCACCGTGGTGCAAGGGTGCCTGCATTGGCTCTAGGCTACCAAAAGGGTGCCAGCGCAGGTGGAAAGGACAGGAATGCACCATATTGGATAAATACAGCACGTTCCTGTCCTTTCCCTGTGATGCAGGAGAGCGCAGCAAATAGATTTGCTGCGCTGCCCTGCACCACAAAGCCCATACATATGGGCCCAACTTTCTTACAAAGGTGTTTATACATGAAAACTCACCCAGAACTGAGCAGCCAGATCAGTTTTAGACTGACCTGGCTCTCTAGTGAGTGGAGAGCTATCTTTAGGATGCTGTGTACAATGCACAAGGGCTACTGATGTGGTAGCCATACATATCTCAGTAGTAACTTTACAGATCACCTTCTTAGGACATGAGATCCAGCGCTGAAGGAAACACCCTAGTTGGCACCAGCTGGAAATGCTATGGTGGTAGACCCTCTCTACGTCTCAGTCCGAAGTCTCTTCACACCTTCCCGCCTCCTGTATTACATTTTGTTTCTATCTCCTGTATATTGTGTTCTCAATATTTTACTCATAAACAGTAAACACCGCTTCTCCCTTTTTTCTGCATCAGTAGGATTAACCTCTGGACTGCGGTTGGAATTCTGAAGTTATCCGAATAAGTTATTCATTCTGCAAAGGCTATTTGAAACTATTGTCCCTAGTGGAGCGTTTTCTGCCCAGGCCTTCTTTATATTGAAATACAAGCACTGGCAAAGCCAATACGTCGCACCTATTGATTGTGCCAATGATTGTTGCTGATGCTGTGATGAATCGGGGAAAAAAGTAAAAAAAACTATGATGCATCTTCCCACATGCGCATGAATAAATCATGACGTAGCAGCAATTTTGTTTTTTGTTTTTATGTACTGATCCAAGACGGCAGTTGCCAATCTTAGAATGGCAAATAAAACAAGCATTGGCAAAGCCAATAGGTCTCACCTATTCAAGAGCTATTGGCTTTTCCAATATGTTTTATCCATTTTATACACCACCTCTGCAGCTGTTCAGCATAGCTAAAGGTTATTGGCGTAAAGGAGAGTGGCGTGGAGTGTCATAAAGTGGAGTGTCATAAAGTAAAGTGGAGTGTTTTGGAGTGGCTTAGAGAGTTGTGTAGTGGCATGAAGTGATGTAGAGTAGAGGTAGAGTGGAGTGAAGGGGAGTGGCACAGAGTAGAGTGGAGATGCATTGTGTTGAAGAGTGTCATGGGGTTGTGGAGTGGTATAGAGCAGAGTGGAGTGACGTAGAGGGTGTTGCATAGAGTGGAGTAGAGTGTTGTGGTGTAGAGTGGAGTAGATTGTCATGGAGTGGAGTGGCAGAGAGTGGAGTGGTGGAGTAGAGTGGTGTAGAGTGGAGCGAAACAGAGTGTCAGTGGAGTGGCACAGGATGGAGTGGCATAGAATGCAGTACTGGAGTGGAGAGGAGTAGAGTAGTGTGTCATAGAATACACTTGAGTAAAGTGGCATGGAATGGTGTAGAGGGAGTTCCATAGAGTGGAGTAGGGTTTTGTAGATTGGTGTAAAGTGGAGTAGATTATCGTAGAGTGGTGTGGCACTGAGTGGAGTAGTGTAGTAGAGTGTATTGGCGTAGAGTGGTGTGGAGTGGCATAGACTGTCAGAGTGGCGTGGAGTGGTGTAGAAAGGAGTACTTGAGTATTGTGGAGTGGAGAAGTGGAGTAGAGTTGAGTATTTTGTCATAGAAAAGAGTGTAGTAAAGTGGCTTGGAGTGGCATAGAGGGACTAGTGTGGAGCGTCATGGAGTGGAGTAGTGTCAGAGGGTGGCATTCAGTGGTTAGAGTGTTGTGGAGTGTCACAGAGTGGAGTAGAATGGAGTAGAGTTTAATGGAGTAGAGCATCATAGAATGGAGTGTTGTAGAGTAGAGTAGAGTAGCCTACCTACAGTGAAGTGGCATAAAGTACAGAGGTGAAGAGTATATTGGCATAGAGTGCAGCAGCTTAGAGTGCTTTGGTTTTGAGTAAAGTGGTGTAGAGTGTATTGGTGTAGAGTGCCAAGGCGTAGAGTGGAGTGGAGCAGGGTAGAGTAGGGTGATGAAGAGTACAGTGGCGTAGACTAGATTGTTTCAGAGTAGAGTGAAGTCTTGCAGGGTAAAGTGCAGTGGTGCCAGATAGAGTGCAGAGGGGTAGAGTAGAGTGGCGTAGACTGCATTGTAGTCACGTAGAGTGTAGTGGCGTAGAGTGCAGTGGTGCATAGTAGATTAGATTGGCATAGAGTGTAGTGGTGTAGAGTGCATTGGCATGGAGATGAGCGGTGCAGAGTAGAGTGCAGGAGTGCAGAGTAGCATAGAGTTCAGTGGTGGAGACTATAGTCTTACAGAGTAGATTGTCTTAGAGTGCAGTGGTGTAGAGTGCATTGGCGCAGAGTGCAGTGGCATAGAATAGAGTGTTGTAGAGTAGAGTGCTTTAGAGCACAGTGGCATACAGTACAGTGGTGCAGAGTAGATAGAGTGGCATAGAGTACAGTGACGTAGAGCGCAGTGGCTTAGAATTAAGTGACAGAGTGCAATGGCATTGAGAGGTGTGGTGTAGAGTGGAATAGTGTAGAGTGGAATACAGTGGAGTAGGGTGCAGTGGCATATAGTAGATTGTTTCAGAGTAGAGTGAAGTGGCGTAGAGTGCAGTAGCAGAGTGCAGTATCGTAGAGTGCAGTGGTGCAGAGTAGATAAGAGTGGCTTTGAGTGGATTGGCGAAGAGTGCTGTGGCATATAGTGGAGCAGAGCAGAGTGAAGGGGTGCAGGGTAGGCTGCAGTGGCATAGAGTGGAGCGATGCAGAGTAGAGTGGCGTAGAGTGTAGTAGCATAGAGCACATTGGCATGGAGTGGTGCAGAGTAGGCTCCAGTGGCATAGAGTGATGTGGCATGGAGTGGGGTAGAGTTCAGTGGTAGAGAGTGCAGTGTTGCATAGTAGACTGTCATAGAGTGCAGTGGTGTGTAGTAGATTGGCCTAGAGTGTATTGACGTAGAGTGCATTGATAGAGAGTGGTGCAGAATAGAGTGACAAGGATAGCAGTGGCATAGGGTACAGTGGGACAGAGTAGAACACAATGGCATAGAGTGCAGTGGTGTAGAGTAAAATGTGTAGGGTCCATTGTTTTTTAGTAAAGTGGTGTCGCGTGCATTATCATAGAGTGCAGTGGTTAAAGTAGAGTGCACTGGCATAGAGTAGAGTGAAGTGGCACGGAGTAGATTGTTTCAGAATAGAGTGAAGTGGTGTACAGTGGAATGGTGCAAGGTAGAGTGGAGTGGTGCAGTGGCATAGAGTGCAGTGGCGTAGAGTGCAGTGGAGCAGATTAGATTTGAGTAGCATAGTGCGGATGGCATAGAGTGCATTGGCATAGAGTGGAGTGGTACAGAGTAGAGTACACTGGCATACAGTACATTGGCATAGAGTCCAGTGGCATGGAATGCAGGGTTGCAGAGTGGAGTGGCATAGAGTGGATGGGTGTAGAGTGAAGTACTGAAGGGTGCAAGGGTGCATAGTATGGTAGAGTGGGATAGAGTGCATTGACGATGAGTGGTGCAGAGTAGAGAGGTGTAGACTGAAGTGGCATAGAGTGGAATGGTGTAGAGTGCAGTGAAACCGTATGGAGTGGCACAGAGTAGAGTGGGTTAGTGGTGCAGAGTAAAGTGCAGTAGAGTGGAGTGGTGCAGACCACTGGTGGTTCCTCTGCAATGGCGGAGGAGCGTCACCCCTTTGGCTAAGAACCAGCAGCTGAAAAATAAAACAGTTTTTTATTGTTATTTTATTTTTCAGAGGCTGGCTGAGCCAGCATTTGTAGGGAGGGGTGGGGCTGGGCCATGGGAGGGGGAAGGAGGAGTGAAGTGGACTGCACTTAAGTGTGTATGCCAGCCAAACTGTTTCTCGAACCCCGCTGTGTTGCACAGCCGGGTTGTAGAAACAGCACAGACTCCAATGCACTATCTGAGCAGCAGAACAAGCCCCTCAGACCAATCCTTCCACTGCTGTCATGCTAGATACCCCCAAACCAGTCCCAGGATCTTTGTTTCTGGTCAGGGAGGACATGGCCTGGTAGTTTGGCTGGATGGTTCCAAAAGGGAGCAGGGTCAAGACTGATTTGCATATGGTTGGGTCTAAACTGGAAAGGCAGAGTGAGCAAAAAAACTGATGGATTAAACCCAGATCTGTGACTGGTGGTGAATGTTTGATTTGTTCCGCATTCCGTCCATTACCTGTTCTTTTTTTAGCAAAACAAGACAATAGAGACAATATGGATCAGTAAATAAAAAAATAGTTTGATAATTAAAAAATGTAAGAGGAAGATGTAAGAGCCCCTAGTGCCTCCTTCTGCCACATTTGCATATTTTTTTTATTCTAATATGGCCCAACGAGGCCAAAATCACGGCGCCAAAATTACAAAGTGGCGCAATGCATGCATTGCGCCACTTTGTAATCCTTTGTGCTACATTATGCCTGTACCAAGCATAATGTACGCAAAGGGGATGTTCCCCCCTAGGAGTGGGGGGCAAAAAATGGCGCAAAGAAATCTCAGAGATTTCTTTACGTCATTTTGTTCGGCACTCTTAACGCCTGCTTAGAGCAGGTGTTAAAAGGAGGCACACCATTGTTTACAATGGGCCTCAAAGGGCTTTGCAGGATTAGCATCACCTTTTTTTACTCTAATCCTGCAAAGCTTCGAACTAGCATCAAAATATCTGACGCTAGTTCCCTAACTACCACCATGGTGTACTGTATCTTAGATACAGCGCACACATTGTGGCATTAAGGGGGCGCTAAGGGATGCAAGAAAAGTGATGCTGCACTGTCTGCAGCGCCACTTTTCTTAAATCTGGCCCTAAGTTTGTTGGCTTGAAAGTTTTTTTGCGTGACTACAGCCAGGCTACCTTCAAACTGGATGCTTCATGCTCCTGGAGGTAGAGCTCACTGTCAAGTCAGGCTTGGCAACACGGGATTCAATGGGTTTGCAATCAGAAGCAGACGACACACTGACTTCTCTGATCACACATCAAGGAGTTCAAAAACATTCATAACAACAGGAGTTTTGGGGTTTATGGCCAGAGCTGCCATCTCTGAAACTGCAGAACCAGGTTTGAGTCTCGTCATTGCTTGAACCTGCCTGTGATTCTGGGCACAATACTTAGGCCCATATTTATACTTGTTTAGCGCCGCTTTTGCATCTTTTTTGACGTAAAAGCAGCGCTAAAAAAGTATAAATATGGGCCTTAATCTCTCCAGGTGAAGAAAATGAATGTGTCCTTGTGTAATGCAAGTGGTGCTTGTGTAGAGCACTCTAATATCATTGTTACCACTATATAATAACAGAAAAACAAAAGCATATTATCAATTTTAATGCACTCCCAGTTAATGTGTCATTTCTCACACTGCCAGCGAACGGTGTAATTTTGCCTCATTCTCCTGTGGAAGATGTATTGTGATGGACGCTATGCAGAGGGAGACATTTATAAACCGTATGAGTGATAGTGCCTGTATGACTTCAGTATTATTTGAAGTTGTAAGTGCAAGCGTTATACAAGGAGCAGCAGGCGGGAGAGTGGTAGGGGGAAGAAATAGCATCTTAAATCCTATGGTAGTACACGGAGTCTGACTACAAGATCTTATCCCTGTCCTAGTTGTAATTACACTTCAGAATCTATTGTACATTTTATGTTTATATGCCCTGCATATATGATTGCGCGACGGAAGTGGTTACGACCTGTGTGTAGGAATATGGGGATAAGACACTGTATGGCCGCCTTGAGGATCATGATCAGGGATACTTCCCTCTCTTTATCCTGTGCGGTTAGCAAGTATATTGTAGCAGCTTGGCATAAACGTATCAGTTCCCTGGGGAAAAACGACGATGAGGAATACATTTTAAAAGGAAAAAAAAAAAAAAAGGAAAGTGTTTTAGCTGCTAAATTTTAACTATGCATCTAAGACTTAATTAAAACCCTATGTTTAATTTAAATGATAGATATTAGGTGGTCAGGTGCATTTTTGATGGAATGTAATTTTATGTGTTTTAAGGCTGAACATATGCTATTCTATTTTATTCTTATCCCATTTTTAACTAAACTTCTTTTTCTTTTTTATTCAATTGTTGGTTGTTTGCTTTTATGGTTGAAAGTAACCGAATAAAGCTATGTGTGAATTGAATAGCATCTCACTCAAGTCGGGAGCAGCGGACGGGCACAGATTAAGTTGAATCAATCTGTGCTTGGGCCCTGCTCCACTGTATGGAATGTATGTGACATTTGCAGTGCCCTGGTCAATTGGAAGGCTGCAAAAAAGAAGGGCACTGATGCCAACAAATGTGAAGCAAAGGTGAACTCCGAGCTCTTTTTTGTAAACAAGAGAGTTATGCAAGTGAGACACATGCGCTAGGCTCGACCCTAAATAATTAAATGTGTGTAGCAACGTCTCACAAGAAAGGAGCAGCTTGCGAGCAAATTGCAGCTGCTAGGTTGTCCTCCAAAAAAACTGTAAATAAAAAAAAGGTTAAAAAAAAGATTGTGCAAATGGAGATAAATGTGAACATCTGGAGTGGGATGAGGAACAGTGGGGAGCGAGCTAGTCAACAGAGCGGCAGAGAAACTTGGGGTATGAGAAATTAAAAAAAATTAAAAGCTGGATTGAGAGAAGTGGGCAAAGCAACAGACGAGCTGTAGGATGGGTGAAACAACACAGAGCATGCTTGATGAGTGAAGATTTGAGGCGACAGGAGCACACGAGGGAGAGATCAAGAAAACAAATGCACTCCCATGGTTTGCCAAATCAAAAGAAAAATATGGTTCCTAGAATCTGAACAATGAGAAAGATAAAAGTCATCCAATCAGAAGGATGATAAAGAACTTATGCTCCAGGGGAGAGACAAACGCAGGAAAAGGACAGAACACTTTAAATAAGAAGCAAGCAAGGGAGCTTGACCCAACACCAACTTTTGTGTGTGGGCAGAGCCACTCCACGACTACAGAGATTATGACTCCTAGGTATCACAACTGGCCTCGCTGAGATTACCCCTCTTGGTGTTATTCAACTCCAACCCCTCTGGGTGGATGCTGCTACTCCTGGGCTTTGACTCTGTTGCACCTCATTTGCAAATTTATGATTAGATACTTATAACCCCATGTGGCCTTTGCCTGTCAGTGGTAAACAAGTTCCTTCTGGAATGTGCCTAACCACAAAATACTCATGATCATGTCCCCTAAATATCATAAACTTGCTTTCCAAACACAGATCTACACTATGGGCCTGATTCAAAGTTTGGAGGACAGGTTACTTCGTCACAAACATGATAGATATCTTGTCCCCATTATTACAAGTGCAATATATCTTATGGCACTAGTAATAAGGCCGACTGGATATATTTCACATTTGTGATGGAGTACCCATTTGCCAAACTGTACACCAGACCACATATGTTTAAACATATATAATAACCAGACTAAACATCACTTTAGAGTGTTTTATATAACAGAATGCATCCAAAGATGATGGCGTGAAATACTAATCACAAATGGCATGACAACTAGACTACAATCAGTATCTTATGCATGATGAAATTAATAGCATGATGGTGCACTCAGTTAATTTGAGCACATGGAAGTAACAGCACATATAGAATCTGCATAATACTGCATAAAAGTATATCAGAATAACATCAGAAATTCCATGCTAATGAGTGAAACAGCGGGACTAAATGTCACCGATAGGTTTGACTACATCAGCAACGCTGCACTTCCAAGGAGTAAAGTGCTACTTATCTAAAGGCTCGTCAGCGTCTCGTCAGGGTTAGTAAGCATTATATAAATACCCTTACCATACAATACTATGCACCAGCTTTTAGAGAACCTCGCTCATGTGTAAACACATTACCAGCTCCACTGGGCAGCTGCTTCCATCCATAGACTTAAGCGATTATAACTTCTAACAATTACCAATAGATATACTGGGATTACCACTCAGAGTAGTACTCAACACCATTCTCTCTGGGTGAGTACAGCTGCTCTTACACTTGAGGGATTATCACTCCCAGGTATTACCAAGCACAACTTCACTGGTATCACCATTCCTAGTTATTAATCAACACCAGTTTATCTGGAGGGTGAAACCTCTCCTGTCCCTCAAAGGGTATCACTCCTATTACCATCCACCATCTTCTTTAGGAAAACTGCTTCTCTGCCATCTTCTACTAAGAGTCAATGTTAGTAAACACTAAACAACTAGGTGGATAGTGCCTCAGATCTGCCCCAGAAAGGGTTTTAGAGTTCGCAAACCCTCTGATTCGGTAAATCAGAGGGTTGGCAAATGCAAAACCCCTTTTTGAAATGTACTAAACCCATTAAACATTCCAGAAAAGGCTTTCCAAATTGTTAAATAGGTTTAGGAAACCATTAGGAGCCTGTATTTGGAAGTAGTGTGTTAAGGGTGCCCTTAAAAGTACAGATTCCATATCATAAGTAATTATGTTTTGCTATCAAAATCCTGCCACAGAACATTAATATTTTACCACCAGCTCAGAGGAAGTGGTAAACCATTTGTAAATTAGATGGTTCTACTTCGTGAATGTTTAAAAACATGTTTTTCATGAGTAGGCAGACATCCATGGGACCACTGCTTACTAATAAAAATGTTTGTAAAACCTATAATTTTTTTCTAAAACCCATCCAATTTTAAAAGGAAAATGGGATACATCTGGTTGGCAGGCCACCACCTTGACGAAATCGGATATATGCTTTGCATGTTTAGAGTGGGCAAATTGCACTGTTTGCTTCTACCAGGGGTGAAACCATCTGTCCAGATACCAATATTGCTCTAGATAGCACTTGTCTACTGGTAGTGTGCCCTCAGATATACAAACTTGCCCCCTCAGTATGCCCCACGTATCCTCTTAAGAGGTCTGCCCTCTTCCCTGGGTACACTCACAGTGGAGCAGTCCAGGGTAAAAACGCTCTGTGACCTATTCACTGACAAAACACTTCTGTCTCATCAAGAGTTCATACAAACCCATTATGTACCAGAGTAATTTTTCCTAATGTACGCCAGCATCATCAGATATGGCTGCAAACACTGAGTTCCCTTGATGGCGAAGCAACCACCCACAAGTTTGTTTACGCGGTATATATCATAGGTCATGCCCAACGTTTCATCACATGGCTCTACCAGGGGTACAGGTCTCACTGTTCCCCTGGGGTCTCCGTGAGCAAAATGGGAAGATGGCCTGCCCCGAGTTTTTAATGACAAAGAATGGCACTTTATCCTTGAGTACCAGTGTGAGATATCTCGTAATTCACACTTCAAGTTTATACAATTTTCAATTTTGATAGGCAATACTTTACACCGCAGAAACTTCACTCAATATTCCCTAGAACCTCCTCCAGCTGCCCCATTGTCACGCGGAGGAGATTGATCTTTTACACGGGTCCTGGAACTGTCCATCATTGCTTTCTTACGGGTCAGCCCTACAGAACGCTTCAACCGAACTCAGTGGGGCTAACCATTGGGGAACAGCTGAACACTGGGTGCGGTATATCCTAAACCTAAACAGTTTAGGGTTATGGTGAGATTTGCAGACATAGAGCTCCACTTGGTAAAGTGCCTCCTGATGCAATGGAAATCCACCTCAGCGCCCACCATATGGAAAGGAGGTGATACATTGGGGCATGTCGGAGAGTTATGCCTTGCGCAGGGAAGGCTATCCTGGCCTGGGTAAATGACCCATTGAACTGATTTGGAATGTCATGCTTGAAACATTTAGATCCCCAAAGGAGAGCAATGACTAGACTCCCTTCCCTGTTGAAAAATGCACTGCCTTCCTCTATTCTTGCGTACGTAGCACAAAGTCTTCCCTGCCCTCATTGTTGGGTCACGCATGCTCTTTCTGTACAACATGGTGCCCACTGATGTTCACTATATTACACAACTGTGTTATACCGTCCCTATGGCACATCCCCATGGCGTACACAAGTTAATATTAGTAACACATATTTCCAGTCCCAGCTCATGTTTTCTGAAAGTACACACATTTTTGTCTCAAATACACATTTTTCAATTTTGGTATCCATATATATTTCACCATCATCCATCTGCAGAGGACGGACACATGGCTAAACCCAGCCTTGGCTCCAGACTTCCCTACATCCATCCCGCCTAGCTCACACAGCTACAAGATCATTACGCAAGACTGTCAGCACAAGCCTGGGTGTCACGCACTTGCGAGCACGTTATGAGATCCAAACTTTTATCAATACTATATAATGGATCCTGCTCTAGAGGACGATGGATCCTAGAGACATAGGTTTGAAGGGATGTCACCAATGGGAATTGTGAAAAACAATAAATCAATAACAAATCAACAATATTCTATATTATAAAACTTCAGTCAATAATCACACCAGTTTTGTAACAAGAATACATACATTTATTTCCCTATATTAATAATGCTAAGGTCACAAAGATAACTCTCAAACACAAATGATACGCATATAGAATCAAAAGCGGCTCATTGAAACGGCGTATGCATCTTAATTTGATTAATACAGTTAAACAAATCATCTCCAAAAGAATCTCACTTATTAATAATACAAAAAAAAGGTAATGATGGTACAGAATACATTAGTTCAGCATCAAATGAATTCAAACCAGATCATAAGCAATAGATCATTATTTTCCTAACTAACCACAAATTAGCATCACATGTTGGGCTTCATGTGAAAAGAATTTAGAAACACAAGTTTAGAAAAACACTTAACTCAATTATGTTAATATATATATAACTAATATTGTGCAGCAATGTAATTATTAGTTGCAGTTGGTACCTGAAAAGCAAGAGAACACAATTCACATTTAAAAACATACATTACCACAATAGAAGTAACAGCAAATGATCAGCTTCCACTTGAGGACATTTTCAACAGTTTTAGGCCTAACAACAGCTAATCGCGACACTTGTCTGCTCTCAAGGAACAACGAACCCACGGTTCACGCATTCCTAACGAACTCCAAGCTCTCTCTCTCCTCTAATTAGTCTCCACAGATTATTATACTAAAATCTAATCAACTCCTGATTGGTCAATCTATGGCGTGTTTTCATTTTGGCCAATCGACAACTAATTTGATGACCTAAACTTGACAAATCTACGCTAACTATAACATTTTCTTTCGGTAGATACACTCTCCTTCCATCTCGTCTGTAACTCCATTGTCTCATCCACCTCTCGCATATCTTGGTCTCAGGAAGAAACTTTCTCTGCTACTTTACTTCCATCCTCGAGGAAAGACCAGATATTAGTAACATTCTCAAACAATAGAACATTTCAACTTATGCAACACTCAGTTAATATATGACCCTGTAAGACATGTCACCGTAACCCGCTGGGATAGCTGTGGATATATCTACACAAGCTTGAAAACATTTATTATTTTGAAGCTTGGAATCATGGAGAATAACTACAGCATCTGAATATAATTTTGCTCAGCCAAGAACAGAAAAACAACAACTTTAAAAGTTTTCTCGTTTTACACATTAGTTCATCACTCGTTATTATTACGAAAACCATTAATAAACATATTAGAAAATTAATGCTGTCACAATCCCTTCTCTGATGACTATTCATGTCATCACATCACCTTTTAATAAATGTAGTTTTTTATTATCATTAGATTTAAAATTTTGTTTCATCAATTTCTTAACTTCCTCTTTTTCTCTTTTTATTTACTTTGTAAAATGTATTCATTTCCATTTCAAAATTCTGTTTATTTATTTCTAATTTTCTCTTTTTAATACATTTTATTATTCTAAATGTTCCCCAAATTCCAATTAAACAAAACACCATTATTGACACCCATTTTGTAATTTTCTAAATAACATTTCTTCCCACATTGCTAAACCAATTTTCCACTGCTTCAATTCCTTTTCCAGCCTTCTCCCAAATTGTGATTTCTTTTAGTTCTTTCAAATCTTTATTATTATTGTTAGTCACATTAGTGATTAGAACCAATTAATTTACAAACTCCGCCCTCTTTCGCCAAAAGAATGTCTAATGCAAGGGGATTCTGTTGTGCTGTAGCCCTCGTAGCAGCTAATTCTTTATCCAGAAGAATGATAGCTCCAGAATATCTTGTCAACATATTATCCACTATAGTGGACAGTTTCTGAATCTTAATCGAGCTTAGGACCACTCCTACTGATGGAATTATAGCCCCAAATATGTCTCCCTCAATGCCAGAAATTGATTCTCTCTTATGTTTCGTTTGTGATTTCATAAAATCAGGAATCTTACTCAAGTCTTCCAACTGATAGATTTTCGGAAAGACTACTCCCAGATAACATGTCCCATACCATCCTCTAGGAAGACGGTAATATGCATTTCTTCCACAAATATAGTACATGCCAGGAATCTGAGGATCTTGTACATTCATCATAAAATCCCACTTACTCCTAAACATAAAAACATGTCTACATTCACTCTTTCCAACAAACAATCTATCATTCTTATTCCAAGGTCTTTGTATACAACATTTCCCTACATGCTCAGCATTTATTGCTAGTTTATCCTGCTTAGTAATGTCAGTATAAGCATAATCTATTCCAGGCTTTCTACTTATTATTCCCTTATCCATTTTTGCCTTGATTTCTCTCCTTCCATCCTCTGTATTATCTAGAAAATTATTTTCTACTGGCGTTAATAAACAAGTCAAGTTATTCCTGTGGGCAAAGGCAGTTCCAAAGGTTAGAGTAGGCTCAAAGAAATCTCTCATAATTACTATGTTATTTTCTTTGGCTATTTTATTCAAATATCCTATGACAGGTACAAAAGTTAATACCATGTCATAGTTCGAATAAAAGTATTGAATATACTCCTGATTATAGAAGAGTGTTAGCAAAAGACTACAGCTTACAGCGTAAGTCACAGGTAGACTATGATACGTAGTTCCTCCTTCTACTGAAGCTGGAATCTGCGTACATATATCACAATCAATTTCATCCATCACCTCAACATACTCATGCAATAAGCGATAGAGAACATTAGAAGAAAGCTCTTTTCCCCATGCAGATATTTTACAACTGTTCTCATTTTCTCTTTGGTCAATGATTTATCAGCCAAATGTATAGGATTTATTTCCGTAGTCTGATTTACTCCATCAATCTCATAAACAGACACTCCCACAAACAAAAATAAACATATCAACACACTCACTACCACTAATCCAATACCAAACACTTTACAACAACTAATCCTACAGTTTTGGTCACGTAAGTTACTCATTTTCTATGTAAGGAATAAAAAAATAAAATAAAAAAAATGTATCAAATAAATATTTATCAAAAATCTCAAAAACCCCTTCTAATTCTTTTAATGAATTTATTTACTCTTGGATAGATCATTTGTCAAGTTCGGTGTAGCAGCTCGTCTGAGGTCAGTTTTTCATTTGTCTTATCCAGTAATTTTCGATGTATTTTTTTTTTCCCTCAGCTTCAACTCAATGTCTCTTTTGTGGATCTTGATGTTCTGAAGTCAGAATTTTCTAAGTCTCTGTCAAAACAATAACTCAAAAAGTCTTCAAGCCAATCAATTGAATTCAAATATGCCCATTCAGGTCCAGCATATCTTTTGCTTGCAACTCGTTTCCTTTTCAGTCGTCTTCCACTTTCACTATCTTCTCCACTCGTTTGTTCTTCACCAGGCAACTCTTTCTCTAACGGTATTGATGAAATCACATCAACTTTTCCCTTTTCTACAGTTTTCTCTGGCCAATTGTCTCCTTTCAATGTTCCTTTTGTCAATAGTCTTCTCAATATTGAATCTTCACTTGCCTTTGGACCCTTATCTTTAGACGTTCCCACAATTGGTTCTGGAAGAGTATAATCCACTTGGGCGGGACTATTCTCAATTCCTTTCCCAACTGGGTCTGTCTCGTCTTCGGTTTGGGTGGACAAACCGCCTGCTATTGAGGTTTCCCTCCTCTGAGCAGATTTTTCTTCTGTTGTTTCCTCTTGTTCGTTCTCCTTGGAGGACACCCTCCTCTGATTGGAATCAGTCATGTCTCCTTCTTCCTGGACTGATTCTTCTACTCCTTTCACAGCTTGTTCATCTACACCATTTTGTTTTCTTTCATCTGTTATAGGAGTTAGTAAATCTCTGTCATTTCCGTTGTTTCGCTCACTTTTCTACCCTTGGTTTGCAGTATTAGCAAGTGTCGGCAATCTCAACAGTTCTTCTTCTCTCTCTGTTGGACCATGCACCTTTCTTGTATGGTGTACTTCTCATTGACATTAGCACTAGAGGTAAAGCATCTGGCCATTTTAGATTTGTTGATGCGCACACTTTTGCCAATCGTGATTTCAGTGTTCCATTCATTTGTTCCACTAAACCTGAAGCTTCTGACTAGTAGCTACAAAGCAGTCTCTGCTGAATGTTTAATGTGGAGAAAAGCAATTTTATCACCTCAATATTGAAATGTGCCCCCCTATCTGATTCGTTCGAAACCAGAAAACCCAAACGTGGAATTAGTTCTTGCAAAAGCAACTTAGCCACGGTCAGACTGTCATTCCTTTGTGTCGGGTAAGCCTCAATTCAATGACTGAAAATGCACACGATCATCAACACATATTTCAAACCAGCACATGCAAGCATCTCAATGAAATCCATCTGCATTCTACTGAATGGACCTCCTGCCATCCCTATGTGCCCCATGTTGACAATTGTTCCTTTGCCGACATTCATCTGTGGCAAATTTTGCACCTATGGCACACCAGCTCCACCACTTGTCTGAATTTTGGATTGTACCAGTACTGTTTGAAACTCATGATGATTGCATCCCTTCCAATGTGTGTCTGACCATGGTAGTATCTGGCCATTTGCGTCAGTAGACTATTCGGCAAGTCTACCTTTCCTTCCATTGTCACTCAAATTTCATCCTCCCTTTGTATGCATTTATTTTTAATCCAACCCCTAATTTCTTCACCTGGAACATTGTTCTGTATTGCTTTCAATTCATCTAGTGTCTTCACTATTTGTACAGTAAAATTTGCATAAATCTCTTCATTTTCAAACATCAATTCCCAGTTTCCTTTGAATAATATTCCATTTAGAGCACAAAATGTTGCAACCTGGTCTGCATAAGCATTTCCCAATGCTACATAATCTTGTCCTCTCTGGTGTGCACTGCATTTGACCACGGCAATTTGCTCAGGTTTCTGCACTTCTTGCAGTAAGTCATGTAGTCTTTCCCCATTTCTTACAGGTGATCCTGAAGAAGTCAGGAACCCTCTTTGTGACCAAATTTTCCCAAAATCAAGCACAATTCCAAATCCATACTATCAGTGTAGATTGTGACTTTCAATTGTTCTGATAACTGACACGCTCTAGTACCAGCCACTAGCTCTGAAACCTGAGTAGATATTACTCCTTTGAGCAATGAAGCTTCTAGTATGCCTGTGACTGTACACACCGCATACCCTGCTCTCAATGCTCCCCTGTTGTCTCGTAAGCAAGAACCATTGACAAAAATATTTTGATCATTGTCTTCCAAACAAGTATCCTTAATGTCTTTCCTTGGTTTGGTACAAAGTTATGTCACTTCCAAACAATCATGTTCAATATCATCTATGTTAGACAGATCTTCCCCCTCACTTGGTAGTAATGTTGCCGGGTTAAGCACTGTGCACCTTTTTATTGTCACATTTGGTGCCCCAAGAATAACTGTTTCGTAACGCGTTAATCTTGCGTTTGTCAAATATTGTGGCTTTGATCTGGTCAGCAGACTTTCAATAGAATGAGGTACCATTACCGTCAGAGAATAACCCATCACAATATTTTCACTTTTGAGTTATACTCTGTTCCACGGCTGCAAAAGCTTGCAGACATCCAGGTAGGGCTGCTGCAACATTATCCAAAGTAGCTGAAAAATATACTACTGGGCGATTGACACCACCATGTTTTTGTGTTAAGACAAACAAAGAACATCCATCTCTCTCGTGACAAAACAATAGGAAATGTTTTGTATAGTCAGGCATATCTAAAGCTGGTGCTTGACACAAACTTTCTCTCAGCTCAACAAAGGCTTTCACACAATCCTCATCCATCATTATTGGATCTGAAACATCCTTATGTGTTAACCTTTGCAATGGCTTTGAAACTGCTGAAAGATTTGGGATCCACTGACGACAATAACCTACCATTCCCAAAAACATCCTCAACTCCTTTTGGGAACTCAGCATTTTTATTTTCATTTTTGTCGCTACTTTTTCTCTGGCAATTCTCCTTGACCCTTTTTCAATCAAATGTCCTAAATACTTCACCTCTTTCTGACAGTATTGCAACTTAGCTGGAGAAACCTTATGGCCACTGTCTCCCAGGAAATTCAACAATGCAATCATATCTTCCCTACAGCCTTCCTTCGTCGTTGACTCTATCAGTAAGTCATCAATGTACTGCACTAAGGTCGACTTGTAAGGCATCACCAACGACTCCAAATTCTTTTTCAAAATCTGATTTGAAAATTGAAGGCGACTCTGAAAACCCTGCTGCCCTCCATTGGGCTCTGTATAAATTGAACCTGTCTCGGTAATTGTATTTGCTGTACAGGCACCATCTGCACCTGTGGCTGCATTTGTTGTAATTGTGGCATTTGTACCTGCTGTACCTGAGGTTGCACATTATGCATTTGTTGCATTGGCTGTGAAGGCTGAAAACTCAGCATGTTATTCATATTATTTTGAAAATTTCGATTTTTACCTCCAATCCTAGGTCCTCTCATGCCTTGAAATGAATTGACACAATTTGTTTGCTGAACTATTCCTCCTCCGTGATTCAACTTCGGACACTGTCTTTTCCAATGTCCCAGCAATCCGCAAATGTGGCAAGGTAATACCTTTCGCTTCTGCTGTTCATCCTGCATTACCACTGTACTCAAGTCTACATTTGTATTCACCACTGGAATCATCATTCCTCGTCCTCTACCACAACCTTGACTCAGAAACAAACTACTTCCCTGTGGCAACTGCTGCAGGTTACCCTGCATTCCTGTCTGCGCTGCCTTGATCTGCATTACCATCGCCTTTTCTTTCAGCTTCTTCTGTTTCAACTCAATCTCATCACTACAATATTTAGCATATTGCAGGACCTCATCAATCGGCTTTGCTTGCCAACATATCAGGTGATTCTTAATCATCTAACTCACCTCTGGTTTCAACCCATCAACAAACCTGAACACCAAATGATTCATGTTTTCCTTTTCTATTGTTTCTGCACCACTAAACTGTTTGAATGCCTTCAACAATCTCTCATAGTACTCATGTATTGACTCCTTCCCTTCTTGTGTTGTTCTATCAATGCGTTGCCAATCAACACTTTTTGGCGAAACTCTTGTTTTCAGAAATTCACTGACCTTATAGTAATATTTCATTACTTCAGGTAACGGCGCATCACTCTTCAAATCTCTTTGCGGCTCACTTGTCGGCCAATCAACACTTCTTTTGCATTCAACCCACAAATCTGCTGGAACCACAGTGTCAAAGAGCGTATTCAAATCTTCCCAAAGACACTTTGAAAGTTTCACAAACCTATCTGTCTGCTGATACCACTCCATTGGCTTCTCTCTCAGTCTCGGATAATCATTCGTAAAACTTATGATGTCACTTTTACTCCAAGGTACATGAATAAAATTCCCTCTTGGCGTTTCTCTCATTGGTAACATGCTCTCCAAATCTGCACCTTCCCAAGTAACTCTCTAAGATGTGTTCTCATCCCTGCAGATCTCATGTGAACAAAATCTTCTTCTCTAAACTCAGTCGATAACTCCTTTTCAATGTTTTCATTTTTGTCAAATCAATGTTGAATTCATCTGCAACATCTTGTAACTGTTGATAAACCCTGTTTGCTCCTTTCGTAATGACCTTACACAGGTATCTCAATTGCCCTTCAGTATAAGAGTCAAGTCTGTTCACTCCCATTGTTCCCTCTAGGAGTTCACTCCCTTCCATGTGTAACCTCACTCTGTTTATCATCTTTTCTTCCTTTTCCTTTCTCTCTTGTTGTTGCTTTGAACTATTTAAGTCCTCCAACCAGTCTGTTATTTGCTGTGCAGTCAAAGCTATCAGAGATACTCTACTAGTTTGTGTACCTGCTCCTCGCCCTTGTCCTGAACTTGTCTCATTTAAATTTGGTCCCTATCTATTCTGCACATCCAGTAATGAATTTTCTCCACTATTGTCTACTCGAACATATAATGCAGTTACTGGACCCATTGTAATAGGTACAGTAATTGCGTCTGGATTCATCAGTGTCCTCGTATCTAAACAGGGTCCCTGAGCTAGATACAGAGAGTAACACACAGGGAAGCAATACTATGAGTATAACGTAGTTTACTCTCCATTAACATAGCAAACATAGGAATGGAAATCTTAAATTCAAATATACAACATACAATATATTTCAATTTAGATATTTATTATAGCTAATTAAACATTCAGTTCACACATGATAATATCAACATAGAATCAACCAAAAAAATATAATACAACCCCCTAACCTAAATGAAACATACATATATGAAAACATAAATAACATACCAGTAGATACGCAAAAATAATCAAAAAACACAGAACCAACAAAATCACAAAATAGTATACATACAAATTTACAACCGCCTCATACATGTGAGGATATTTAAACAGCACAATAAAGTTACTGCTTTGATGCTACAATTATGCGTTGTAGTTTGGATTGTATAAAATTCAACATAATAACAGGCAATTCTAGGTTATAATTTCCTGATTCAAATTCTCGTGTTACAGGCCTGATGGTAGCCAATCCTGGTCAGGGCTTCAAATTTGCCAATTTCAAACACTTCATGCCAATGTTCAAGACATGCCAATTTACAAGCCACATCTTGTAATCTGCCTATCAAAGAAACATCAAAATTATTCATTGCAGTTCTTTGCATAGGGGGAAGGCTCGAATCATGTCAGATTTGCAACCAGACCAACTCAAGTGACTTAATTAAGAAAAAACACCGATAAAGTGCCCAAGATCAAAATCTATAAAACCAATGCTTAATAAAGGTAAATAAATCTAAAGATCCAAGGAAAGCACCATTAGTGTCCAGCAAAATGCTAGATAAAGTGCAGAAATAGAATCACCTATAGCATAAACGTGTTGGATTACCACTGAGGGAATCTAGTCAAGAATAGTAAAAGACTAGTTTGTTTATATTAAAATAAGATAAAATACCGTAGATATGAAAGAACTTAGATATCCCTTACGGGCTGGATTAAACACTCTCCAACTTCAAATTTGTAGTCCAAAATGAAGGACTGACACATGGATATAGCTAAATGAAGCTATGCTTTCTCACTCTAAAAGCAAACATAATGAAATCATTAGCTTGCACAGGGCAGGAAAGTCCACAGGATAGAAAAGAAAAAATCTGCTCATATGTACAATCGCTAACTGCAGACTTACCTACAAGTTCACATGGTTTAAAAAATGTAATCCACAGGGGAAACCCACAAGGATACCAAACTTGTAGGGAACAACTTGCTAACTGCAAGGAAAAAGGGGGGGGGAGTCATGAGCCAGATAGAAATGACACAATCCAGACGGTATAAAATAATTCAATCCACAAAGGTTCAGCAAAGCTAACCTACCAGTATCAACAGGATCCAGGACATATGACCAGTACGATGATCTCTCGAGGAGCAATAACCCGTACTTCCCCAGCTGCCTCCTATTTAAACCAAATCACTACAGGTGATGTGATGAACATAGAAACAGGCCCCTAGGGGCCCTCTAAAAAAATGGTCAAACATGCGCCATCTTAGAACCGTCAAAACAGCATGAAATATGCCCAAATCTACAGAGAATAAGAGGTACAATCAAACTGTAGAGTCATAGCCATATAGTAGTGGCAAAAGGAAATAACCAAAGATAAAAAAGAAAAAAGAATGGCCAGTTCTAAATCAAACCAAAGGGTAGATATCACTTACCAGCACGCCCAAAACAGTGGGCGCCATCTTGGAACATCAAAGTACGGGGTACTCAATGTCCCAAGGGTAGGCACAAAATGGGTTAGTGAAATACAATACGTATCGTGTATATAATACAAATCGATAACATAAGATTTTATAAGAAGGAACCGAAAACAGTTTTATTGTATAAAGTGAAGAATTCACTTCAAAGTAAGATAAAGGGCCACCACAGGAGAGCACAAAGCAGCCCTGTGGTAGGCACCTGGAAAAATATTGACCCCTCAGGCACTCCTGTACATACGTACTCAGATGGCATTGCTCCAAAGGAGATCTTCGTTCAGGCCATTCTCATATGTGTTTAAAGAAAAAATCCAAAACACTTCTTTCTTTTTCCTTTGTTTTTCAGGGTCCACATCGTTTCTTGTCAGTACTTTCTCAAGAATAATCCACCTGATATCTACCTCCTTCTGGTTTAAAGATAACCAATGAGCAACTTGGGGGGCGTTGATCTTTTGTGTCATAATCGCAGATTTATGTTCCGATAGCCTAGTTCTAAATTCTCTGGAGGTCTCACCTATATATCCCAGGTTGCAGGGGCAAATAATCAAGTAAATTACATTTTTAGATCTACAATTAGTCATGTCCATAAATGGGATATTCTTATCATTGAATGTAAACTCTTTTGCAACAATGGCTGAGTCACAGGCGTGGCATTGGCCACATTTGTAATTGCCCGTAACTGGATTAGATCCTGTTAGTGACTTTTGGCCAAAAGTAGATACAAAATTGGTAGCTGATTTCACCAAATGGTTCTGTACAAATTTGAAGTTGGAGAGTGTTTAATCCAGCCTGTAAGGGATATCTAAGTTCTTTCATATCTAAGGTATTTTATCTTATTTTAATATAAACAAACTAGTCTTTTACTATTCTTGACTAGATTCTCTCGGTGGTAATCCAACACATTTATGCTATAGGTGATTCTATTTCTGCACTTTATCTAGCATTTTGCTGGACACTAATGGTGCTTTCCTTGGATCTTTAGATTTATTTACCTTTATTAAGCATTGGTTTTATAGATTTTGATCTTGGGCACTTTATCAGTGTTTTTTCTTAATTAAGTCACTTGAGTTGGTCTGGTTGCAAATCTGACATGATTTGAGCCTTCCCCCTATGCAAAGAACTGCAATGAATAATTTTGATGTTTCTTTGATAGGCAGATTACAAGATGTGGCTTGTAAATTGGCATGTCTTGAACATTGGCATGAAGTGTTTGAAATTGGCAAATTTGAAGCCCTGACCAGGATTGGCTACAATCAGGCCTGTAACACGAGAATTTGAATCAGGAAATTATAACCTAGAATTGCCTGTTATTATGTTGAATTTTATACAATCCAAACTACAACGCATAATTGTAGCATCAAAGCAGTAACTTTATTGTGCTGTTTAAATATCCTCACATGTATGAGGCGGCTGTAAATTTGTATGTATACTATTTTGTGATTTTGTTGGTTCTGTGTTTTTTGTTTATTTTTGCGTATCTACTGGTATGTTATTTATGTTTTCATATATGTATGTTGCATTTAGGTTAGGGGGTTGTATTACATTTTTTTGGTTGATTCTATGTTGATTATATTATGTGTGAACTGAATGTTTAATTAGCTATAATAATTATCTAAATTGAAATATATTGTATGTTGTATATTTGAATTTAAGATTTCCATTCCTATGTTTGCTATGTTAATGGAGAGTAAACTACGTTATACTCATGGATTCATCAGTGTTCCTGCTCCTAATGTTTGTTCTGCTCTTATGTTCTGCATCTGTGGAATCTGTAAATGTACAGGCTCTCGTAACCTCGTCCCTTGGCATCCTTGTGACAAAACTATGTTTGCCGGTGTCCTCACTGTCTGAGCTTCTGGCTGAACCTCAGGAATGTTCATTGTAATCTGTTGTCTATTGCTCAACGAGTCATTAAAACTACCTTGCATCTGTATTCTCTTGTGACTCAGGTCACCCCTTGCTGATTCTGATGCCAAGGGTGCAGTAGGAATTACGTTACTCATACCGCTCCCATTCGATCCACTCATGTTCTGCTGCTTCATATTGGGCGGAAGATATGTCTCTACGACATGGTTAATCACCTCATCTTCCTCTGTGTCATCCTCATTAAACATAACCCTTTTCGTCTCTTTTGCATTCTGTTCTAATGAACTCTTCTTTTTCATTGTCATTCCGTCTTTTGTTTTCACTTCATCTTCACCTGTTCTCACTGGGAATAACCTAATCCTGTGTAATGTACCTAATCTCCACTCTTTCTGTTCCTCATCCCATAATGTTTCAGTCAACGATTTCTCTACCCTTTTCATTCTCTTTTCGTATTTAAAAGCTTTCTGTTCCTTTGCTACCAGCTACCATATAGCTAAAGCTTCATATTTTGCTGGCCTCGGGGGAAGTTTAAGACTGTACATCTTTGTTCTCAAATTATCCAAAACTCCTAAATTGAACGTACCATGTTCCGGAAAGGCTAAACAACCTTCTTCCTTTGTTATTTTGACCCAATGCTTCAACCAAAGACATGCAGCTGCACCTCTCTTCTCAAACACAATGTATGCTGGAGTATTTTCTGGTGGACAAATCTCACCTTCAATACCGGAATGTACTCATCACCCCTCAACGCACATTTCAAAGCTTTGAAAAACTTCCTTTTGACTCAATTTATTCTAAAACAATCTTCACAGAAAAAGTTTAACTTCAAAAACAATTCAAGAAACAATAAACAAGTTTAAATAAAGGATAACCAATCATGTGAAGTGACTGCTATCCCACAATTTTCTTCAACCCCCTTGCCTTCCGATCGCATTACATTATTACCGTACTGATTAACGAATCCATGTGCCACTCCTTCCTGACAACTAACCAATCCCAGTTCGGCACCACTACGTCACGCTCAACTCATTCACTACCCTCAGCACCCTCGCTGAAACGCTAACAAAGTCTATCGTACTATCCCTTTCACAACTCACACATACTACAACCAACGCAATATTAATTTGCGAGCTATCTCAAAAATAAGAAAACAAATTCACTCATTTACTACAGGTAGGGTAACACAAACGCTTCAGAACCTTCAAAACAAACCTTCAGCTTTTGCCTACTCCTTTTTCACAGTTCCCACAATCGCGAGTAAACTTTGACCAGCAAATTTTACTACTCCACTGTTCCTTGGACTATTGTCTACTGCACTTAGTACTCACCAAGTCTTCAGTATATTTTCATTCATGCCAATTTCTCACAAACTTGATTTACCAATCCCGGCAGATCAGCCTACTAAATGAACAAATTACAACATATACCAAGTGCCTCTTTACACTTATCAATAAACCCCGGAGTCCCAGACCTCTCTCTCTAGGTCTGTCATCACAACCAATCACGTGGATAATATTTTCCTGCAACAAGCGCCACACTCAAATGAAGAACACCGCTACACTACTCTCATACCTATAGGAGTACGCCCACTCCATCTAATCACTAATGTGAGTATTCCTACTCCTCTAAACTCATATTCAACATGATCATCTGCAAATTAGCTAAAGCTGTGCAAGCACAAACACTCTATACACCTCATTCAATTACAATCAAATACTGCCAAGAACATACCCATCAACCTAGTGGGTTTACAAGAACTGGGGAAAGTCACTTTAAAGCAACTAGCCACTCATCATGTAAATTTTTGAAAAAAGAAAGAAAGAACAAACCACTTTGACACGATCGAACCTCACAGTCCCATTATGACATCATCAAAACAATGACGTAACCGTAATCTGATACCAAAAAACTGCGAGCGCGTTACGAAATCCAAACTTTTATCAATACTATATAATGGATCCTGAGCTAGTGGACCATTGATCGAAGCGACATACGTTTGAGGACATGTCACCAATGGGAATTGTGAAAAACTATAAATCAATAACAAATCAACAATATTCTAAATTATAAAGCTTCAGTCAATAATCACACCAGTTTTGTAACAAGAATACATACATTTATTTCACTACATTAACAATGCTACGGTCATGTAGATAACTTTCAAACACAAATGATAAGTATATAGAGTCAATAGCTGCTCATTGAAATGGCGTATGTATGTTAATTTGATTAATACAGTTAAACAAATTATCTGCAAAAGAATAACACTTATTAATAATACAAAAACCGGTAATGATGGTACAGAATATATTAGTTCAGCATCAAATGAATTCAAACCAGATCATAAGCAATAGATGATTATTTTCCTAACTAACCACAAATTAGCATTACATGTTGGGCTTCATGTGAAAAGAATTTGGAAACACTTAACTCAATTATGTTAATATATATATAACTAATAATGTACAGCAATGTAATTATTAGTTGCAGTTGGTACCTGAAAAGCAAGAGAGACACAATTCACATTTAAAAACATACATTACCACAATAGTAGTAACAGCAAATGATCAGCTTCCACTTGAGGACACCATCAACAGTTTTAGGCCTAACGACAGCTAATCGCAACACTTGTCTGCTCTCAAGGAACAGCGAACCCACGGTTCACACACTCCCAACGAACTCCAAGCTCTTTCTCTCCTCTAATTAGTCTACACAGATTATTATACTAAAATCTAATCAACTCCTGATTGGTCAATCTATGGGGTGTTTTCATTTCCGCCAATCAACAACTAATTTGATGTCCTAAACTTGACAAACCTACGCTAACTATAACATTTTCTTTCAGTAGATACACTCTCCTTCCATCTCGTCTGTGACTCCTTTGTCTCATCTGCCTCTCGCATATCTAGTTCTCAGGAAGAAACTTTCTCTGCTACTTTACTTCCATTCTCGAAGAAAGACCAGATATTAGTAACATTCTCAAACAATAGAAAATTTCGAACCTATGCTACGCTCAGTTAATATATGACCTTGTAAGACATGTTCCCGTAACCCGCTAGGGGTAGCTGTGGATACATCTACACAAGCTTGGAAACATTTATTATTTTGAAGCTTGGAATCATGGAAAATAACTACAGCATCTGAATATAATTTTGCTCTGCAAAGAACAGAAAAACAACAACTTTAAATGTTTTCTCGTTTTACACATTAGTTCATCACACATTATTAATCCGAAAACCATTAATAAACATATTAGAAAATTCACGCTCTCAAACACTCATCTGGTTCCAATCACGGGGATGATGCTGGACCTCCAATCCCAAGTGGGGCTGAGCAATGTAACAAGTTACGACTGTCTGGTTCCACCGACAGTCCCTGGGGGAAAGAAGAAAAAGAGGAACCCATGTCACTGCGGGAACTGCTCGACTGCCTCGTACACTGCCTAGAAGGTTAGGGCTCCCTGGACCTCGATAGCTTGTATACAGATGTGTTACAGTACAGCAACAAAAAACAATGTTACCTACGATTCCCTACCTAGAACCCCAACAATTATTTACACTTCGGGTACACTTACAGGCATCGTTATAAACATTAAATGAAAGAGAGAAAAGCAACCAATTCAAGTATAAATGAAGAACTTCAGGAACTCTGGAAAATACAGGAAGTCCAAATCTGAATGAATACAACTACAGTCTCTGAGAAACTATTCCAAGGTGCCAGATACAACTTGTCCAGAACACAATGACAAACTTTCAGTTTGTATATGAAGAGTTCAGAGCCCTATAGCAAGAGATCTAGCACTGGGCCTCAGAGGGAGGGCTCAATACTCCACAAATATTCAGAGTTCAAATCAGGATCATGTCTCAGGAAGAATATCTTGAAATATCACGTCTATGGTTTAGTATGCACTAACCTAAGAGTTAAGTACTCGCCTTACACAACACTGAAACTAGAATCCAAAACGACAGGAAACTTGGTGCAAGGAACTCAGCAGAAGCAAAGTCGTAACTCATGGGGGAGAATACTGGAAGCGTCGCAGACGCCAGAATCACAGAGTCTTCAGAAGGGCCTGAAATACTGGAGTGCTGGAAACTCCGGGCGAATCAGGAGACAATTGCAGGAAAGAGACTTGTGCTGGACTGGGACAGAGGAAGATGAGTGCAGGAACAATGCTAGTGCACATCGGGAACAGGTTCAAAGCCCAGCTCTGATGCAGATTCAAGGAGGGTATTTATACAGGAAGACAGGAGCGTTCCAGAAGGACATGTGGCCCACGTGGAGGCGTGGAATATTCCAATGAACCTGTGAACCTGAGGAGTGGGAAATACATGTGTTGCATAACAGGGGAAATGGGCCTTCCTAGTAGCAGGTGCAAACAGTAATCTACATATGACCATTAGAATGGAACCCAAGTGCATGATGGTTCAATCCACTGTTCTTCAGAAACAAGGTTATTCCAACTGGGCACGTGATATCTGCAGGTTTAAACTGGAACTTGCATAGAAACACAACAGGAGGGCCAATGGTTCAGACCTGAGCAGGGGGGAACCATAGAGCAAGCAGGGGCCTGAGATGCACCACTAGGGTAGTAAGCATGACTGGGGTTATTCAGGTCAGGGAGGCACCACAAAGGAAGCGTGACATGGGCCTGGTGGGTAAAACCCAACACACATAGGGCACAACAAGGAGGTGGAGTTGCCATATGTTGGAAAAGGCCCTTTCTGGGGGGTTATGCCCAAACTCTTTGCCTTTCTCCTCCTATTTTCATGACTCTCTTTTTGTTGGCTTTAGGATTCTGGGCACTTTACCACTGCACTTTACCAGTTCTAAAGTGCATTTGCTCTCTCTCCCCTGAAACTTGGTATGATTGGCTTACACTTGTTTGGTATATTCAATTTACCTGTAAGTCTCTTATAAAGTGGTATACCATATACCCAGGGCCTGTATATTAAATGCTACTAATGGGCCTGCAGCGCTAACTGTGACACCACAGAAGTAGTCCTTCAAACCTGTCTCAGACCTGCCAGTGCAGGACCTGCATGTGCAGTCTACTGCCACATTGTCTTGGCATTTCAAACTACTTGCCAAGGCCTAAATTCCTTTTTAGTACACCTAAGTCACCCCTAAGGTAGGCTGGGGTAGTCCTATGGGCCAGGTGCTGTGTATGTCAAAGATAGGATATGTACATTTATGTTCTACATGTGCTAGTAGTGACAAACAGCCTATTTCGTTTTTTCCTTACTGTGAGGGCTGCAACTCTCATATGTTAGCATTAGGAATTCCCTTATATATTTTTAAGTGGTAATTTCTGATCTGAAAGGAGTAGTGTGGGCATGTTTGGTATGTTTGGAATGGTAGAGTGAAATCCTGCTTACTTGTGTAGTTGGATTTTACATTACTATTTTAGAAATGCCACTTTTAGAAAGTGAAAAACAAACATTACCCCACCAATTATCGATTAACTAATTAAAAAACACAAAACAGTACTTCAATCCTGTGTGTCAATATACAATTAATTTAGCCTCTTATTCTATATACTTTGAAATCCTTACACACCATCTCCTTTAACCAACAATTAAAATGCCAGCATTTGATGTACAATATCTCATATGTATCGAAAAAATGATGAAAAATAAACTACATACACAGCAAAACAATTATCCACAACACAGTTACCATAACATCAGGTTACAGGGAAATTTACATATATTTATACACACACACACACGTATTTATATATATATATATATATATATATATATATATATATATATATAGAGAGAGAGAGAGAGAGAGAGATAGATAGATAGATAGATATATAGATAGATATAGATATGTATATATATATATATGTATATTCCGACTCAAAAAAATACTAATCGCAGAGTCCCATCAATTACTCAAAATTATATGCTCTCCCCGCATTAGTCTGTGGGTTAGCATAACAGAGTTAGGATGCCAAATAATGCCAGAGGAGAATGGTTCTACGCATAAAAAATCCCCTTATATCAAATTCAAGTATTCTTATTTTGTGTAGGTTCAATCTAAACATTCAGTGCTGGTCCAAGGGGATCATTTGTCCACCCTCTGGTTGTAAATAGCCAGCTCATTTCAATCTTTACATGTGAGGCAAATCTATTCCAATGAGGTAATTGTCAGGGCTTGTCTTTTCACGTATGGCGTGGACTCAGGGGGTCATTCCGACCCTGGCGGTCCATGACCGCCAGGGCCGGGGACCACGGAAGCACCGCCAACAGGCTGGCGGTGCTTCCGCTGCGGTCAGAAAAGGGGAACCGGCGGTTTCCTGCCGATTTTCCCCTGGCCCAGGAGCACCACTATGGGGATTCCGACCCCCTTCCCGCCACCCTGTTTCTGGCGGTTCTTACCGCCAGGAACAGGATGGCGGGAACGGGTGTCGTGGGGCCCCTGGGGGCCCCTGCACTGCCCATGCCACTGGCATGGGCAGTGCAGGGGCCCCCTAACAGGGCCCCATGAAGATTTTCACTGTCTGCTTTGCAGACAGTGAAAATCGCGACTGGTGCAACTGCACCCGTCGCACCCCTGCAACTCCGCCGGCTCCATTCGGAGCCGGCTTCCTCGTTGCAGGGCCTTTCCCGCTGGGCCGGCGGTCGCCCGCCGGCCCAGCGGGAAAGCCAGAATGGCATCCGCGGTCTCCTGACCGCGGAGCGGCCATTTGGCGGTGACCGCATGGCGGGCGGCGACCGCCGCGGTCAGAATGACCACCTCAGTCTTGCGTGTACAGATAGGGATTGTTCCAGGACGAGCATGTGCTCTCTTTATATTTTCTTGACTTCCACATTCAATTGTTCAGGAGCGCAATGTTCATCCAGTATCAGAACGCCAAACTGGAACACTCCCTGTCTGTACACAATTGGCTCATTTACCCCCCTACTGATGTCTGAAGCCAGGGCCGGGTTGAAAGGTGTTGTGTTGCACTTGTAAGGGTTCCTTTGAAGTCACCCCTTAAACAAAGACATTCTTTAGTATAAGTACAGGGGCTTTGACCCCAGATTTGTAGAGCACTTTTGGAACTGGGACTGAACCTCTGTCAGAAGGACTGCTGCTCAGCACAAAGGACTCTTCTTGACTGCTCTTCTGCTGTTGCCCTGCTGCCTGCTACTTGTTTGATGGCCTAAAGGACTCACTAGATTGCTTTTCGGTTGTTACCCTTCTGCATGCTGCTCCCTGACTCTGTTCTACAAGAACTCTGTGGTGCTGCCAGGAGAGATCGCCATCAGGACTGCTGGACTTGTTGTGTTGGTCCACCTGCCCACTGCTGCCTACCTTGTATTTCCCCCCAGTATTCTCCCAGGGGCCAACGTGGAGCTAATGTGGTTTTGTGGCTCCTTGCTTCTCTGGACGTCCCAGCGCTTTGCCCTGGGGACTAAAGTGTGTTTGTGACACAGAGGCTGGGGAGCACTTCAGTTTCCATTCTTCTGATAATATTGCTGAGAGCTGTATGGATTCACCTCATTGCTTTTCACCAGTACATGGTGAGTGCTTTATTTTCTATTAAGCATGTGTGAAGTGCTCCCTTTTTCTTAACCAGCACCTTAGCAACTGTATACCAGTGGGGAGCACCCGACTGCCGATTCTCCTTTGTATATGATTGGACATTGCTGCAAGTTCTAGTCCAAGAAGTGCTTTGTGCGGCCACTGCGCTCCTCACCTCGACAGAGAAGAGTTAAATGCCCCTACATCGAACTCATGGTCTTGTGTCGATCTACGGTGGAATTGGAGCAAGCAGCACAGTGTCGCCCTCACTTGCCGCCTTCCTGTTGTCAGGTTGCCAAGGTAACGGCACGCTCCACCTTCCACGTTGCGTGCCAGAAACCTCCTCAACCCTAATGGCCCCAGATGTGCGACCAGGATATAGGGACTCCTGTCCTCATAGTGGTCGCCATCCAGGAGCATCAGCAACTCATTATGAAGGATGTACCAAACCCACCAGGATCTGTGTGGGACTATAGCTGTGCTACGAGCTCGCAGCACCCGGGATTGCCAGAGCTGCATTGTAAGGGTCCAAGAGAGGACTCTCACACCAGCAATTCGCAGGCTTTGGGGTTACCCCCATTAGCTCTTACCTGGAGCTCTTATCCTTGCAGGCTAGTGGCAGTTCAGGGTGAGTCCTTCACAGAGGCCCTCGTTACGGAGTTTGCCACGGTTTTAAAAAATTACTGTGCCTCTGGGCCCTACCTTCCACTCTCTACCAGGTTCTCTTGTGAGGAGTACCTTAACCCCACTAATAGGGGGGCAGGAGTCCCTGAATATATATGTGGGCTCATGACTTTTGGTACGCCAATGATGATACATGATGATTTATGGCTTTATGATGGTTGTTAGAAATGGGGTATTTGGTGTCCAGTCAGGTTGCTCCCTGTCCAAGCAAGGACCCTCACTCTAGTCAGGGTAAAGGAGACACACACCTGGGTAACCCCCGCTCACCCTCTGGGCAACTTGGCATGAGCAGAAAGGCTCAATCCAGAGACAATGTGTAAAGTATTTGTATCAAAACACACAGTAATACAGTGAAGCACTACAAAATGGACACCACACAGGTTTAGAAAAATAGTAAATATTTATCTAAATAAAACAAGACCAAATACAATAAAAATCCACAATACACAATTAAAAATATGACTTTTGCAATCAAAGACACAAAAATAGTTCCTAGAGGCACAAATGCTGCAATCTGATGTTAAAGCGGTGTTGTGACGGAGTAGTTTCCCACAATGCGACACCACTGGTGCCGTTTACGGTGTCACACGAACCCCCAGGTACAGTACCTTAGCAAAATATGTGGAAAATAGGCCGCTGCATGGAATCGGGGAGCTTTGCATCGCTGGATTAAATGCGGCGTCGGTTCCGGTGCTGCAGGGCGAAGGAGTGGAGGAATCATGAAGAGGCGTCGGGTCCTTGCTGCGGAGCGGTGGAGGTGAGGCGGCGTCAGTTGCGAGGAGTCGGTCCCTGGGCACCTCTGGCATGGTCGAAGTCCGGCGAAGTCAAGATGCTGCGGTGCAACCTCACGGGCCACGATCACGTCACATGGTCACAGGCGCTGTGGAGGAGTCGGGTTTCACTAACATCGGGTGTACGACACTCCAACGCACGAGTTTGTGCGGACGTCAGTGGCTGCAGCAACGTCGGGCCTACGTTGAAGGTGGGGTTGTCTCGCTTCAGCAAGGTCCACAGATCCAGATGTAGGAGGCATCACAGGCTTCAGGCAGCGGTGTCCTTAGGGAAGTCGTATGCAGTCGTCTGGTGTCGTTTCACAGGATTTCGCCAGAAATTCACTTCCAGGGGCCCAGGAACTGGAATGGCACTCTCTGACAAGCTAGAGTCCACATCATGCAGACTCAGAGGCTGGTTGGTGACGACTTTGCTGTCCCTGAGGCTTCAAAAACAGGAGGCAAGCTCAGTACAAGCCCTTGGAGATACCCCTCAAGCAGGAAGTCCAGTCTTTGTTCCATTTCACAGGCAGAAGCAGCAACCGCAGGATAGCCCAACAAAGCACGGTCACAGGCAGGGGCAGCACTTCTCCTCAGCTCTTCAGCTCTTCTCCTGGCAGAGGTTCCTCTTGAATCCTTGAAGTAATCTAAAGTCTGGGGTTTTGGGTCCATGACTTATACCCCTTTCTGCCATTGAAGTTGCCCAACTTCAAAAAAAAGTCTTTGTTGTTTAGGGGATCCTGCCTTGCCCAGGCCAGACTCCAGACACACACCAGGGAGTTGGAGACTGCTCTGTGTGAGGGCAGGCACAGCCCTTTCTGGTGTAAGTGACCACTCCTCCCTCCAGTCTAGCCCAGGTGGCCCATCAGGATATGTAGGATACACCCCAGCATCTTTTGAGTCACTGTCTAGTGGAGATGCACAAACAGTCCAACTGTCAGTCTGACCCAGACAAGGAATCCACAAACAGGCAGAGTCACAGAATGGTTTAAGCAAGAAAATGCCTACTTTCTAAAAGTGCAAAAAGTACAAGTGATGGACGGAATGCTGAGCAATGTCAAACATTCACCCCCAGTACAGAGATCGGGCCTAAATCTATCATTTTTTTGCCATTCCAGTTTGGACCCAGCCACATGCAAATCAGTCTTGTCCCTGTTCCCCATGGGAACAGGCCAGCCTGAACTGCCAGGCCAGGTCTTCCCTGGAATGGAAACAGGCATCCTGGGACCGGTTTCGGGCTATCCCCCCTCCTCAGCCAGGCTAGCTCGAATCCAGTGGCATGGGGAGCACGGGACCCACGTCTGGGCATACCCTTCCCACTTAAGGTGACAAATGCAAAAACAACAAGTGATGGATGGAATGCTGAACAATGTCAAACATTCACCCCCAGTACAGAGATCTGGGCCTAAATCCATCGTTTTTTTGCTATCCCTGCTTCCTAAAAGTGGCATTTTCAAACTAACATTCCCAAAACCACTTTCACTAAAATATGTATTTTTTAATTGTGAGTTCAGTGACCCCAAACTCCATATTTGTATCTGCTCTCAAAGGCAAACTGCACTTTAAGGATATTTAAAGGCAGCTCCCATGTTAACCTATGAGAAATATAGGCCTTGCAACAGTGAGAACCAAATTTGGCAGTATTTCACTGTTAGGACATGTAGAAACACACAAGTACATGTCCTACCTTTAACATACACTGCACCCTGCCCATCGGGCTACACAGGGCCTAATTCAGGGGTGCCTTACATGTATAAAAAGGGAAAGTTTGGGCCTGGCAAGTGGGTACACCTACCAAGTCGAATTGGCAGTTTAAAAACTGCACACACAGACACTGCAGTGGCAGGTCTGAGCCATGTCTTCAGGGCTACTCATGTGGGTGGCACAATCAGTGCTGCAGGCCCACCAGCAGCATTTGATTTACAGGCCCTGGGCACCTCTAGTGCACTTTAATAGGGATCTACTAGTAAATCAAATATGCCAATTATTGAAAAGCCAGTTACACATACAATTTCACATAGGATGCACTTCCACTTTAGCACTGGTCAGCAGTGGTAAAATGCCCAGAGTAACAAAAACAAAAACAGAGTCCAGCACATAGCAACAACCTAGGAAATATAGGCAAAAAGTTAGGGGAGACCACACCAAGGATGACAGGTCTACCAATGGTAGTGATTGGTGATTTATGTGTGTTTCCTAACCAAACTATTGCATTTCATGCCCTGAGGTTGCAATGTATGTTGTTTTGCCACTACCACTGTCAGGATAACGGTACTACTTGATAATATGCACAGTATTTCTGATTTAGGTCGTTTTTGGATATATATATATATATATATATATATATATAATAATAGAAACCATTATTTTATATAATCTCATGTGGAGTCTTTTTTGTGGTGTATTTATTGTGTCACTGGTGTGAGTGTTTTGCACAAACGCTTTACAAATTGCCTCTGGGGATAAGACTGACTGTGCGAAGCTACCAAGGGGGTGAGCACAGGTTATCTTTGGTGTGTAACTTACTTGCCCTGACTAGAGTGGTGGGTTCTGCCTGGCAGTTAGACCTGGTATCCTAAGAGTGGTCTTCCCCCAGACTTTGTGCCTTTACCTTCAGTTTTGTTGCTATAACTTTTTGTTGGTCTTAGGAACCTGAGCACTTTGGTAGCCATGTAAGTGAAAGGCAGTACATGTTCCTTTTCTTTTGGAAGGGTAGGCTTCGACCACATTGGGCCTATGGATCCTCAGACTACTTCTGATCACGGGTTTATCCTGGTTCTGGTGGATCATGCCACATGGTACCCACAGGCCATATCTCTGAGGACCACCACTGCACCTGTAGTGGCAAGAGCCCTTATGGGAATTTTCACCCAGGTGGGTTTCCCCAAGGTAGTGGTGTCTGACAGGGGGCATCAACTTCATGTCTGCTTATATGCAGTTCATGTGGAAGGAGTGTGGAGTAACTTACGAATGCTCCACCCCTTCCCACCCCCACACCAACGGGCTTGTTGAGTGGTTCGCCAAGACCCTGAAAGGCACGATCAGTAGTCTGCCAGAGGCCTGAGGAAAAAGAGGGATATCCTCTGGTCCTATTTGTTGTTTGCCTACAGGGATGTACCACAGAAGGGAGTGGGTTTCAGCCCTTCTGAGCTTCTGTATGTGCACCCTGTCAGGGGACCTCTTTGATTGGTATAGGAGACTTGGGAGAAAGCTTCCAAGAAAGCCTCTCAGCATGTAGGGAATTACATGCTGGCCCTTTGCTGCCAAATGGCTAAGTTGTGAAAGCAAGCTTCTGACAACTTAGAAGCCAGGCAGGCTGTAATGAAGGAGTGGTATGACCAAAATTCTACCACTGTGGAATTCCAGCCTGGACAGAAAGTGTGGGTGAGGGAACCAGTGGAACCTGGGGCCCTCCAGGATTGCTGGATTGGGCCCTACAAGGTGATTGAGAAGAAGAGTAAGGTCACTTATGTGGTGGATCTTAAGACTCCTAGGCAACCCCACAGGGTGCTTCATATCAATCGCCTCAAACCCACTTTGAGAGGTCTGAGGTCACCATGTTGCTGGTGACTGATGGAGCTGGTGAGGAGGAGAGTGAACCTCTACCTGACCTCTTAGCCTCCAAGGAGAAGGATGGGTCTGAGGAAGGAGTGGTCCTTTCCCCCACTTTGACTCCTGAACACCAGAGGGACTGTTGCTAAGTACTGAACCAGTTCTCCTCTCTATTATCCCTTACTCCTGGGATTACCCACCTGGGTGCCCATGATGTAGACAAAGGGGACAACCTCCCTGTCAAGTACAAGTCTTGCAGGTTGTTGGATAAGGAGAGGTCCAGCATCAAGAGCAAGGTCGCTAAGTTGCTGGATTTCGGGGTGATAGAACCGTCCAGTAGCCCCTGGTCCAGCCCTCTGGTTCTGGTACCAAAAGCTGCCCCACCGGTTGCCTCACCTGAACTGAGGTTCTGTGTGGATTACAGAGGGCTCAATTTTTTTTACCATCCCCCATGCGAATGGGCTGATTGACAGGTTAGGGGCTGCCAAGTACTTAAGTGCTTTTGAACTTACATTAGTGTACTGGCAGATCGTCCTAACTGAAGGAGCCAAGGAGAGGTCAACCTTCTCCACCCCAGAGGGCCACTACCAGTTCAGAGTGATGCCCTTTGGGTTACAAAATGCTCCTGACACCTTCCAGAGGTTGGTGAACCAGGTACTCACTGGGTTGGAGGCCTTCTCTGCTGCCTACTTGGATGACATAGCTGTCTTCAGTAGTAGCTAGGAGGACCACCTCTACCACCTCAGGAAAGTGCTTTAGGCCCTCCGTCAGGCAGGCCTGACTATCAAAGCTACCTGGTGGGTAGGGGTGGAAGGTGCCACCCCTCCAGGCCAAGATTGAAACTATCATGGCCTGGAAGCCCCCAAAACCCAGACAGAGGTCAGGGCATTCTTGGGCCTCACTGGGTACTATAGGAGGTTTGTTAAGGGATATGGCACCATTGTTGTCCCCTTGACTAAGCTGACTTCCAAAGAGCAGACCCGTAATGTGATTTGGACCAAGACATGCCAAAAACCATTTGACTCCCTAAAGCAAGCCATGTGCACAGCTCCTGTGCTCAAGGCCACTGACCGCTCCAAAGAGTTCATTGTAGAAACTGATGCCTCAGAGCATGGCATAGTGGCAGTATTGTCTCAGCTCAATGGAGAAGGCCTGAGTGAACCTGTAGCCTTCATCTCTATGAGGTTACTTCCTCTGGAACAGATGTGGAGTGCTATAGAAAGGGAAGCTCTTGTTGTGGTTTGGGCCCTGAAGAAGTTGACGCCATACCTATTTGGCACTCATTTCCTGGTTCATACTGACCACAGGCCCCTCAGGTGGCTAATGCAAGTGAGGGGCGAGAATCCAAAACTGTTGAGGTGGTCCATGTTCCTACAGGAGACTGACTTCAGGGTGGAACACAGACCTGGGGCAGACCACGTCAATGCTGACGGTCGATCTAGGTTTTTCTGCCTTGTGATGAGAACGCCCTAGAGGTTGGGTACCTCTCCCCACTTTCAGCTGCGGGGGGAAACGTTTTAGACCTAGCATCCTTAGGGTGGTCTTTCCCCAGACCTTTTACCTTTTCCTCCAATTTTGTTGCTGTAACTTTTTGTTGGCCTTAGGACTCTGCGCACTTTACCACTGCTGACCATTGCTGAAGTGCATGTGCTTCTCCCCTAAACACGGTAACATTCGTGTATCCACAATTGGCACATTTAATTTACAAGTGCTATACCATATACCAAGGGTCTGTAAACTAAATGCTACTAGTGGGCCTGCAGCACTGACTGTGCCACCCACTCAGGTAGCCCTGTAAACATGCCTTAGGCCTGCTACTGCAAAGCCGTTGTGTGCAGTCTCACTGCTACTCTGTCTTGGCATTTAAAATCTCTTGCCAAGCCTTATACTCCCCTTTTCTTTCATATAAGTGTAGTGCCGCCGCGGCCCGCGGCGGCTCCCGTCCAGGCCACGGGGGAAGCAGCGTTAGAGGTCGCGGGGCACGCGGCGGGCCTTTTCTCTGGCTGCGCGCTGTTCTCCTGATGCAGCGAGGCCTGAGGCCCAGGATTGGGCGTCGGTCCTCGCCGCACACTGCGCGTGACGTGAATGTTGCCATGGGGTGTCTGCGCCCCCCCCCAGAGTCCACTTACCGGGTGCCCCGTTTCTGGGCCTTCCTTTCCTCCTGCATGATTCCTGGAGCCATGCCTTCTCCTTCCCAGCACACCTTGCACCTCCCTTTTCCCTGCATGCATCTGTTCCCTTTTATACTATGGTGTCTTTTCCTATTTCTTGCTATAGCCCCTTCCCAATCCAAAATGGTGATGTTACTACTTCCTGTCTATCACTTCCTGTCTAGGGGTATATAAGGGGAATCATTTCTTCTTCTCATTGCGTTGCAACACTTCTGCTGTGGTGGTCACGCTCCGGCTGGTCTTCACTTAGACGCCAGTTGTTCCTGTTTTTTCCTCGGCTTTCCAGTATTTCCAGACTCCTGAGTGCTAATTCCTTGTGTCCTCCTTCTGTTCCAGGGAGTTCCTGTTGGAGGTTTTTTCCCCTTGGGGTTTTTCCTCTGGGATTCCTTCTGGAGGGCACGGACTGTGGTGGCGTACTATTGTCAACAGCACCGTGGCTATCGGAAGGGGTCGCCCCTACCTCTGTCAGAGCAGGACTTGCAGGAACCGAGGCCGCACATCATCCCTCTCTGATACCGACGGTAAGCCCAGGGTGAATCGTGACAATAAGTCACCTCTAAAGTAGACTCTAGGTATCCCATAGGGCTGGGTGCCCTGTAAGTGAAAGGCAGGACATGTACTTTTTCATTTTTCATGTCCTGGTAATGAAAAACTCCCAAAGTTGTTTTTCATTACTGTGAGGCCTGCCCCTCCCATGGGCCAGCATTGGGAATTCTTTGTAATACTCTTAAGCTGTAACTCCTGATCTGAGAGGAGCAGCTGCATCATGTTTAGTACCATGGGAATAGTTATAATAAATCCTCTCTACTGTTAAAGACAGATCTTTTTCTACTGTTTTAGAATTGCCACTTTAAGAAAGTGGACATTTCCCTGCTGTCACTGCCCTGTGTGCCACAGCCTACAGTGACTCTGAGTGGCTTTGCTGTACTTTGCCACTCACTTTCTGCATCATCTTGAGTGGCTTTGCTGTACTTTAGCACCCACTTTGATCAACAACCTCGAGCAGCCTAGCTGTACTTTGCCACCCACTTTGATCAACAACATCAAGCGTCTTTGCTGCACGTTGCCACTCGCTTTCATCAACAACCTTGTTCGTCCTCAGCTGGATTTTGCTGCCCATTTTCTTCAACAACCCCGAGCGGCTTTGCTGGACTTTGCTGGCCACTTTCTTCTACAACCTCGAGCAGCTTCGCTTGTCTTTGCCACCTGTTTCCTTCAACAACCCAGAGCGGCATTGCTATACTTCACTGTCTGCTTTCCATCAACCACCCTGGCAGCTTTGCTGTACTTTGCCACCCGCATTTCACCAACAACCTTGAGTGACTTTGCTGAACTTGGGTACCCGCTTTCATCAAAGGCCCCAGGCGACTTTGTGCACTTTACTGTCCGCTCCAACCTTCAATGCCCAGGGCTGCTGCAATGACTTCCCCCTTGTTACTCTGGCCTCTGCCTCACATTTCCCACACAGTCCCTACCTGTTTCCTTGTGACTGCGCTTGGGAAAACCTTACCTGGGAGCCTAACACTCAGCCGCTCTCTAAGAAGAGCGCACACCGGACATTACCGTAGTCTGTGGAGACAACGTGCACTCGTGTCAAGGAGACCCAGGCACCACCTCTTTATTCCAGAAATTGTTTATCACTCTTGTTTTGCTTAACCCTATAGTTAACTAGAGAACTAATAATTAACTAATTAGATTTCTGTTTTTCTGATCTTGAGTTATACAGATAAACAAGTTTTTTTTTCTACACCTGTGTGGAGTCTTTTTGTGGTGTACCTCCGGTGATTACCGGGTGTGTGTTGCACAAATACTTTACACATCGCCTTCTAAGTTACGTCTGCCTGCTCTGTGTCAAGCTACCAGAGGGTGAGCACAGTTTAATTTAGGTCGTGTATTTTAACTTTCCCTAACTAGGATTGTGGTCCCTACTTGGACAGGGTGCATACCACTGCCAACTAGAGACCCAAATTCTAACACTAACTTAGGTACATACCCTTACCAACCAGAAACCCCATTTCTAACTCCATCATTTTCAAAGATACAATAGCTGCACCTTCTACATGAACATCCCACCAGCTACATCAAACACTTCAGGTTTAATATACAAATCACAGCCAACTTCTCCCTGGGCAGAACACACCAGACTACCAGGACCCGCACCAATTTCACTAGTGGTGTCATGGACGTTTTTGCACTGATCATCCTCAAAGCCAGCACCTTTCTCCTTCTTGGAGACCTTAACATTCACCTAGAAGACTGCACCAACCCAACTTCTATGCCCTTTCTAGAAAACCTCAGAAACCTTGGCCTTACTCATCATGTTACTGAATCCACCCACACTGCTGGATGCCTATTGGACCCGATTTTCTCCTTAAACAGCAACATCACAGTTGACAAGCCAGTAACTGTGACCTGAACAGACCATGCCTTTGTGAGTTTCAACATACCCATTCTGCACTATTACAGACCTACCACCACCTGAACTGCGCACTGCAGCTGACAAATCATCTCAGAAGAGGAGTGAGCTTCTGCTGTACCCAAACACTAGCCTGACAAAACCAACGACTTGCCGAAAGCCATCAAACCCCACAATAACTGAATCACTGTATGCACCACCACTTTGGCTCCCAAAGGCAAGAGCCCAACCACGGGCTAGCTGGTACACAGAGGAACCCAGGCCAACTACATACCCTTCTCACTCCTGCTATACCGGCAGAGGTCACAGAGAAACTAATCAACTAATGCCTCAAGAACCACCTTGGCATCCACCATCTCAGTGATTTCAGGCAAAACCACAATACAGAAACAGCACTCATCGGCGACACAGGTGACATGTGCATAATCTTAGATAAAGGAGACACAGCAGCTCACATTCTACTGGACCTCTCTTCAGCATCTGATACAGTCTCAAACCCTGTCCTCATCAGGTGCCTGCATTTGATTGTCATCCCCCCCGGACCCACTCTCTGCTGGATCTGCTCCTTCTTAATGGATAGAGCACAGGCTGTCACCCTGGCACTTTACTCATCGGAAACCCCCAAACTCATCTGTAGGCTGCCTGAAAGTTAATCGCTCAGCTCCTCCCTCTTCAATGCATGCACAATCCTTCTGGCAATGTAATCCATGCACGCAACATCAGTATCCTATTCTACACCGATGACATGCAACTTATACTCTCCCTCTTGCATAAGACCCCTAACACAAGAGAACAAGTTCACCACCTGCATGGCAGAAGGCGCTAACTGAATGAAAGCCAACTGTTTCAAGCTCAACACCGACAAGACAGAAGTAGTGATTTTTGGCAAGAACACCGCACCATGGGATCCCAACTGGTGGCCTCCTGAACTTGGACCCGCACCCATTCCCATAACGTATGCGAGGAACCTCAGAACAATCATCATCAGAAAAGTGGACAGGACCACACAAGTGAACGCCATAACTGCATGCTGCTTCCACACTCTGAAGATGTTGAGGAAGATCTTCAAATGGCTCCCCAGCAACACTAGAAAGGGTGTCACTCACCAGCAAGTTGGACTATGTGCCGGGATCGCCAACCATAAAGAACTCGCCAGCCAGACTCATCCTCAACCTCCCACACAGAACTCACATCACATCCCACCACACCTCAGGGAACTACAATGGTTCCTGATGCACAACTGTGCTCAATTCAAACTTCTCACACCCACATTCAAGGTACTACACAAAGCAGGCACCACTTACCTCAACAGTTGCATCTCTTTCCACCAAACATCCAGACACCTCCGCTACTAGCCCACATCCCACCATACACAGAACCAGTTCAGCAAGATGAGTGTTCTCTTGCATCACTTGTAAAACATGGAACGACCTTCCCCTGCACACACCAGAACTTCCTCCTCTCTAACTGAATTCTGCAAGAAGCTGAAGACCTGGCTTTTCAGTTTACCAGCCTGCCGTAGGCAAGGCTAGGCACACACACCTGCTCAGTGTCACGATACCCTTGCGGGTACAGGTTTGGGTGGAACCAACATGTGAGCTGTTGGGAGAAGCAACACAGGGGACCAATGTACAGGGATCAAATGGGTGAAAGAGAGCAGGGTGGCTCTGGTGGATAAAAAAGCACTTTGGTGAGAAGGCAACGTGGGGAGAGTGGAAGAGAAGCACATGAGCGAGAGAGAGAAACACGGAGCATGGCAAGGAGGGTTAGAAGCACACAAAGAAGACAGTAGGAGAGCATGCACTCTTGTAGAGTGCTTAAACAAAAAGAAAAAAATAGTGCTTGAAAAAGTGAGTAGTGGAAGGACATAATAATGCATCCATACTAAAGATGCGGGACAAACACAGAACTAGGAATAACCATAAAAAGAGGAAGGACAATTAATAAGAAGCATGGAAAGGAGAGTGACAATGAAGGCAACCAATTTTAATCAATGGTTGGACTCAAAGTCCACTGTAAGATAACAGTATTTCTTGCAACAGACACTACGTGCGATGTCTTAGGCGAGACCTAAAAACACAACTGCTGTTGGTTCAGCAGAGGCGATGCCCTTGGCACAAAGGTTATTTGACAGCCAGGCCACCAAAGCATAAATTCCCCTTGAAGGCCTTATTCCGAGATCCAGTTTAGTTCCAATGGTGCTGGTAAGTATTATTAGCTGCCTCACCAGAATTGCAGAGATTTCACCTGGTCCAAGAAGGTAAAATATGTAAAAGAGAAACCAGAGGTGGAGGGATTAATTATCAGCAAATCATCTATGGCCTTACTCGCTCTCCAGTAACTTTACATCTAAAGAGACCCTCAGGCTACCACTCATAATTTGGCACTCATTTGGTACTCAAAGTGACTTGTCCCCAATAGTGTTAGAAGCTTGGGAGAGCAAAGTGGACAATTTTCTGGGCCACGCATAATGAGGCCATAAGTGTTTCTGCTTAGTATATCTTCTGATGAACGACTTTTTTGGTGTTATACAAATGTATATGTGACATAAAAAGACGCTAAAGTCACAACTGTAGAAAAATGCCCTGAGTTAACAAACTTTACAACCTACACAAAGTGACAATGTTTTCCGTTGTGGCTTTGCAAGGGTTTTTAATAAAAATACAAGCTCTTGATTTAAAACAGGCAGAACCAGCCACTTAACAAAAACGAGCAGGAGCTAAAGGCAGTTTTTTCAAGTATATCAGTAAAAACATTTATTTAATCACAATGGCTGCAGCAGCAGCAAAGTGGTTGCAATCGCTATGCTCGGCTACCACGAAGTCACTCTAATGGAAAATTCAAGGGTCATGACGTGAGCAACTTCTCTCTAGACTGTTGAGAAATGTGGATACAACACATGGGAGTCTCAATCCCAGTATAAAAGCCTATCTCTAATTTCCTGATCACATGTGAATTGTGGAGTCTCGCGTTGCCTGTAATAAAGAAATAATGGAGCTGCTCAACTGTAATAAGTTATTATAGATGAGTTAGGACCTCAAAATACCAGAACCAGCTAAGGAGAAAGACAGGACATGCAGCTAAAGCCGCAGTGTAAATAGTGAAAATGAAACCTGGCTTTTCCTTCTTCTGCTCTGCATTTTCTAGATGCAGAGTGATCAGCAGAAAGGAGGTACTTATGGCAATATATGTATTTTTTGCACATTTTTTGTAATTATAAAATATAATCTGTCTGCATGTTTCTACACATTCTGAGCAACAGTGTTTCTTTTTTCTAATCTGACTTGCATTACTCGGATTCTAATATCTTTTGGTTACCAATATTCAACTACTTTTGGTGCGTTTCATTTTGTACTACAGTTTAGTACTTAATGTATGCAAACATCTCATCTCTTTTAAATAAAACAGCAAGGCCCCAAAACTTAAGCCTTTTGTTTGAAGGGTGATTGTTTGACCGTGTATTATAAGGAATAAGGTCCCCAATGATTAGAATTGTGAGGATATTGCAAGTCATCTTGGAGTTTCGTGACCTTTTAAAGGAACTCGGCCTTCGGTCTCGTTTCTCTATTTGCTGACAGAACTCCTGGGTGACTATTTAATGTTCGGCAGGGAGTACTGTATCCCATTTCCTCACAACAGAGTGGCACGTGGCAGTGCCTGCGCAGGAGCGTGAGGCATGGTGGGTAGGGATGCTCTTGAGAACTCTGACTGAGAGATGGGGAATGCACTTTTACATCATGAACGAGAGCGGGAACGCTGCAAATCTATCAATACTGGACTGCATCCTAATGTGTGTCCTCTGCTGCCACCTTGTGGTCTGAGCAGAGGGTCTGTTTCTTTTTAGCAATGTCTCGCATAACATGATAACTACATTCACTACTGATACGGCTTGCATGCAAGGGCGGAAGTGGTAAAAATGATTTTCAATGTGTGATAAGCAAATTTCGTTAATTTAATACAATTTTGTAATTTAAAGTAAGGTGTTATTACTGTGCTATAGACGCAATAAAACCACATCACTATCCAACAATGGCGTGCTTGTTACCACTAGGACTAGGTCTACCAATCATGTTTACAGTCGCAAACACTTCAGATTGGAGTGTGCACCGGCAAAAATGCGTTTTCGTAATATACCAATCCCATTTTAAGTAAAACTTTTAATGACTGCTAAAATGGGATTCGCACTTCATATCAGTTCGTTGTTTGCAAGGGGTGTTCTGTGGGCATCTCTTCTGTTGAGCCGGCATGTGAGGTATCAGTGTTTCACAACCGCAATCCGTCACAAAATATTGATACGTTATGACTCCGAAATTGGAGTGATAAGCCAATCATAAAAGGGAATTTGTAAATGCAAAGGAAACGTTTATTGGATAGTAGGCGGTGGTCTATGCAAGCTGTAGGCCCCTTTCTAGCCCTGACATCACAGCTTTGAAAGTGAAAAACATTGTTTCTTTATGTAAATCATATTTAAATGTACAATTGTGTTAGCAGCATGGTTATTCACTGCAATAACATAATGGTCGATTGAGGTCTTTGGTGCACAGGTTTCGTCTAAGAAGACTGGGGTGGCACGGTGAGCAAAAGAACAATGGATTAAACCCAGATCTGTGACTGGGGGTGAGTGTTTGCATTGTTCAGCACTCCGTCCATCATCCTTTTGTGTTGCTAAAGTTGCCCTAAGTGGGAAGGGTATGCCCAGATGTGGGTCCTGTGCTTACAGTGCCACTGGATTCAAGCTAGCCTGGCTGATGAAGGGTGATACCCTGAAACCGGTCCCAGGATGCTTGTTTCCGGTCCAGGGAGGACTTGGCTTGGCAGTTCGGGCTGGACTGTTCCCTTGAGGAACAGGGTCAAGACTGATTTGCATATGGCTGGGTCCAAACTGGAATGGCATGGGCAGCAAAAGAACGATGGATTAAACCCAGATCTGTGACTGGGGTGAGTGTTTGCATTGTTCAGCACTCCATCCATCATCCGTTTGTGTTACTTCATCTAAGAAGGGTCCTTATCTAATAGGGGTGGGCAGAACTCATGGAGTTTCACTGCTGCATTGCAATTAGAGCCAATAGCGCAAGCAGGGCTGAAAAAGCAGCGCACACTGCACTATGCGGAGCGCAAGAGAGCGCGGCCATTCAAGTTGATTTTGCTGCCGCTCAAGTAGGAAATGTACTCAATAGCAATTCAACTCGAGAAGTAGCCCTCTCACTACGACTGCTTGCAACTGCTTTGGTGGGAAAATGCCAGTAGGGGATGCCAAATCTTGCTCACATTTCTAGAGGCTTGCAGGAAAAAAAATCTATCACTTGGCGTAATTCGAGCGGATCTCTGTTTTGCAAGAGTAACATTGAGTCGCCAAATTCCACAGATGGAATAAAACATTCCGCTCACCCCTAGTATCTATTTAGATGACTGTTATTTTAGCAGCAATACCTTGAGTACCATGTCAAACTGTGGCACTTCTAATGTTCTAGAAATATGGTAGTAATTCATGTCATAATTCCTGCAGTTTGCTACCGAGTCATATCATGGTCGTGGCCGGACTTTTGCCACATGAGTGGAAGTGGCCTTTTAACCTCTTCTCATGTGTCACCATGAACACAGATTGCTGAATATAAGGGGAATCTAGTTGCCCCTGCGGGCAGCCCTAAAATGTCTTTCAAGTACTGCACTGTCAAGAACAGGCCTGGAAAACATCACAAATGAATGATGCATGCATACAGAGGTAATTCTGTCACCCCTACATGTCCACCAGAGTGCTAAACAATGCTATGTAGAGTCAAACAGGATTAGTGTTATGTGCTGGGAACCCGCCCTTGTAGCAAAAAACATGGCACCTTATTTCATGGGACATTTGCCCGGGTGGTGTCACTCAGAGGCAAATAAGAGGTTTTCTTCAATGACAGAGTATGGGGTACATGGACGACCATGATTTGACTCTTGAGTTTCTGTTTTGAGAACTGAGTTATTTTTTGTCACCTGCTGCTTAGGGGCAGAACCAGCTCCAAGAGTGGAACCAGATCTCGTCATATTTTCAGTTTTGCAACAGAAGTCAAACTCTATAATTCTTCATCAAGATGACCCATGAGCCTGCACACAGTTGTACAGAAAAGCGAACACGTTGCGCGCATGATCCTCGCGCTCAGTCTGCTTACTGCTTCCTGAAGCATTATGTGGAGGGCTTTGGCACATGCTTCTCACAGAGGATTCTTAAGGCACTTAACAGCTTTTATTTTCTATATGAGGGATCCTAGCTTTCTTCTGACATGACAAATGGCCAAAGCATCCACCCACTCTGGTCTGTGAGCAGTATGTCACTTCTAAGATGCCCAAAGTATCTCATACAGAGACTGCTCAAGTCAAACTTTAAAGATAGTACATCACCTAGCAAAGGAGGTAAATTACAGATTCTAGTCTGATACAGGCCCACCACAATACGATATCTGATAAATGTATGCTTTCAATAGGTAAAGCTGTGAATTATGTGGTGTATGTGATACCTGCCAAACTTTCATCCTCAGAGCCTTTTCCTACCTGAGTAACTCCTGCAGCCTCATCGTCTTTGTCTTTGTCCTTGAGAACGTAATCAGCAATAAACCCTGCATGAGAGTTTCTCTCACTGCCAATGATGCTGTACTATTGAGGATATCGATGATGACCTCATCGAGGAGGGCCAAAACAACAACCATGATCTCAATCTTCAACCAATCATTGAAAATACAATCAATGACAGCCTCAAGCTGAGACCAACGAGCTCCGTTGAAAAGGGTGTCATTGATGATGGTTCAACTGGCATGCGCATTTATGACGTGAGCGGCAACATCATGGACCTTATCGTCAGCATCAAAAATTCTGCTTCTCTTCTGGAGCTGCGAAGACATGCATCATTTGTGAGGAAGAGGTGGCTGTCATGAAACTTATTGAGGTCACTACAGATCCCAGTGAACTAAGGATGCACGGCGTCACTCGGGAATGAAAGAGGAGCTGAGGACCTGCTGATCATTTAAAAAGAACCCTTTATTCATGAGACACAATTTCTGCAAAAATTCTATGTTTGCCTTCCTGCAAAATATTGCTCGGTTTAGGAGATCCAGAAAGGGTGGGACAGCCTTTTCTTTGCTAGTTCCTGCCCTTGGAAAGTCCTTCAATTTGGGACTGAGGAGAACCTATGATATGTTCTCCTTGTGAATGCTTCTGAAAACTTAAATGTGTAGTAGCATGAGTTGTGAGCAGTGTTGCAGTTTTGGGTTATTTTTCCTTTCTGCTGCCCAGCACAGGGAAACCCTACGTGATTTGTTGTGTACAATGATAGTTATTAGATAACATAACTAAATCCTTCACCTCTGAGACCAGATCCACCACCAAAAGAGTTAAAAATCTACTGCTGTTTTGTTATGTCATGTCACATTATGTTACCCTGTGTTATGTTAAACTGCTTACACACAGTGCTCATACAGCCAGCACTGTTTTATGCCACTTTTATATAAAGCAATGAAAGCAGTGCATGGGTGCATGACCGCATACATTACTGGATCTGAAGAGCCTTCAGATGGTGAGATTCAAGATGAAAATAAGAGGCAAGGGTTACCAAAGAAGGGAAGCTATCACTCTGAAAGCTCGATCTCTTAGCCGAGCAATCCAAACGAAGGTAAGAAAAACAGCCCACTGGAGGTGGATCTTAACTTACGCATACTGAAAGAATGTGTCTCTTAAGAACAGAGATCCAATGCCATTGGAGGCCCTGTACACAATGTTCTGAGCATTGTATAAAATATGCTTCTGAATTGAGAGTCCAAATCTAATCCATTAAGGAAAATGCAAAGGTGATAGGTGGAATGTTTGCAAAAGTTTCAGCAACTGACAATCGCTCAGGCCACATTCCAGTCCATTGTTTTTAGCCCATTATGCCATTTCATACAGAGACCAGCCAATGAAAATCAGCCTTGGCCCTGCTCCAATGGAAGCAGTCCAGCATGGACTGCCAGGTCAGGTCTCTTCTGCAACCCCAGCAGGCTCAGCCCAGGTTCACCCTTTCTTACTCCTCAACAGAGAGGTGTGGCTTGAGGACTGTGGCACGGTGAGTATGGGACCAATGTCTCAGCACTTCTGTCACACTGAGGGCGTCTCACTAAGAAAAACACCAACATGATGGGTGAAATGCAAGCAAAAAGTCTCCATCATTGGCATTCCCATGGAACCTGCTTTGAATCCATCTTTTTTATTCACTGTGCCACTTCAGCCAAATGCAAAGGAGCCCTGGTCCTGCTCCTAAAGCCTAAACTGCCAGGCTAGGTCTCATATGTTTTATTATTATTATTGTAATTATTATTATTATTATTGCTATCTCTTTATCCATTGGTCTGTTCAAATGCCATTCACATTTTGCTTCTGTCCACCATAATATACAGCACTGGGCAATGGGTCAGTCTATTTCTGCCTTTGGCTCTCTTGCTCTGTGGGAGATGGCATTTTTTCCTAATCAGGTGAGCACATTTGCATAATAAGAAGTGAACTTCAGTGCCAGGGCTGATGTGCCAATACTTCATTCTGCCAATGCGCTTTTCTTTCCATTCATGATATACTATTTGTCGTTGTTGTCCATTTAAACTATGTCTTCGGGTTACAGTAGTGTAAAGCTAATAATGCTTTTTTTTATTTCCACTGATAACAACCATATTTTCATGTGATGTGCATTAACAATAAGGAAGATGTTATGTCTGTTCTAATTAGACCTGTCTGCTAGAAAGCGCATGTACTTTTATTTTAATACGCAGTGTGATTTTTAGTTCTTTTTTTAGTTAACAGTTTTATTGCAAGTATTTGGCCGCCACCTTCTGGCCACTGCATGTTTTGGTTTCTTTTTCTCTTCTACTCTTTATTTTGTGGCTGATTGTTTCCAATGAAAAACCTAAACTCAGCACCAGCTTTCTGAGACCAGACATGTTGGCTTTCCCAATGCTTGTTAACTGCCTTACAAGGAAAAGAAGCCTGACTTAAAGAAAGGTGTTAATCTGTTCTCAGGTCACAGGATTTATGGGATCCTCCTGCCACACTGTTTTTTTCCGCATAATTATGGTCTTGCTCCACTTGTGGTACAATATATCATATGCTGCGTGATGTGCAAATGTAAAAAATGTTTCTAGCTCAACAGATCAAAGGTTATTAAAATGCTGCCACTTGTGTTTCAGCATTGTGACAGGCCACTTGCAAGGTTAACCTTTAATTCTTATTAAAATGGTCTTCAAGAATTGTTTGTTTAATAGGATAGCTAAGCCCAATAAAACTAGCCTTTCATACATACTGTTACTGCTCAGGCACTCTTTTTTAATTCATTCAATAGATTCTTTGTCAGGTCGCAAGTTATGTTTGTGCACAAGATACTGGGAAGTTAGAAAAGATGGCACACAAAACAATGGAAAATACATACTCAAAAGACCACATTTCCCAGACTCAAATCTATAGCCCAGGCAGTAGATGAACAGCACAATCAGGCTCAATTCCCAGTTAAAAGTGACAAACCACGTTTTTCAGCCACACCTGTGTAGTGTTCCCTTGTCCTCCAACACTGATTGTTGTAACTTTGTTTTTCAACACAAAACACCTATGGGCAACTAGGTTTGACTAGGTCCAGTAGAGAATCAAAGGATATTTGGAATACATGCCCTACCCACTTTATGTAGTGGCACGCTTAATCACCGGCGCCTATGCACACCATGGTAGGATAATACCACCATGGCTGACTGAACTAGAGCTGGGAGGTCTTATATAAATCACTACTGGATTTACAAAATGGATCCAGAGAAATTAAAAAGAGTAAAAGTCGTAGGGTATATCCAAGGGATTTTCTTTATTGTTTGAGTACCCTAGATATGATTAAAATCAGCTGTGGGCTGGATTAGAATATCAATGGCTTGACTCCCCATACATAAGCCAACATCTTTCAGCCATCATCAATCAATCAATCAATCAGTACACTTGTAAAGCGCGCTACTCACCCGTGAGGGTCTCAAGGCGCTGAGTGGAGGGGGGTGCTGCTACTGCTCGAACAGCCAGGTCTTGAGTAGCCTCCTGAAGGTCAGCAGGTCTTGGGTCTGTCTTAGGAGCAAGGGGAGGGTGTTCAAGGTCTTTGCGGCGAGGTGGGAGAAGGATCTGGCGCCGGTGGTCACTCTTCGGATACGAGGGACGGTGACGAGGGTAAGGTCGGCTGAGTGGAGCTGGCGGTTCGGGGTGTAGAAGGTGAGTCGTCTGTTGAGGTAGGCTGGGCCGGTGTTGTGGAGTGCCTTGTGTGCATGGGTGAGGAGCTTAAAGGTTATCCTTTTGTTGACGGGGAGCCAGTGTAGGTCTCTCAGGATGGGAGTGATGTGGCTGTAGCGGGGTACGTCGAGGATCAGGCATGCAGAGGTGTTTTGTATACATTGCAGTCATTTAAAGCCTTATGGGTCTAAGGCCTTCTTCAGGTCTGTTAATGTTCCTGCCTGTCTACTCATTCGCAACATGCATAACAATAAGGCAAAAGCCTTTCACCTTCTATTAAAACTCCTCTTGGAAGGAACCTAGGTTCAGTAGTAGATAAGGCAAATGAATGATTCAATACAGGATCGCAGATGCAACATGCAATCAAAATCTATGTCAGTATATTACTCAGTTTAGGGGTTGCTTAACAATGATGGCCTCCAGCCATCTACCCTATCATCAGCACATCAGACTTCTCCCAGATCAAGGTTTTCTATTTGGTGGAACACAAACAAAGATATAAGCCGGTGTGATAATGGGAAGCAACGCAAACTACTGCAAATGTGCATTGCACATGTGAGCTTGCAGATTTTTGTGTTATTAAATTACGAAAAGGGCGTTACTTTGCACTTACGGCGAGCACCTGTTGTAGCTTATTCCAGTTTTAAATTGACTGAAGGGTTTCCAAACAACAATCTATAAAGTTTATCAGCCCAGTTATCTGAAGGTCTCTCACAGGGATACTGATAGGACGAGCAGAGTTGCTGTCCTAAAACTTCTGTAAATTCTTCTTCAGAAGGTGTTGTTTCATGCAACATAATGTTGCTTATACCCCCCACGTCCTAATGAAGACCCACCTAGAAGGTTCCAAGTATATATAGAGTCGAAACATTCATGCTCTTTGGTTGCCTGGACTAAAGGTCATCTTCCTTCTTCGGACTTCTAAGGAATTCTGTTAGGTGCCTTCTGTGAATCGGATTAAAACTGAACCGGCAGACGTCCAGCAGGTGGCTTGCGCACTGCGTTTTCATTTTATTTGTATTTTTATTTTTAATAATTTTATCTTTCACATGTCACCCTGCATGAGCACTTATGTCACACTTCTGCACATGTTGACGCTGGCGCAACCTTAGTTGATGTACATAGATTGCCTAATGTACCTTGAACATGATAAATGCTCTGTGCAGTTATTTCTCTCCTGGCTATGTGTTTTTCTTCTTCTTGTTTTCCCTTTTATTGTGTATTGAGCTATGACTTTGGGCCCCTTAAGGAAATATAGGTTCTCCAGAACAGTTTTCGATACCGACAGGACTTTATTTTGTGTGTATCATGATGTACTTACTAGACATATTCTTACTGATGCATTGGAAATGGAGAATGCACATTCGATTTGTTGGGTTGACTCAATCTCTAAGGCTGTTCACCAGAAGGGCTATCATGATGTTTTGCCTTACCATCTTGAATACTTGTATCTTCCAAACAGCAATTAGTCTATTTGTTTCTGGATTTGGCAAAATCTAAAAATGCTATATTTGTCTTGGGTAAACCATCTGTAAGAGCTTAACCCCCAAAAATTATTTTGTAAATAGAACTTTATTTGGGTCATGTTTCTGGTGCATACAATAGAATTCTGTTGACCAGATTACAGGTTGCCCTTATGGCTTGTTATCTTATTTTAGAGTGTTTTGTAAAGCAAAATGTTACTCCCATGAGAGTATCCTGGCAGCTGAAGCTGCACAGAGTGAACATCTAGACATAACCAACTAGACTACTACTTTAAAAAGCCAGGCTTCAAATGCATTTTTAAAGGAATCTAGCTACAGGCATGAACAAATGGCAAGTGTAAGTTTGTGCCAATGCCAGGAAGCCAAGTATGAAAAAGGAGTGACCCCCACTTCTAACTCGGTGGATATGTTGACCACGAGCAAGGGTGGATGATCGGAGAGCCCTGTTGCGATGGTAAAAACAGACGCGCAAGTGTGGAGATAATGAAGGTCGCCATTATAAAGCCTTCTATAGACATGAAAGAAAAACTTGAAAACTTGAAAATAATACACCTTCTTATGGTCAGTCAGTGAAGAGATTTAAATTGGGTACTTGAAGCTGCTCTTGGTGGCAGCCAGCAAATCAATCTGGCTGCAATATTCTGAGCCATGATAGAATAGAGGCATCAATGCCCAAACATAGGGCATTGCCATAGTCTAATCAATTCGTAATTAAGCCCTGTGTGATAAGCTGCCTACAATGCAGGGGGAGCCAGGTAAATATTTTCCTTAGGATACTTAGGATCTGATAGCAAGAATCATGGGCTGCAGTAATATGTGCATTCATGCTAAGTGTATTGTCTAGAAGGATGCCCCGATTTCTGGCCTCCTTCTTAGGAGAGGAGCCTCTTCAAGCTTGAGTGGCCACCAGTCATCCAACCATATACCATTTACCCTAGTGGACATGACAATCTCAGTCTTTCCCAATTAAGTATGAAGCAGTTCTTTTTCATCCAAAGGGCCACAGGTCACATGCACCCGCAGATTCTAATTCTAGCAGATCTCTTTGTTTTGCTTGCCCATTTTTTAAAGTTCAGGTGCTAGCAGTCTAAAATGTAAAGCTGTTGTGCTCCAAAACTCCAGTCAGCGGGTGATCTTTTAAATTCTGTTGTGTCAGATGATTATGGTGTGTGATCTGATTCCTTTCATATGGACTTTTTTGCGGTTCCATGCTGTATCCCACATTATTCTACACCACCGATACCTGTCTATGCTTAGCTATAATGAAACTGCATACAGCATGGAACAGCCCACTTCAGTCTTTGGATGTCTTGTGCCTTAGAGTAACAGAATGAGTGCGCTTTACTGCTAGGTCGGTTGATTTGTTTTAAATTTTCTTCTTTTAGAATTCTCTTTTCATTTTTTCCATTTTTATCTTTCTAAGTTCATTTTTAAAAGCATACTATAGCTCCTTGGACATTGCTAGCAGGCATCTTGCTTGCTGCTCATTTCATTTGCAGTGCTCTCTATCTCATGCAACCGTCATGGATGATATTGTCTATGGAATTTCAATGTTTACCATTCCAAGATGGCCAACATATTTGTTCTAAATGTGGTGGTGATGCGGGAACTTAAAAATAAAAATACACTGCTTTGTTTAATTTTGGTATTGCAAGCATATGCTCACCATGCCTATGTAATTGTGTTTGCACGTGCCTTTTATTGTGATTGTGTAAGTAGGTTTCTGCAATAATGAGTCACTGGGCAAACTAATGGATATATGAGTGCAATTATATGTGACAGGATGCATGTATAAGTTACTGAGTGTCTAGGCACATCAATGATTCTAGGTCAGGGTTGTGGCCTTATGGTCAGACCATGTGAGGTTGGAGTCCTGGTCTTGGCTTAACATCCTATTCATTCTGGACAAATCACTTAATCTTTCTGTGCCTTAAAATATGTATTGTAATGCAGTGATTATGTAAAGTACTCTAATGCCCTTGAACTACATTTGAGTAATATTGAAAAAGAACTGCAATGAAAAATAGAGGGAATTTCATGTATAAGCCAGATCTAGTGGTATTGCTGATGCTTGATAACTAATTGCTTTCTGCAGCTAATGTTTTTAGGTTTATATTTCTAAATAGGAATATATGGGATTTCCTTATCTATCCAATTTTTTTAGTGGCATGGACATGAATATACAGACAAGACAGCTAAACTACCGGTCAGGTAGCAGCCCTACAACATGAGAATACATGCCAACACTCCCAAATTAGTTGGGAATCTCAAATGTTTTAAACAAATTATGCTATTAGTTTACCTTCCTTATGCATAAAAATACAACCAATGCAATGCATGATGAGGTAGGGATTAAAATCCATTTGATTTTTCCTCTATAGGATACCTCTCTTTTATGGGTCTCTAAAAGTTGGCATATTGCGTAAGCAGATGTTTTGAACTATGAGTTAGTTTTTTAGCATAATTTTCTGTGAAGAAACAATTTATTAATTCTGCTATTTGCAGTTCATCTTTGGAATCATTGAACCAGTGCATATTTTTTAAAATAATGAGTGCTGGTGCCTACAGCTTTGCTCAGAAGCACCATTAAATGTTGGAGCGCTGAACACCAAGGCTGCATTGTATTGATTCCACCTTGAACCTCTTTAATTCAGTTTTAGACACTTCCGGACAATTTATCTCATTGTGTGGGTTTCGGTTTTCTCGCTTTCAGATGGTTTTCCCATCTTTCTCTTCCTCCTTCTTTCCTCATAGCGGGCCTGATTCACAAACGTAAGTACTATATTTTTTAGTTTAACAAACTATGAGTTTAATTTTACAGATAGTAATTTTATGAATGCAGAGACTTTGCATTCAAGGAAAGTGGAATATTAAACAAAAAAAAATTGAGAGAATGTATTGCCCCTATTGACTTCCATCGAAGAAAAAGGCAATTTCAGACTGGAAGCAGCTCACATAAAGCCATACTTGGCTCCAAAAATTGGAAGTCTCCTGCCTGAATCGGGTCTATTGACATCTATGCATAAAAGGATAGGACAGACTGATCTTCTTATGTGCTGAGACTCCACCACTAGTGCAGAGTCTCAACAGTTGTAAAATTACTATTACTACAATGTAATTTGTATTTTATTAACAGCCCAAAAAAATAGTAAATGTACACATAGTGTAAGTTTTACATTTGTGATTCTGGACCTTCGGTGTTTTTTCTCCCTCTTACTGTCCGATGAGAAGAACTGAGTGGCGATCCCGAAAAATGAGTGCCAGGAAGTCCCATCAGATAAAATTAAGCAATGCCCTGTACACCTGTCATGTCACTGAACTACTCTTGAAACTAGTTGAATTTAATTGAGGTGTTTCAACCCCAAGGTGGCCGCCACTTGCGACATACGACCTGTAAAGGCTCGTTCTAGCTCTTGAGTCTGACAGCACCGTGCGCCTGCGCACACCGTCCCCCTTTCCCCTGGAGGCGGGGCCTCGCAGCCGCCATGTTTGGCCTCGGGTTGAGTGAAGCGTCAGCAGCGGCAGGGACGGAAGCGGCAGAGTGAGCGCAGCCGCAGTCCCCCTCTCTCCCCAGCCGCCTCTGTCCACCCGTCTGCACCATGGAGGGCTGCCTGACCCGCCTGCTGCTGGCCTCCGCCGCCTTGCTCTGCCTCTGCCAGGCACAGGAGCTGCTGAATGAAGAGGTGAAGCGCACCCTGGACCTCAGCACCCACCTGGCCAAAGTGACGGCCGAAGTCACCCTGAGCTGCCAGGGTCCGGGCGCCGCCAACTCCTTCCTGGTGGCGCTGGAGCCCGACCTGGAGAACCGGCTGGCCTACCTGGGGGTCAGTACCTACCTCTGCGCATGGTGGCAAGGGAGAGTGGGCCTGGAGGGGGCAGAGGCAGACTCGGTGCTGAAGACCAGGGTCCATGGTCCACCCGCTTGACAGTTGCGACACTTGTGTGCATTGCATGTGCAGTTGGGGGTGTTCCCCTGGGGATGCGGTAGGTCACACATCTGGGGTGCAGGGGATCGGTGCCATTCATACAGTGTCTATGTCCAAGCTGCAGTAAGCACACAACTACGGTCAGTAGCGTCCGTGTCACTTGTAGAGATAGGATGGATGGGTGCTGTCTCACCCAGGGATTGTGTACTGATCGGTGGAAGGAGAGGTGAGGGGCACAAATGAGGGGCAATTTTGATCGTGTGTGTGTCTCGCATGCACAGCTTTGGACGGTGCATTGAGTTACAGTGTCCAGTGATTATTTTAAGACTTTGTTGTCAATTAAGTGCTCAATTGTTTTAGTAAGCAATATAGTCTTCAGTACATGGAACTATACTGATGCACACACGTTGCCAGTGACATTCATGCACCTTGAGTGTGCAACATGTTATGGGTGGTCAGGTGTGGTGGTAGCAGGTGTGCGTTTGAAAGCAGTGACTTCGTGTTAACCGGGATGCCTACCTTTTGTTCTGCCGGATGTCTTGTAGTTATTAACACATATGTATTTTATACATCTTTGCCATGTGCTCTACCCATTACACCCGACATAATGTAAAGACATGTTTGTATTAGTAGACAGATAGTGATTAAGCCCCGAAGATGAATGGAATTTGCTCGCTCCCCGAGTAACTTTAGTTTCAGTTCTTTATCTTGTTATTTTTTTGGTACGCTTCACAAGTGGATGGCGGTGATATTTAAGATATGTGATTTTCATGTTAGTTTAGGAATGTGTCCACAACATTATTTGGGTAGCAGTGCCATCATTAAGTGAACATGGGGCACTGTTACCTAGCCTCCTATTTCATAAACATTAATTAATCTCCTTCACCCCTGTCCGATTCTGCCTGTTCCACACTGGATACATTTCATCCACACGTTCTCACTACTCTGTTTCGAATAGTTCATTGGTGATCGAGCTGGACTATCGGATCAGCTTCCTCAAGTGATAACGTTACAACTTCCTACTGTTTAACAAAAGTTTCATATTTGCTTACAGCTCACTGTTAGAACTCCCCACTCATGACCAGTTCTGGGACTCCAGTGTTTGGCCACAATTTCCCTGCTCTTCATTCTGCTCACTTCTGGCAACACTGCGTCTGTCATACGTCTCTTGTCGCCCTGCTTATAGTTATTTTGTTGTCTCCTTCCCAGGATTTTTCCCCCAGCAGAACAGGTTTCCTGGCGCTTGTTCAGGAAGATGCTACTTGTTCCAGTGCACGTTCCTTTGATGCACTAGACCCATTACTCGCCAGTGCTCATTAGGGAGCGAATCTCGCTATCGGGGTTCTTTGTGTTTTGTCGATTTCTCGAACGTTCACTTGCTAAAATTTTCAATTTTAATTGCTTGTTACTCCTTGCAACACGAGCTCTAATCTACATTCAGTCTTTATGGAGAGATGGTTAACCAGCCTGTGAAATACTGGTATTGCAGCCACTTACTAGGGCACATTGTATAACATCCTTTTTCTGTACATTGTCTGGAAGCTAGACGAAATCACGAATGTCGTCTGTTATTCTACCGCAGTGGTGAAAACTAATGCTAGACAACTTATGAAGACATGTGAGCAAGGTTGGGATTGTAAAGGTCTCCCAACTAAAAGGTGATTTTCATTAGCCAAACACTACTAATTAAGAAATACACATTGCCATGGATTATTGCTTATTGGCAGACGTGGGCGAATTTTTCTAGGAAATAATTCAGGCAGTGGTTCAGTGTGTTCTGCTACCTGCATCTCACAGCCTGCTACTTCAAGTCGGAGATAAGGCATTGTGATACCCAGGCTAAACCGTGCTAAATTAGAGTGAAGGAGTTATGCGTTAGTACATATGGATAGAAGTGCAGTTATAGGAATGCACTATGTAAATCAAGTATAGGTACTTATGGTTATTCATGCTTTCCTGGTTGGTTAAGATGCTATATTTGCTTAGAATTAAGGGGTGCTTTGTTTCTTATTGTGATATGTTTCTGTCCCCCTTCAAGCATTTTCGTGCAATATCACCCATGCATGAAACATAGTTGTAGACTCTAAACTAGTGTGTGCGGTTTGTATGCGGACGTTTTAAGGCGACTCCTTACCATGGGCTATAACGCATTTTAGTGAAGGGCAGGTACTTGAAGCAGTGTGTCTTGCAGGGCGGGTGGGTCGTCACAACTAGCCTCTAATCAGGACGTTTATGTAGATGTTCTTTTCATTCATTCGTGCACGTTAATATTACTATCGGTTGTACGGCTGACGTGTGGTCTTTTTGAAACTAGTTCGCACGTAAGTGTGTTTTTCTACATCGTTGCTGTGGTGTAAGTTGTCAGCCCTATTCGTACACTGCACGTTAATTTGTTTAATTGCTCGTGGTCTGTTTCATATTCATCTGCTGGACTGTTTCATTTTTACCTGGATAGTGTTTGTTATGGTTGATACCCAGCGAGGGGTAAACGTGGGTTTAAAGTGTTGCACCCACTGCAGTCAAAGACGTGGAATACACCATGTGCTGCAACTCTCGATGTGTGCAACTCTAGATACAGATGAATAGGAGGGCGAGCTGCTTTCCTTGTGTATTGATCGGTGACTTTGGAACACAGAGGTTCAAGTCTTCAGTTGTACATTCATGCACGGTGCATATTCCCCTGTACTCCAGGGATTAATGCACAGTAACAGAGGCCCGGTATAATATATTTTAGGTTGGGCACCTGGAGCAGCTTGTTATTGTGTATTTGTTAAATGGACGTCACACTGCAGTCCTTGGTGATCGTTGTCCCATCCCCCTTGCGTTGCTTTCTAGCTCCCTCTGGTTAATGTGCCAGTTTTTTTTATCTTTAAGTTAAGACAAAGACTTTCCACCGACAATTAAGTACTTTAGTCTACGTGGCGTGTTTCAGGACGCTACTGTGTAGTATTATTACTTTTTCTCACAGCAACAATAAAGGTTTCAGAAAAGCCTCCGTTTTCGGTATCATGGATGTATTCCACGTTTTCCCCCCTCTCGGATGCATGCATCACGAAGTTTAAGGGTGAGTGCTTTCGTTGCGGACCCCTGTATAAGCTCATCTATAGCAGAGTCACCGCAGCTCTTAAGCTCGCAGCCCGTGATTAGTACACGCTTCCGTGGAGGGGCCTGGCCGTCTGCCTGACCCTGGAGGAAGTAGTAGCGTGCGGTGCGGGGGAGGCGGCCAATCAGCGGCCGCCGTGCGGGAGAGGCGGCCAATCCGAGGCCGCCGCGGGCTCTTCCGCCTGTGCGCCGGGGTCTGGACACGTCAGCAGAGAGCAGCGGGGCCTGCACGAGCGCAGCGGACCGTCACGTGCTCACAGCACTAGGCGCTAGCCAGGCCAGCTCTGTCAGTGTAGCGCTTCTCACAGCAGCCTGGGGCTCCTTGTACTGCTCTGAATGACTTTTGTGTGGTTAAAGTTCTGCATAAGATTCTATTGGCCAATAGTCCACATCATACTAAAGGACGAACAGACGAAAAGTTGCCGACCTACCACCGCAACTTAATAACATAATACACTAGTACAAAAGGCAAATAGCAATTCAGTACCAGCGTACTGCAAGAGGCTACAGCACAAGACAACACAATAATACAATTGCGTTTTCTAGCTTGGTTGCGTGTGTGTTGTTGTTTTTTTTTGTTTTTGTTTTTTGTTGAATTAATAAAACCTACTGAGAGGATCACGAGCACCGCAGCGGGCATACCAGCTGGAATAGAGGAGTGTCCTAAATGTCCACGATTGGGTTGTTTGGAAGAACCAGTATAGAGTGGGGTACATAATGTAATGGTCAGAATGGATGAGACAACTACGATAACAGTGGGATTGAAGAAGACATGTTGGTAACACTTCATTTGCTATCAGGGACTTAAGGTTATTTTTATTGTGTTGATATTGTGATGTGCTGTTTTGTTGCTCTGTAGATGTGTTGGATTATTATTACGTTGTTTAGGGTCTATAACTAGGATGGCTTGAGCATTCGTGTTGGAAGGAAGTACCATAGGTTTGTAACCGTTTATGGGTGGCAATGTTTATTCATGTATTTGCTGTTTAATGTTATAGTGGTTTGCGCTCTGTATGCTTTTAATGGTCTGCACATCAATAAATATTTGTGTGTAGTTGAATGCTATAGGTAAGAGGCAAATGAGTTACCCATTGTGGATATGCTGTGGTCATCCATACCTAAATGCAAATTGTGGCATGATGGACACCTCAACATGATTGTAACCTATTCTGGCGTAGTGCTGGCCCTTGAGTTATGATGGCACATCTTGTCATAATGTCCCTTCAGTAAATTTAGAACTGTTGCAATTGCAAGTGGGCAGTACATTGCAATGCACCTGGTACCAGTTGTTATTGGGTCCTTCGGAATTGCATGTTTTTGCTTTAAACTTAAATATTTCATCTGTTGAAAGCTGTCAAAATCTGTTTGAAAGTGGGCGTGGAACGAGATTAGGAGCACTTGTTGCAGAAACATTTGTTACTTAATTAGATTCCTTAAAGTCTAGTTCCCCGTTATTTTTCCACCTTGACCTTACCAGGGCGCCAAATGACTGTACCTCCGGGCATGGTGAAATAAAAGGGATAAGTTAGGGCCACTCGAAATTGAGGTACTGAATAAAAAAAATAAAAACATTTTGTATTCCTTATGCTTTTTCAGTGTATGGCAAAACTTCACATAACTTTCCAAAATCAGATCTCTACATACGTTTTATTAGGTGTTGATAATGTGCAGTTTTGCAAAAGTGGAGAAAGTAGTTTTAGATCATTGGGATTTTTTGGACATCTGGAATGTAATAAATGCCACCGTGAGACCATGCCCCTATATTTCAGAAATAAGTTCTGGACTGAGAATGTGTCAGAAGGACTCTGGCTGTGCCCTGCCGGGCATCGGTGGGCATAAGGCATTGGCTGCACGCACCCTGACATAGTCAAAGACCAAGCCCTTTATAAAAATGCTCTTTTGTTTTGGCTGAAAGTTGTGCCTAGTGTGGGCTGAGGGTTTGACTTCAGCAGCGCTATGTGTTAGGTATTTGAGTCTGTGATCCTGAGCAGAGGATATAGCTAAGGATGCACCTTATGACAAGCTGGTACTGGGACAGTGGCACTCAAGATGCACAGCTAAAAGTCATACCTAGTGCCTGCGGAGCATGGCATTGCGCTGTCCTCGCTGTGTGAGGAGTTACTGGGTGTAGAATTTTGCGTCAGGCCACATCTTGTGTCCAGGGCCTGTAGACATTGGCAATGAGTACTATGGTCCAGGGTAAATACAAATGAATTACAAAAAAATCTTTAAAAAACATCAGTGAAATAACAAACTGCTGTTACGCAAATTTAAAGCTATTATAAGTTTCTAACCAATGTTATTAAAAATACATGCATTACCTGGAAAACGGTCAGCTGAACGACATTTTGTTTGTCATCCAAAGCTTCTAAGCTTCTGATATTCCCTAGTTATGGTTAGCTGTAGACGTCTCAAGAATTCAGGTGATACGGATGACAAACCTTAGAAACAACCATTACCTCATTGAGAGAACGCACTCGCTGGGTTTTTTCACATCTGTTTTCTCTCATTGAAAATGCGACCTTTTGTATTAGGTCTGCAAGGACACTGTGCACTGCATCTCATAGAAGTTCCTTGCAAACTGGAAGAAGGAAGACTTCGTGTGCATAAGGTGTGATTCCTTGTTCATGATGAGGAGTCAAAGTGGGTTACCTTCTCTCCTACCAGCATCGGGGTATGGGATTTCTTTTTGGCCAACAGGCTCAGTGACATGTAAACCTTCCAGTGAACGTCAGCAGGGACACAGAGCACTGGCAAGGCAGGATACTACACATCTTCCTCCTCTGTAAGAATCCTACTTGACAAGGGCTCATGTTAGCTAGATTGGTTAATTTAATTTTGTATCTCCAAAAAAGCTATTTAATTAGCAGGACTAATTAGTGTGACCAGTCCATCCCTTTATGTTTCGGTGTATGTTTTGCCACGGGATATTGAGCTCTCCCATGGATAACTGAAAACAGACTTGCACCATCATCCATTAAAATACTAACCCCTCTATTAGGCGTGCTCTGTTGTAGGAGGCAATATTTATCACACCGATAAAATCATACAACTCATTTGGTGCAATAAGTAGAGCCTAGTACCAGTTTTGTCTAAGAAGTGTGCCTTGACATGCATATTTTGGTGCTTCGAGCACCAAAGCTCCACGCACTGGTATTATTATGACCATCTTTTCCTCTACTAGATTTTGGCATGTTTAGCCTACTGGGGTTTCTCTCGGGGTGCAGACTTTTTAACACCCAGTCGAGGCTTTGGTATTTAAATAAAAATTCCACCTGTGATTTCAAGCAGTGCACATTGTTTCTCTGTTTATGTACGTATACGAATATTTATATCTGATTTGCATTATTTTTAATTTTGATTAGGTTAAAGGCGAGGGCGAAGAGGATGGTCATTTGGAAATACGTGAATCTAAAGTCAAGGGTAAAAGGTAAGCAAAATTTGACCCGGATGCACTGTTAGTGACTTTAACTTCAGCGGCCGTTATACTGTACATTGTTCATTTTCTGTGGTATTTTAATTTGTCAGCAGTATTGGCTGCAATCACCAATAAACTTTTACCAGGGGCTTTTGAGTTTGTCGCCTGACCACCCGTTGTGCAAAATGTTATTTATTGAAAAACCACTGGCAAAAATGAAAAATACATTATACTGTTCAGTATTTTGTTAAAATTTTTACGCTAAATTTGCTGCTCGAAAAATGACAACGCTGCAGACCAGTTTTAATGCTAACATTAAAAAAACACTGGCATATATCTTTCTTGGGTATAATACCGACAAATTCAAATATCACCACTTTACATCCCCTCCATAGACTACACCCCTAACGTCGTAGTGTTTAAATATTGAATCATTCCTCGCCAGCTCATCCCAAAAATATTTATTGTCACCTCTCCTGTTATGGAAGGATGGTTAATTTTATTCTGTCAGCGGAGCCCTACATCATTGTGGGTGGTCATTAACTTGAGGTGAACTGTGGGTTTAAACATATAAAACTTCAGTATCTTGGGCTAAGAGCCCCATGAACCGGGATCACGCTCTTGGAGCATGAATCTCGTTTCAGTGGCTGAAAATGAAAACTGGCATTCCCTTCAAATGCCTCTATCACGCAGGACTTGAAGCATCGTTAGAACAAACTAATTCTTACTCTTCAAACGGAGGCCTTATTTTACCTGCCAAACTCCTGCAGTCCGGGCGAGGTGGGTGTAATTATCATCAAGGTCATTGTGCCTCGGGCGCTCGCTAAACTATGATGCCTCACCATGCATTTTTCTAATCCTGTTTTACCACCTTATCTCTCTCACGACTACAAATCTCACGTCTTCCGATGTTACCCCTCTGATGCTAGAAACGTATTGTTTCTGTGCACCAGAGGGGCTAGCTTGTAATTTTAGGACTGGTTTCAGAGCCCCTCATCCTAGGCCCATCTTCAAAACATGAGCTACCACAGTGTGATGCCATATTTATATCTCAATTTCTTTTGTCCTCATCCTTCATTGATGGAAAATGTATTTTTACAGCTTTTTAAAAGATTGCTGAAAAAAAGAACAAAAGTTGCTTTTTATTTCCTTTACTAGTATTAATATATTGCTCATCTTACATACTCAATACAGTTCTAGTCAAACTGTGTGTGTGTGTGTCTCTCATACATATATATTCAGTGGCACGTATGGCTGTAAATATACATGCCCTGCGTGCTTCTGCCATCTAGCGTTGGGTTCGGAGTGTTTTCTTCGAAGAAGCATTTTCGAATCACAGGATCGAGTGACTCCTTCTCGGTGATACTGTGCATGTGCATCAACTCCTTTGTTAGATTGTTTTCTCTCCGCTCTCTGGTTCAAATGTGTGTCTCTTTTGCTCCCTCTGCCCTTCGCTCTAGTTTAGAAACCTTCTTTTTCCGTCTTTACTCCATCAACGGTATTGTTCTCGATCACGTTTTCTCACATTTTCCCGCTCATCTCACTCCGTCAGTCCCGAAATCGACAGAACACTCTTCAGGGCGTCCTTGCCTGTTTGGGGCTACCTCAACACGTGGCACCGAGCAATATGCTATGCTGACAAGTCCCCTTTCCGAAGTCGCTGGACCGCCACTGCCACCAGGCTATGGTGGGCTCTGGAAAACAGGTTTGGATGACCCCATCGGAAATTGCCAAGACATCACTTCGACATCGAACTCAAAAGCTTCGATCCAGGACATAGTGGCAGTTTCCATTCGACCCTTGGCACCGAGCTGACCAAGCTCCACAGCCGCTTCGGTAGTGACGAAAGGCCACCAACCGAAAAAGCACAGCCCAGAAAACCAGATAATCAACCTCTTCAGAGCCAAAAGACTCCAATCTTTGGCCACACCATCTCCTGTTGAACCCATTTTAGAGACCATGGTCGCTTGTCAGTGCTGACTCCTCATCCAGGAGGGTACAGAGCACGTTATTCCTCCCTCCCTCCCCCCCCAACCTGTTACCTTAAAGTGGAAACTATCATTTCAGGAGACTCTGGACACATCACCACCACCTCCAAAGAGGACCATGGACAAGGCTACCACTATTCACAAGCCTTTTCCTCTTCTTCCTCCTCCTCCTCCACCACCATCACCTTGTCCACCAACTCCACCACCTTCCTCCTCCACCTTCCTCCCCATTCACCTGCCTCTCATACTGTAGGAGATTTAACACCACAGGGTTCTCAGTTATTCACTGAGGAGGATTTGGGTTAGACCTAGCAGAACCCAGATCCACCGGACACACATGACCCTGGCCCCGTGATCTCCACAGAACTGGACTTGTACCCCGCATGACCCTTACCGCCAGAGGAGGCTATATCCTACCAGCAGATGATTGCTCGAGCAGCTGCCTTCCACAATGTCGAGCTTCTCAGGGCCCCCATTGAAAAAGGACTTTCTTTTTGATACCCTATTGTCCACACATGGGGATATCCAGTTCCTCCCCATGCTCCCTGGCATGGTTTGTCTTGCAGACATTTTTAAGGAACCAGTCCACTCTAGGGTTATCACCCCTAGAGTTGATAAAAAATACAAAGTTGCTCCCTCTGGTCCGCCATTGATAAAATCACAGGTCCCGCAAGATTCTGTTGTGGCTACTACCACTCGTAAACAGGCCAGTAATCAGGCCACAGGGAAGACTCCTTCCCCAGATAAGAAGAGCAAAATGATTGACGCCACAGGTAATAGGGTGGCTGTGCAAGCAGACCGCCACTGGCGCATCACCAACTCACAAGTCTCACTTGCGAGATATGATTGGGCTTACTGGGATGAGATGAAGGATCTCCTCAAATATGTCCTAGATAAACACCACAAAAGGGGACAACAGATTGGCACAGAAGGGCAGACAGTCTGTAATAACTCCATCAGGTGTGCCCTGGATGCTGCGGACACCATTGCATTTTCTGACCACTGCAAACAAGAAACAGGATCGAACACACAACTGTTGGACTTATCATGGTCCTGGTACAAACCTTGATTCATTACCAAGGTGTACCGTCAAATATATATTGATATATCCACACATGTAATAAGCAACTTCTACACCGAATATTACAAGACGACCATATTGTGACACAGATCAAATAACTTACAGTCTTTAATGAGCCTTGAAAAAGTCGTTTTCACGACGAAACACGTGTCAGCTGTATATACATGGATTGGTACAACGTTTGCTGTTTTCATTGAATAACCAAGAAGAATTAAGGACTTGCATTTGGAATGCTTGGATGTGCTGTGGTTCTTTCAGCTTAATTTATTCATTGTGGACCTTTTGGGGATCACAATCTCCACACCTTGTGGCTGGGTGTGGAGCTACTCTGGCACTCTGTATACTATATATGTCTAAATGTCAATAATATGCACTTTTTTGGATTTTAATACCAGCAAAGAAGAAACATTTTTTGGAAGTGCGCACCATCTTAGTACACAGCCACTGGCTATCCCTGTGTTTACCATTGCATGTGGTATTAATACTAGTGCCCTTGGAAGGAGACATTCCTGGCTTAGATGCTCAGCTTTTAAACCTGAGGTACAACAAGCTGTACTAAATATGCCCTTCGATGGTAAGTATCTGTTCGGCACTCTAGTGGACTCCACCCTTGAGAAGCTGAAAAAAGACACCAATACTGCAAAGGCCATGGGTGCTTTACAGTCCCCCTCCCAAAGAGATACTTTTCTTTACCCCACGTTCAGAGATGGTTACAAGCCAACAATCTCAGAGGCCTCCACATCTCAGGTCAGACTGCCTTCCTTTTCTTTCTTATGAGGCTTCTATAGAGGCACCTATAGAAGTAAGAGTGCCACCGCCGCACCTCTACATCGGCATCTAAACAGTGACTACTTACGTCTTGCCACCCTCCACCCCACAATGCCAGCGCCACACTCTGACAGTGAACCTTCTGCACAACTTAGATATCTCACTCAACTTTCTCAGACCGCACCTTCAAGCTCTCCAGATACAGCCTTATCTAAGAGCTATACTCAATGCACAGTTGAGGATTGCGTACCCAGTCCGGCTCATATTCACAACGTTCAGTCTCTCCTCCCTCAATTGCGAGAGAACTCATTATACATGGTCAGGACTGTGATGGCCTGTTAGAGACCATGGCCTCCTGCATTGCCATTGTTCCCCATGCCAGACTCTACATGCGTCCTCTACAGCAGTCTGCCTCTTCAGTGGGTTCAATCACAGGGTCACTGAGAAGATCTAGTGTTGTTAGACCGCTATACTCACTGCTCTCTGCAGTAGTTGAACACCACCAACCTGTTGAAAGTGCGGCTTTTTCTCGACCCAGAGCCTCAGATCGCGGTCACAGACACCTCACACACAGGCTGGTGTGCTCATCTTGAAGACCTCTCAGTACAAGGCAATTGGGATCTTCATCATCAATCCCTACACATAAACTTCCTAGAGCTTCAGGCAGTATTTCTAGCCCTGAAAACATTTATCACCTCTCACAAAATTGTCCTACATGGGTGTGGAACTTAACAAAATAGCTACTTGTCCATGGGACAGGTTGCTTTATAAATCTACTTGCCATGTGAAAAAAAAATCTACCTGTCCTTTTGGTGCCATGTAGTGCAGTCATTACGGCAGCAATCGCATTATGTAAGCACTCTAATAATAGCCTCACTGATTATGCCAGGGCTAATACTATAGTTGGGCTTGAATACTAGCAATTTTAAGTCCTACCATAGCAATTTCCTTTTTTTGCCACCTCTCCGCAGATCTACATAATGGGGCTGGATGAAGCAGTTAGCAATAGTTTCAGGGCTGGAATGCCTTTGAGTCTGTGCAAACCTACTAACTGGCATGTTTTAAGGAGTTTCACCAGCTCCTCTCTAATCTTTTCCCATACGGAGAAAGGTTGGAAATTTATTCCTGACAAGTGCAGAAGTAGATGTTCTTCCAGGGTTGGGGAAAAAAAGTGGTTGGAGGGAAATTGAACTTGTAAACACACACTAGATTTTCGGATGAGCAAATCTACACATGCATATTTGATCGTGCTAAAATATAGTTCAGAAATGTTTTCTAGGAGTGTGATTTCTTGGTCTATTCTTGTGAATTCATGAGTCACTAATGTAAAGACATACACCATGGGTGCACTTTTGTGACTTTCTTTAAGAATTGGGCCCCTAATTAGCCCTGGCGTTAACCAAGACATTTTGGTTTTTATTAAAAATCTATTTCTCTCTCTATCAATCTATCGGCTGGCTTTACTGTGAGTGATAGCATTCTGCTCTTACACAAGGATCATGTTGGCACACAAAGTAATTTTGTTCAGTGCTAGGAACTACTGTGGCAATGTGTGCTTTTAGAGACAAACTTTTTTTTGTGTGCATTTTGCCTATGTTTGTTAAAATGGTGAGGGCCTAGCAACTCCCACAACTATAAAGTGTTACGAATTCCATTTCAAAACAAGACACATTGACAAAACCAAGAGACTGACCACCAATGTCTGATAGGTTGGTTTTGCTAGTGCTTGTTTATTTTCATGTTTCCCATATACTTGTTGAAAATGGTTTCACTAATTTTCCGTTATGAATATTTGTTATGAATATTTTTTGAAAATACTGGCATGCATCAACACATTTTTACTAAATGGTGCTTCAAAGCAATAGTACCTAAAATTTCACTGTAATAAGTTTGAGCAGCATTAACATACGGACACAAATATTATCTTAACTGCAGACAGTTTCCTTCCCTGTAAACTAACAGCCAAAGGGTTTGTGCTTCAGGGGGGTGGGCCTGCTTGTCCCAAGGACAAAATAAACCTAAAAATGTGTTGTTCATGACCCCAAACAACATGTCCCGGGCCTCGGGCTATAGGGATTCCACACCTCTGGTACTACTCCACACAGACAATATACTGGGGATGTAATACCTTCAGAAACAAAGGGGGACACGGTCACTCCATTTGTCACAGCTCTCTGACAACATGGAAATGGGCTCTGAACCATCACATTCACCTAGTGGCAGAGTATCTCCCAAGAACGGACAACGACTTTGTAGACCTACTCAGCAGGATGCATCAACAAGTCCACGAAAGGGAACTCCACCCGCAAGTCCTTCAAAAATACACAAAATGCCAAAACTTCGCCTCCAGGTACCCACATCCTCTATCCAAGGGCAGCACTCTATGGATAAACTGCTCAGGGATATTTGCCTACACTTTTCCACCTCCACCTCTCCCTCTCATTCCCTTTCTAGTTTGATGGATTATGTCTCAACATGATCCTTGTAGCTCCCACATGGGCACACCAGCCCTGGTTCGCCACACTACTGGACCTCTCAGTAGTCCCCCACGAGAAGCTTCCCACCAGGCCAGACCTCACTTAAAATAAAGGTCAGGCACCTGAACCCTAAATCTCTCAACTTTGCTATATGGCTCCTGAGGTCATAGTTTGGTTACTTAGATCTGCCTGCAGAATGCATAGACCTCCTCAGAGAAGCTTGTAAACCCACTACCAGAGCATGTTATGTTGTTAAGTGAAAAAGCTTTGTTTTATACTATCAACTCAAACACACTAACCCCATTATAGCTACTGTCCAAGACGATGTCTGCTACTTACTTCATCTGCAAAAAGCTAATTTAGCTTACACCTCCATTCGCTTAAGTCTTGCAGCTATATCTACATGCTTACAAAACAGACAACATACATCCCTCTTTAGGATTCCAGTGAACAACGCATTCATGGAAGGCCTTAAACAGGTAATTCCACCAAGAGTGTTCCCTGCACCATCATGGAACGTCAATATTGTCCTTACCAGGCTCATGGGTCATCCTTTTGAGCCACTTCACTCATGTCCTCTTCAGTTCCTCTCATGGAAAGTGTTTTTTTTAGTTGCTATCACATCTCTCAGATGTGTTAGTGATTTCCAGGCATTAATATTAGAAGAACCATTCTTCCAAATTCATAGGGACAAGGTGGTTCTTCACCCTAATCCGAAGTCCCGCCCTAAAGTGGTCTCTCAGTACCATATTAATCAATCCATTGAGTTACCAGTTTTCTTTCCGCAACCAGCCTCAGTTGCTGAAAGAGCCCTTCACACTTCAGACCTTGAACATGCATTAATGTTCTACATTGACAGAACTAAAGACTTTAGGAAGGCTAAACGGCTCTTTGTAGCCTTTTCACTACCTCATAAAGGCAATCCAATATCCAACAACAGAATAGCTAGATGGATATTACAGTGTATTCAAACTTGTTATGCTAAAGCAAAAATAAAGACAACTTCCTGTTACTCCAGAGCACACTGTACCAGAAAGAAGGGAGCCACTATGGATTTCCTTAGAAATATATCCATAGCTGACATTTGTAAGTAGGTACATGGTCTACACCACATACATTTACAAAACACTATTATGTAGATGTACTTGCACGCCAGCAAGCTAATGTAGGCCAAGCAGTACTAAGAACACTTTTCCAGTCAACTGCAACTCCCACAGGCTAGCCACCGCTTTTATGGAGCGACTGCTTTAGTCTATGCAGAGCATTTGTATCTGCAGCCACACATACCATTGAATGGAAAATGTTACTTACCCAGTAGACATCTGTTCATGGCATGTAGTGCAGTAGATTCACATTCACTCCCTCCTCCCCGGACGCCTGTGGCAGTTTTTTACCTCATACTTATATATAGTTGTACATATATAGTTACATTAGCATGGACATCTTTTGCTATACTTTCGCTACACTCCTTTTCTCATCCGCCTGCGGGAAAACAATCTAAGAAAGGAGTCGATGCCCATGCACAGTATCACGTAGAAGGAGGAGTCACTTGATCCTGTGACTCAAATGCTTCTTCAAAAAAAGCAACTTGCAACACTCCAAACCCAACACTAGATGGCAGGAGCATGCAGAGCATGTGAAACTACAGCACTACGTGCCACAAATAGATGTCTACTGGGTGAGTAACATTTCCCTTTTTAGGTCGAGCCAAGACAAAGACCTGTTAAAATTATTAAAGAACTTTGCTCCCGCCTCCCGCTTACAATAGGTTGAAGGCAGTTTTGCTCTTGTTTTGCTGCCTATACGTTACTTTCTGTCCTTGGCTGAGGAGCACCGGCCCAGTACATTTTAATTATGCCTGGATTGTTTTTTGTTGTTTTGGCAGACTATTTTTTTTTTCCCCCTGCCTCTCGTGTTTGTCAGTATGCACTCGTGCACGGCTCGTTTTCCGCATTTGCCCTTCACTTGGTCCTTACTTCACATAATTAGTAAATCCATGTAGGTGTGACTTGTGTGTGTTTTGTACATTTTTTTTTATTGTGTGGCTTTATTTAGCATGAAATCGTCCCAGGTATTGAATCCTCAACAGCAGCTCTCCCTGCCCAGCAAGAGAGCTGATAGTACAATATTCACTGCACTCAGGGAAACTGACCCCATAATGCTTTGCAGCCACTCCTTTTACAACACATTTTTGCATATAATTCAGCCTGTGGAGGTCCTAGGACAATGGAACCACCACCAAAACATTCAGAACAATATGCCCTTTCCGTCCAGGCTATCTTCTGGTTCACTCTAGGTTAGAAGGGGCTCAAAAGCATGACCTCTTTAACCATTCAATGTATATTTAAACTCTCTTATGGCTAGAACTTTTGATTTTGCAGCGGAGAGGAATTGGTGTTACAAGGGCCTTATTTGTAATAAGATTCTGATAGCCCTTCTTGGCCTGCAAATGTGTATGTACTATGCTTTCCAGGGGGGGGTGAAGGATGATAACTGCTCCAAGGCACCACTAACTCAGTCAACCAGTGATACTGCACCTTCTGCGGTTGACTTTACAGGGACATCTAGCCAAGACCAGTGGTACTGCACCTTTTGCTATTGACTCTACTGGGACATCTAGCCACGACTAGTGGTACTGCACCTTTTGCTGTTGACTCTACAGGGACATCTAGTAACGACCTGCGGCACTGCACCCTTGTGCCATCGACTCTACAGTTAAATTATATTTAAAAGGCCTGCTAGGTCTGAAAATGTGTAATACAATATGCCCTCAAGGGACTGATTATATGGTTACACTGTAATGTTCTTTGTCATTCTTTTTTCATGTGATTATGCTTTCTAGGGGCTCACTATATGGTTACATGACCATGTTTTTTCCAAATGCTGTTCTTAATGTGGTGCTCGGTAGGGCTTGTTTGGACCATTACAGTCTAATTGCAAGTGTATGAAGGAATGCACAAAAGCAGTTTATTTCTGATAAAGGTTTAATGTGCTGCATGGCTAAATATTTATAAGGTCCCCAAAGGCGAGATTGTCATTATCATTTACAACGCCAACAGCTCTAACTCTTGCTAATGCAAGACCTATTGCATTGCAAATGCTTGTTTAATTTCTAACCCCACCATTTTATGGACCCCCTAAGTACTGAAAGAATGAGGTAATGTGATGGCTTTCATACATACTGTGCAGATGTTGCATTTGTTTCATCGGCCCTACCTGCTTCCGAGCGATGCGTACTGGGCTGCTTCACTCAGAAGCCTATAAAGTCCAATACTATTTGGACTCAGTTAAAATACACTGCACAGAGATGCATGGCATTTTCACTTGTGCCAACTATAGAAGTATTCTCTGTTGGGCTTTATGTTTGCAGACCAAGAAATAGAGAGGTCTGGATCCAGTGCTTACGTCGCCCCTCTACTAAACTAAAAATGTCAAATTTTTACCTGGTAATTGCAAGTGGAGGTTTTTTTGATGGCTGTAAACACTTTGCATCTGGGATTGTCCACTGTATGATTCAGTAGAAAAAGGTGCGGCCTTGCCCTGGAAAACATCTCTCTGCTATCCCTTTGTGGTAGATGTATGTCTGCCTGATAAGGACATCAGATTTTTGTTCCAAGAGGATTTTGAATGGAATGAATATTGTCCTTTGAAATACTTTTTTCTTTATTAATATCATCTTTGAATCCATATAGAAAGACCGCAAGCCATAGTCCATTTATGGTCATAAAGGTGTGCACAATTATTTCCAAGCCAATATGTTGGACTCGGACACATTGAATGTCTAATTGAATACATGTAACTTTTTCTTTTTCAGTGTAAAGCACTACATGATTAAGTTGCCCTCGTCCCTTTCTCCTGGATCCAAAACGAAAGTCACCATAGAGGCAGTCTACACACATGTCCTGCAGCCCTACCCGACGCACATAACTCAGGCGGAGAAGCAATTCGTAATTTTTGAGGGGAATCATTACTTCTACTCACCGTACCCAACTAAGACCCAAACAACCCGGGTGAAGCTTGCTTCCAGGAATGTTGAGAGTTACACCAAGCTCGGAAACCCTAGCAGATCAGAAGATGTCATCGAGTATGGACCATTCAAAGACATCGAGCCATTAAGTCAGGTAATGTCTCTTGGTCTCTGTGTTATACAAAGCGCTATATCTGCCAATCGCAGTACCTCTTGGCACTGTCTTGCTTCAATTGGGGTATGTTAGCTATTGCCAATGTAACTGCTTTGGAAGCCCATAAAGGAATTCTGTGAATGGCTAACTTCATCAACAACGTGACGTCTTTCTAGACAGATGCTTGAGCATTGTCTCTGAGGGTTTGACTGGCAGCCCCACTTTGTAGATGTTGAGACGCACTATTTACTGCTGCATTGTCTGTTGTGTTTATTCCTTGATTCTGCAGTGTTCGAGGTGGTGGTGTGCATGAGCGGTGTTATTTCACTGGGTACCAGACACCCGATGGACATTGGACACTCAGTAGTGTTCCACGCAGTCCTGGTACATAAAGTGGGTGTAAATGTTTATTGGTTGATACAACTGGGTTACGTTGGTAATTCTGAAGTATGAAAGACTGCGTTTAGCTTCTTAACTGTACAAATCTGATACTTAATTTTTTCGCTCACACTGGAATATTGCACAAGACTACTTCCACTTCGCTAGGAATTGAAACTTCCCTGCATTGTGCTAATTTGTTTGTAACAATTGGGACTGAGGGGGTGACAGTCTTTTTCCTAATTGAAATTTCAGCTCAGTTTACACACAGCAGTTGTACCTTACTTTCTTTAGCCAAGAAAATGTGCACTAGACCATGTGCCAGATGGAAGGGTTTCTTTAGGCCTGCAGCATTGTACTTGGAGGAAAGTACAGTGAGGCTCAGGAAGAATGCAAGGGTTTCAGATGTTTTATTGCAGTGCCTGTCCCATATCCAGAGGCCTTTTTCATCGTGTCTCACTTCCAAAGCTGGTCCACACGCTCGGGGTTATCTCCTGCGCGCAGACTGTAGAAAGAGCCCTTTAAACCCTTGCCACTTGTCCCAGGTCAGAGACCCCAAGCCATGCCTGTAGGTACAGAGCTGTAAGTTTTGCTTAAGGTTTGTAGGTTCTACAGTCATTTACTCTGCAGGACTTTACCTCGCAGGCTGTGCTCTTATGGACTTCACAGAGCATTCCTTACTGAGGATCCGCGTAATAAGATTGGAACAATACGGTCGTGCCGCCTCGTCACTAAAAAGATTTAGCAGTGGGGAAAATCCAGTTGTCTTGCTCACTGATCTCATTAAGTAAGTTACTGTATACATGTTACAGAGGACCCCCTGGAAGGGGAACGAGCCAGCTCTCTTTTAACGCTGTTTGTTTGCACCTCTGGCTCTCATCGCCGAGGGCAGCACTCCCTGTATTCTCACCAAACGAGGTGGGCAGCCACGACTGTCACCTGTTGGTGCGATAGACCCCCAGAATCTAGGCAGAGAACGGCTAATGAAACAATGGACAGTCTAGCAAATACATTGTTTTACGTTTGTATTAATTCCAGTGCCGCGTATACACTGCTTGGTCACCAGATGGCATCCTAGTTTTATAAATCAATACAGTTCAGTGTTTTCAACTGAAAAAACAATTGGTGCCACTCAGCCGAATATTAGGGGCAAGCTGCATCGCATGCAGGTGGCATCGCAGAGGGGGGTTTGCTCCTCACCTTCATTGTGACCTTGCCAGTTGTTCTTGCTGTGTGGGTGTACCAGTCCACCACAGGGCAGAGAGCCTGGTTGTATTCATTTGCAGGGATCTGATGCTGCCAGAAAAACTGAGGAGGTGGCAGTGCGCAGCACACCTCCAGTTCTGTGGTCATACTTGTGAAGGGCCTTTATTGCAGTCGCTGTTTCATAAAGGGGCTGCGGTTCCAAAACCATGAAAGGGACATCGAGAAGTAGGAGGCGAGACGCTTGCACTGGTCCATCAGACCAGTGTCTGCTCTCTCCAGTGCCCACAGCTGTCCCCGAGGTGAGCTTGCACTGGGCAGATGTTACAGACTTGACACAATATATAGTGTGATATTTTATTGTATTTCCTTGTGAAATGCAACGAAGAAGAGGGCCCTATGTAGCATCCTATCCCTGAGTTGCAATATTATCACTTGCAACTGGTTTGAAATTTTGTGTCGTTTTGATTCATTACAATTGAGTCTACCTGTTTCCTTACTCTTCGCTTTGTGATGGTGAAAGGCCATTAATGCATTGAGCTTCGATACGTATAAGGGCAACTCTCGCGTAAACATGAGACAAGCAGGCTGATACCTAGTGCCCAGTCAACATTGAACAGCACAGTATGCTGTGTATGGCTGGATTTTTCAGTAATTGTACATATAGTTGTAAGTGTTTTGTACTTACCTCTGCCCAAAAGCAGCCTCAAAATGTGGGCCGTCTGTTTATATCTTACAGAGGAGCTGAGGAAACTGCCAATGGGTGTTGTAAGGAAATGGCTCCCTGTTGCAATTACCCCCCCACTTTTTGCCTGATACTGATGCTGACTTGACTGAGAAGTGTGCTGGAACCCTGCTAACCAGGCCTCAGCACCAGTGTTCTTTCACCTAAAATGAACCATTGTCTCCACAATTGGCACAACCCTGGCATCCAGGTAAGTCCCTCGTAACTGGTACCCCTGGTACCAATGGCCCTGATGCCAGGGAAGGTCTCTAAGGGCTGCAGCATGTCTTATGCCACCCTAGGGACCTCTCCCTCAGCACAGACACACTGCTTGCCAGCTTGTATGTGCTGGTGGGGAGAAAATGACTAAGTCGACATGGCACTCCCCTCAGGGTGCCATGCCAACCTCACACTGCCTGTGGCATAGGTAAGTCACCCTTCTAGCAGGCCTTACAGCCCTAAGGCAGGGTGCACTATACCACAGGTGAGGGCATAGGTGCATGAGCACTATGCCCCTACAGTGTCTAAGCAAAACCTTAGACATTGTAAGTGCAGGGTAGCCATAAGAGTATATGGTCTGGGAGTCTGTCAAAAACGAACTCCACAGCTCCATAATGGCTACACTGAATACTGGGAAGTTTGGTATCAAACTTCTCAGAATAATAAAGCCACACTAATGCCAGTGTTGGATTTATTAAAAAATGCACACAGAGGGCATCTTAGAGATGCCCCCCTGTATTTTACCCAATTGTTCAGTGCAGGACTGACTGGTCTGTGCCAGCCTGCTGCTGAGAGACGATTTTCTGACCCCATGTGGTGAGAGCCTTTGTGCTCTCTGAGGACAGAAACAAAGCCTGCTCTGGATGGAGGTGCTTCACACCTCCCCCCTGCAGGAACTGTAACACCTAGCAGTGAGCCTCAAAGGCTCAGGCTTTGTGTTACAATGCCCCAGGGCACTCCAGCTAGTGGAGATGCCTGCCCCCTGGACACAGCCCCCACTTTTGGCAGCAAGTCCAGGTGAGATAATGAGAAGAACAAGGAGGAGTCACCCACCAGTCAGGACAGCCCCTAAGGTGTCCTGAGCTGAGGTGACCCCTGCCTTTAGAAATCCTCCATCTTGATTTTGGAGGATTCTGCCAATAGGAATAGGGATGTGCCCCCCTCCCCTCAGGGAGGAGGCACAAAGAGGGTGTAGCCACCCTCAAGGACAGTAGCCATTGGCTACTGCCCTCACAGACCTAAACACACCCCTAAATTCAGTATTTAGGGGCACCCCAGAACCTAGGAAACTAGATTCCTGCAACCTAAGAAGAAGAGGACTGCTGAACTGAAAACCTGCAGAGAAGACGGAGACACCAACTGCTTTCGCCCCAGCTCTACCGGCTTGTCTCCCCACTTCTAAAGACACTGCTCCAGCGACGCGTTTCCAGGGTCCAGCAACCTCTGAAGTCTCAGAGGACTACCCTGCATCTAGAAGGACCAAGAACTCCCGAGGACAGCGGCTCTGTTCCCCAAAGACTGCAACTTTGCAACAAAGAAGCAACTTTGAAACAACACAAGTTTCCCGCCGGAAGCGTGAGACTTTGCATTCTGCACCCGACGCCCCTGGCTTGACTTGTGGAGAACAAACACCACAGGGAGGACTCCCCGTTGACTACGAGACCGTGAGTAGCCAGAGTTGACCCCCTTGGGCCCCCACAGCGACGCCTGCAGAGGGAATCCCGAGGCTCCCCCTGACCGCGACTGCCTGCTTCAAAGACCCAACACCTGGTAAAGACATTGCACCCGCAGCCTCCAGGACCCGAAGGATCTGACCTCCAGTGCAGGAGCGACCCCCAGGTGGCCCTCTCCCTTGCCCAGGTGGTGGCTACCCCGAGGAGCCCTCCCCACCCCCCTTGCCTGCCTGCATCGCTGAAGAGACCCCTTGGTCTCCCATTGAATCCTATTGCAAACCCGACGCCTGTTTGCACACTGCACCCGGCCGCCCCGTGCTGCTGAGGGTGTACTTTTTGTGTTGACTTGTGTCCCCCCCCCGTGCCCTACAAAACCCCCCTGGTCTGCCCTCCGAAGACGCGGGTACTTACCTGCTGGCAGACTGGAACCGGGGCACCCCCTTCTCCATTGAAGCCTATGTGTTTTGGGCACCACTTTGACCTCTGCACCTGACCGGCCCTGAGCTGTGGGTGTGGTAACTTTGGGGTAGCTCTGAACCCCCAACGGTGGGCTACCTTGGACCCAAACTTGAACCCCGTAGGTGGTTTACTTACCTGCAAAAACTAACAAACACTTACCTCCCCCAGGAACTGTTGAAAATATGCACTGTCTAGTTTTAAAATAGCTAAATGTAATTTGTGTGAAAACTGTATATGCTATTTTGCTAATTCAAAGTTCCTAAGTGAAATACCTTTCATTTGAAGTATTACTTGTAAATCTTGAACCTGTGGTTCTTAAAATAAACTAAGAAAATATATTTTTCTATACAAAAACCTATTGGCCTGGAATTGTCTCGGAGTGTGTGTTCCTCATTTATTGCCTGTGTGTGTACAACAAATGCTTAACACTACCCTCTGATAAGCCTACTGCTCGACCACACTACCACAAAATAGAGCATTAGAATTATCTCTTTTTGCCACTATCTTACCTCTAAGGGGAACCCTTGGACTCTGTGCATGCTATTTCTTACTTTGAAATAGTACATACAGAGCCAACTTTCTAGAGGTGTGATGTGTGCTCTGGTTTAAATTTTAAGTAATGTTTTAAATATCTTAACCTGCTATCGTGAAATGGTTCATGAAAACATTTGTGCATGTCTGTTCGCTTGCTGCTGTCACTTTGCTAATATAGATATTATTGTTCAGAGTTTTTGGTTAGCATTTTTGATCTTTATACGAAATTTTAAATTACCCTTCTTGAAAATCAGTTATATTGTATGTTGTATTACTTTTGAAGTAGTTGATATTTTTACTTTTAATTTCTGAAAGGATCCCCTTAAAGTGCATTATGAAAATAACAGCCCTTTCCTGACGATTGCCAGCATGACCCGGCTCATCGAAGTGTCTCACTGGGGGAACATTGCTGTGGAGGAGACCGTTGACTTGAAGCATACAGGCGCAGTTCTTAAGGGCCCGTTCTCAAGATATGACTACCAGAGGCAGCCTGATAGCGGAATATCTTCTGTCAAATCTTTTAAGGTATGAAGTAACCTTGTACTCTTAAAATACTAAGCTTTCTGCTGCCTCTGACTACAGGGGATATTTCTGTAGTTACACTGATGCCTTCAGTTCTCTAAGCAACTTATGACACAGCATCAATTTTCAAAACCTGTTCGGTTCACTGAACGTGTACTTGAGAAATGCAGATCCCAAGTACCCGTGAGAAGCTAGTTTCTGAAAATCGATGACTTAAGTTTCTGGTACCCGGACAATGAAATGGCTTAAACGTCATAGCTGGGCTTTGATGTTTGACAACATTGTGCTTTGTGTCCATGTGTTAGTCACAGATCCGTGTGAATTGAAGTTCAGGGCTGTATAAAGGATTTTCTCGTGGCATTTAAGGGTATGTGCACTTAGAGTGCTCCAAGAAATCATCACGAATTGGGTCTTGTATAATACCAGAATTCTAAGTCATTTTGTTTTTTGTTAAAGTTTCCTTGGGAACTATTCTAGACAGAACATGTATATCCTTGGGATGGTGATTTTAAGAGCCCTGTGCCAAGATAATAGGCTTAGGAGCGTGAAAGGCAAGAAAGATGCCTGAAGAAGGAAGGCGTCATACGCTTGGATCAGGTGAGAAGTGGATCTCTAGGCCATTTTAGAGGTTCTGGTGAGAGGTTATGGTCAACTTCCAGCAGCTCAGGGGTTCTACAGCATAGCACAGTGTAAGGAGAAAACTCTGCCGCCTTTTGTTGTGCGAACAGTTGCATTCTAGGTATGCTAAGTTTGAATTTCTAAAGTGTTCCCAGCCTATTCAAAGAAGGGCTTTGTGGATTATGCACTCTGGGTTGAACTGGACATATATAGTCACAGACGGCTATCACTGGCACAGTGTTTTTGATGACCAGAGCCCATTGTTCACCCTGATGCTGCATTTTGAGTTTAATAGCTTCAGCATTGTGTAGCAGTAAGGTGCTGAGGAATGACACGCTTTATTTCAGCTAGTACCTTTAAGCTGCTGTGTACGTAAAACATTTGAGCAGCATTTGGAATGAAAGCCGTGTGTATATGGTGTCCCCCTAAATGAGTGCACCGTAAAATAATCATGCTTCACTCCCAGTAAGTGGCAGGCACTGGTTCCTTCCCCACTTTAACAGAGCATTTCTTACTTTGAATGCTCTTGATTTATCACCCAACCACCTTTCTGAAGGGCACTTTAATGTACGAAACACCTTTTCTGCAAACCTGTAACTCCTGGTTTCTGACAACACATATTTGTAAACTCCTGGTTCTGGGACCTCGGCTAAGCCGGAAGCTGCTTACAGTGTGGTTGTCTTTGATTCTGCTTTTTGTATATTAAAGTTAGTTTGAGTCTCTTGCTTTGATTTCTTTTAATTGCTACTTAACATAGGGGCAAATGCTACTCGAATCTACCTGTCCTGGAAAGCAACTCACTCCCCCCCCCTATTCCTTAAATCAGTAACATGTGCTGAAAGAGCCACATTATAAGTTGGTTTATTTAAAATGCTAGAGAAAGAGAATGTTTTACAACAGTGCAAAAGTAAAACGTCCCTTCCCGAGTGTAAAACAAGCCCGGAACGCTTGAGGACGTGCAGGGTGTGATATTTGTGTCTTTTGGTGTGATATTGGTGCTTTTTAGGAGTGTTTCAACATTGATTTTTTTTTTTTGTGTGCATTACCTTCTTGATGTTTAGCTCGGTCGGTGGTGTACGGAAAGGTAGCTAAATTATTAAGATTATGACATGTAAAAGACCGGATACAGACAACTTTGGTCGTAGGTGCATTAACTCCCTCATCTAGCACTTTAGAAACTATAGCCAACACATTACATCTACTGTCATTGCATTAACCCCCTGAGCTCAGAATTTGTAATCTGAATACTCTGTAGGTGCATTTACCCATAGGTTTATGACGTGGGTGTGAACCTGTGACCTGCAGGTTAAATGTGTAGGTGGTTATTAAACCATTGAAATATTCAACACAGATTTGCATCAGAGTTCACATTGCACATGAACCCTGCAGTGGATAGATTCTTTGTGGCATCTAACATTTCAGCCTACGATGTGATAAGCGTGCTGGTTTTTCTACACCTTTTTAAAATATTTTCATGATGTCCTTTTCTTTACCTGTTTTAACATACCATACTGGTCTTTAGTCCATTCTTTCATTTCTTTTCCTTTTTATTTTTTACAGTTTTTTTTTTTTTTTTCCCATTATTTTATATACTCTTTCTATAGGTTTCTCCTATTCTTTACTTCCTTCTTGGTTTTCCCCATTCCCTCTGTTCAATATCTGTTACTTGTTTTTTTCCCTGCGCTGCCTTGCTCGTGGAACTCTGCTGGTCAAGGACGAGCGGAGAAGATTGATTTGTTGCTGTTGCTTTAGATAGTTTGTAAAATCTCTGGACAGGTACAGCACCTAAGAGCTCTAACCACACCTGTTGACATACACGCTGTGTAACGAGAAGGACATGCACAGACACACATCCCACCCCTCCCAAAATCTGCCACTCACCCTCCTCCCAAAATCTGCCACTCCTGCCTGCATACGCACTCGCTGCTATGTTACATTTTGTCATTAAAAGAATCCACTCACACTGAAGAGACTTGGCCATCCAATAAGCCCTCCCACCCTGCAGACACACCCCTGCAAAGAAACTGTACAAACACACATACATGCTGAAGAGACACCTGCATCTTGCAGTAAAACAAAATGTTGCAGATGCACACACGTACCTATATCCCTGCAAAAGCCCAGTGACATACAAGCAAGGTGTACTTGCCGTATCTAAAAAGACCGAGCCTTCTTATCCGATACATATCCTGCAGACCTTTGATACACCCACAGAAGTGTAAGGAAAATGCGTGATTTCACGCAACATTTGTGGTTTGCTGGTCATTGTGGGTAAGAAAACATCATGGGATTCATTCAAGGCACACCACCCTGGTATCTCCTGGTTGTCTACGTTCCAAAAATGTCTGTGGTTGGTAGGTTTCCATGAGTGGCAGCCAAGCACAGCCCACAGTCCCACAGCTAACCCTATTGCTGATCTCTCCATGGAGTACTTTAGAGCCTTTTTGTTTTGAGGTCTCTTGGTTCACCCTCACAAGTGAGGTACCATTTTTATTGGGAGACTTGGGGAAATGGTGTGGTAGGAAATTTGTGGCTCCCCGCAGAGTCCAGTAGCTTTTCTCACAGAAATGTGAGGAAAATGTGTTTTTAGTCAACTTGTTTTTGAGGTTTGCAGGGCATTGTGCATAAGAAAATGGTGTGTTATGCATGTGGAGTACACTCCCCTGGACTCCCCTAGATGTCTAGTTTTCAGAACTACCTGTGTCTGGGAGGGGTTTCCAGGTGGCAGCCTGCCAAAGCCCAAAAAAGTGCAGGTGTTCACCATTGAAAGTAGAGTGATATATTGAGTTAGCCACACTCTCTTAGCCCATATGTAAAAACATAACCAAAAGAATCGGATATCGCTTTAAAGATTTTTAAGTATTTTGCATATTTTATTTCCTCTACAGACCATCCTTCCGGCTGCTGCTCAGGACGTGTATTACCGAGATGAGATTGGCAACATCTCCACTAGCCATCTTCTTATTCTAGATGATTCGGTTGAAATGGAGATCCGTCCCCGATTTCCCCTGTTTGGAGGCTGGAAGACTCATTATATACTTGGCTACAACCTGCCAAGCTATGAATACCTTTATAACCTTGGTAAGTAGTCCAGGATAGTCCTAGAATTGGTGCTTTAGCGTACCATTGTAGCCTAATTTTTAAAACTGTTGTATGTTTGCGCATTGTTGCCCAATTGTTAATGGATTTATCTGAGCTCCAAACCTAAACTTCTTCGTGGCCTCAATGAGAGCCTACAAGGCAGGCAGCAAATATATACACTGGCCTAACAGCAAAAGAAGGTGAACAGTTAGATGGACAAAACCACAAGAAGGTAATTTCCCTGGGCTCTTTGGGTGGGTTAGGTTATTTAATGAGAGGATGCAAAACAATGTGTTTGTGCTGCCATTTCAGAGCGAACAATTTAAGGGGCTAAAAAGACATGCCTAGCCGCTCAGCACTGCTGGGTTGCAAACATAAAATCCCCTGTACAATACCAACAACACTGTGCAACCCACAGATCAAAATATAACACTATGAACAAGCATTGGTAAAGCCAGATGATTTGGCATAGGCTGTTTGTCAACACATGTTTAGTTTTGTCATAGTTTTTGTAAAACAATATTATAGTGGAGCTAAAAAGAAAAAAAAAACGCTAAAAGCCAAAATTGCAGGAGTTGGCCACAGCTACAGGCTACTGTAGTTACCAATGCCTCCTTGCTGGAATGGGGCTCCCATTTGTGTATAACGCAGACCAAAGACCCAGCACAGTAAGACAGGTTGTAAAGAAATGGCTCCCTGTTGCAGTTACCCCCCCCACTTTTTGCCTGATACTGATGCTGACTTGACTGAGAAGTGTGCTGGGACCCTGCTAACCAGGCCCCAGCACCAGTGTTCTTTCACCTAAAATGTACCATTGTCTCCACAATTGGCACAACCCTGGCACCCAGGTAAGTCCCTTGTAACTGGTACCACTGGTACCAAGGGCCCTGATGCCAGGGAAGGTCTCTAAGGGCTGCCGCATGTCTTATGCCACCCTAGGGACCCCTCACTCAGCACAGACACACTGCTTGCCAGCTTGTGTGTGCTGGTGGGGAGAAAATGACTATGTCGACATGGCACTCCCTCAGGGTGCCATGCCAACCTCACACTGCCTGTGGCATATGTAAGTCACCCCTCTAGCAGGCCTTACAGCCCTAAGGCAGGGTGCACTATACCACAGGTGAGGGCATATGTGCATGAGCACTATGCCCCTACAGTGTCTAAGCAAAACCTTAGACATTGTAAGTGCAGGGTAGCCATAAGAGTATATGGTCTGGGAGTCTGTCAAAAACGAACTCCACAGCTCCATAATGGCTACACTGAATACTGGGAAGTTTAGTATCAAACTTCTCAGAATAAGAAACCCACACTGATGCCAGTGTTGGATTTATAAAAAAATGCACACAGAGGGCATCTTAGAGATGCCCCCTGTATTTTACCCAATTGTTCAGTGCAAGACTGACTGGTCTGTGCCAGCCTGCTGCTGAGAGACGAGTTTCTGACCCCATGTGGTGAGGGCCTTTGTGCTCTCTGGGGACAGAAACAAAGCCTGCTCTGGTTGGAGGTGCTTCACACCTCCCCCCTGCAGGAACTGTAACACCTAGCAGTGAGCTTCAAAGGCTCAAGCTTCGTGTTACAATGCCCCAGGGCACTCCAGCTAGTGGAGATGCCCGCCCCCTAGACACAGCCCCCACTTTTGGCGGCAAGTCCAGGAGAGATAATGAGAAAAACAAGGAGTCACTGGCCAGTCAGGACAGCCCCTAAGGTGTCCTGAGCTGAGGTGACTCTGACTTTTAGAAATCCTCCATCTTGCAGATGGGGGATTCCCCCAATAGGATTAGGGATGTGACCCCCTCCCCTTGGGAGGAGGCACAAAGAGGGTGTATCCACCCTCAGGGCTAGTAGCCATTGGCTACTAACCCCCCAGACCTAAACACGCCCTTAAATTGAGTATTTAAGGTCTCCCCTGAACCTAAGAATTTAGATTCCTGCAACTTACAAGAAGAAGAGGACTGCTGAGCTGAAAACCCCTGCAGAAGAAGAAAGAAGACACCAACTGCTTTGGCCCCAGTCCTACCGGCCTGTCTCCTGCCTTCTAAAGAAACCTGCTCCAGCGACGCTTTTCCCAGGATCAGCGACCTCTGAATCCTCAGAGGACTGCCCTGCTTCAAGAAAGACTAGAAACTCCCGAGGACAGCGGCCCTGTTCCACAAAGACTGCAACTTTGTTACAGAGGAGCAGATTTAAAGACCCCTGCAAATCCCCGCAAGAAGCGTGAGACTTGCAATTCTGCACCCGGCGACCCCGACTCGACTGGTGGAGAAACAACGCTACAGGGAGGACCCCCCGGCGACTCCAAGACTGTGAGTAACCAAAGTTGTCCCCCCTGAGCCCCCACAGTGACGCCTGCAGAGGGAATCCCGAGGCTCCCCCTAACCGCGACTGCCTGACTCTAAAATCCCGACGGCTGGAAAAGACCCTGCACCCGCAGCCCCCAGCACCTGAAGGATCGGAACTCCAGTGCATGAATGACCCCCAGGAGGCCCTCTCCCTTGCCCAGGTGGTGGCTACCCCGAGGAGCCCCCCCCCCTTGCCTGCCTGCCTGCACCGCTGAAGAGACCCCTTGGTCTCTCATTGAAAATCATTGAAAACCTGACGCGTGTTTGCACACTGCACCCGGCCGCCCCCGCGCTGCTGAGGGTGTACTTTTTGTGCTGACCTGTGTCCCCCCCGGTGCCCTACAAAACCCCCCTGGTCTGCCCTCTGAAGACGCGGGTACTTACCTGCTGGCAGACTGGAACCGGGGCACCCCCTTCTCTCCATTGAAGCCTATGTGTTTTGGGCACCTCTTTGACCTCTGCACCTGACCGGCCCTGAGCTGCTGGTGTGGTGACTTTGGGGTTGCTCTGAACCCCCAACGGTGGGCTACCTTAGACCCCAATTTGAACCCCGTAGGTGGTTTACTTACCTGCAAGAACTAACAATACTTTACCTCCCCCAGGAAGTGTGAAAATTGCAGTGTGTCCACTTTTAAAACAGCTATTTGTGTTTTATGTGAAAAGTATATATGCTACTGTAATTATTCAAAGTTCCTAAAGTACTTACCTGCAATGCCTTTCAAATGAGATATTACATGTAGAATTTGAACCTGTGGTTCTTAAAATAAACTAAGAAAATATATTTTTCTATAACAAAACCTATTGGCTGGATTTGTCTCTGAGTGTGTGTTCCTCATTTATTGCCTGTGTGTATGTACAACAAATGCTTAACACTACTCCTTTGATAAGCCTACTGCTCGACCACACTACCACAAAATAGAGCATTAGTATTATCTCTTTTTGCCACTATCTTACCTCTAAGGGGAACCCTTGGACTCTGTGCATACTATTCCTTACTTTGAAATAGTGCATACAGAGCCAACTTCCTACACAGGTGAACAGCAGATTGGTAAACACAGTTCATTCGAGCGAATAAGCGTCACAGCTCAAGACCATCGACACTGACCTCCCACCCACTCAGCTGACATTTGTGGAGTATCTATATGGGCCAGCCAGTGTCCCACATTGACCAGAAGCAGCAAAATAATTGCAGATATTACCCCTGTAGGTGTTCCAGGCCCCCTAGATTTTCGACCATTTCCGGGGACAACCCCACCCTTCATAGACCACCCTTTTGGCCCGCATGCACCAGTCCATGTCCCGCTTCCAGTCTCCAAACTGTGGCAGCTACTCTGCCCCAGACAATTATGCAATATTGCGTTAGGCAACCATTAGACCCAATATCCACTAGATTAGTGCCATGCGAGTCATGTCCATTGAGCTCCACATGTTGAGAAGACATTTTGCAGTGGCAGTCATTGAACCCCCAGTTGCTTCACACGTGCATGCCACCACTTCCGCCCAGAAGCCTTGCAGTGCTGGACTTTCCCATACAGTATGATAGTATGTGCCTAGTCCATCACACCCACGCCAACAGTCTTCCGAAATGAGCTCAGACACTGTGGCAGTGAGTATCATCTTCATACAGCTGTGTATTAGCTGTAGTCAAGGACCTCCGCTATCTCGGCTGCATGGAAGCCTCCTGCTCTGTTTTTGTGAGGGAATGTGGTCTAGATGACACTATCAGTGTGGAAACTTTGCTGTATGAAGATGATACTCATTGCCACAAAGTTCCCACACTGATAGTGCCATCTAGACCACATTCTCTCAATAACAGAGCAGGAGGCTTCCTTGCAGACAAGATAGTCGAGGTCCTTAACCACAGCCCGCCATCTCTAATTTTAGCTGCATGGCTACCTTCACCAATACCTACGTTATTGCCATTCGAAGGCTTCTCCCATTGTACTTTTTTGAAGGAGGCAAGTTGACCAATGACAAACTATTCAAATACCTAAAAGTGAAAGAGGGCTTCTGCATCTGGTACCTAGATTGAGATTTATCTGAGGACTTACACAGTACTGCTGTTTAATATTGTATGTCACATTTGATTAGGTTCTCCCCACAGTTTTCATCTGTGAACATACATTACTCTTTACTAAAATATAATTTCAGCCATCCTGTTGTTTCACAGTAGTTATGGATTTGTAGAGGTATTTCAACACTATCTTACCCAAAACCCGCCTCTGCCCTCTTTTTAGGAACCTGTCTCCTTCCTGGAAATTAGAGATGGTATTTAAAAAAAAAAATAAAAAAAAAATAAGGATCCTCTTTTTGAACTAGTGCATAGGATGAGGTTCAAGCAAGATATTTTTAGTACATGGGCTCCTCTGCATTACTGTCATTCACTGTGTATTGCAGTATGAGTGATTGGTGCGTGGGTATATTGGTTGTTGCCTCATTCACCTACTGTTATTTCACAGCTAGTGTGCGATTCAGTCAGAAGAAAATTATACAGCACTCATTGCCAGCTTTTTGTTTGACCTGTTTAGATCTGTAGATTGGTAACTCGCTAAATGGACCAAAAACCAATAGTATCTCATCATCTTGCAAAATGTAAAGACTTCTGCTTCTCACTCTGTAATGAGATAACTAGACAATGGGAACACAATGGATTATTTAGAACAGCAGTGCTGCCAGATTTGTTGAGGCTTTGATTGCAGTAATTTTCTTTGGGGGGTAGTTTAGATATATTAATCATGATGCACATTTCTCTCAACAGGAGATCAATATGCGTTAAAGATGAGACTCATTGACCATATCTTCGATGAGCAGTTGGTTGATTCTCTAACTGTGAAAATAATCTTGCCAGAAGGAGCCAAGTAAGTCATATCATTGTGTCTGCTTCTCTGCAAAGGATATTGGTTAAACTGGCACGGATGGGAAACGTATGCTAAAAGTCATGGCATAAGATGTAAATGATCCTCAATCTTTGAATAGAAGTAATGTAGTTCACAAAGGATTTTAGGTTTTTATTTATTGGGTAAGCAAACTAGCATTTTATTTCCTCAACCTGCAAACATTTTTATTCCTCATCTTGCTCTGATACCTGAGCAAATATTCTTTCAAAATCATGGCTCACATTAAATCTTCAAATCCCCCTGCGAACCTTCGCCCTCATCCCTTTGGTGATTTAGAGTGTATTTTTAAGTAGTTCTTTATAAGAGACCAAAATTGCAAATATGTATCTTTTACATCAGTATGTTCTTGTTTTTGTTTTGCCAATCCAAATCTTTTTGGCGTAGAAGTATTGATTTCTGCAAAAAACTGAAACTTTTATGACAGCTTGGGTCTCTGTGCGTTTCTAGACCACACTTGGTGTTTTACACCCGAAGAAAACTCCTAGAGTGTAATCTAGTCTTGCATCTGGGTGCAAGGTGTGGCAAAAGTTGCAAAAGTCTTAGAATTGCCCCAGTACAAATCTTTATTTAAAAACATTTTTGCTGTCCTAAAGTGCAATGCTAGTGAGGATGTTTTTTTAAAATTTTATATCCATTTTTACAAACAAATGTGGACCGCTCCAGGGCTGGAGAGCAGCAGCTCAACTAGACCTGTTCTTGGTCTCTCCCTGCGGATAGAGTATGGCCTCTACTGCTCTTCTGCCTGCCCTGGTCCCTGCTGCTTACCATCTCCTAGGTTAGGAGATCGTAAGCAGCAGGGACCAGGGCAGGCAGAAGAGCAAGGCAACCTTGTTAGGAATACTTGAGCTCACCGATGCAAACAAACTTTTTCCAAATACGCCAGGCCTCTCGTGTACCTGAAGTCTTCACCCACCTCTAGCATTGTAGTCTAGTGATGGTCACTTATTGTTACTTCTGTAATACAACAGAATATCCTTTCCTAGATTTATGAGCTCAGCCAGGTTTTAAACATGGAGCCCAACTATTACAGAATTGGCCATAAATTGAAGCCTGCAATAGTAAAACATACTACAGAAGCAACTCCTTCTCAGTGAACAAAAGTAGAGAAATATTTCTTGAGTTCATGAGAAAATAGAAGGAACTAATATTCAGTACACTGATACCCGTTTTTATAACGTTTATGAATGTTGGTTAGAGTGTTTTAGATAACTTGTGGATGTAAACCATTAATGCATAAGGAAATCCTACAAAAAAACTTAGTTGGTTGACACAGTCTGTTTAATAATTTTTAATATGGTCACAAAACTCTAAATGTTGGACAGTAAAGGTTTTCTTCCTTTGTTTAGTATATTCTTTCAGAGAGTAGAAACCTTAGTGTTTTACTAATTTGTTACTATTGTGTAGCAGTTAATATTTTTCAGTACTGTTTGCTTTCTAAGGACATTCTTTAAAGTCCTGCCGTTGAAATATTGTAACCTGATTAGCCTTATTAGGAATATATCTTGAGGTTACAGGCTTTTCATTAAAATGTCATTTGTCTTTTTCAGTCTTAAACCAGTTCTGTCTTTGTATTAGCCCTCCTTAAATTAGTGCATCCGATTTTCATTTTATTTCGCTACAATATGTATTGCCACATTGTAATATGTAGGTGTTGTACTATTGGTTATACTATGAAAATGACCCAAAGCCATTATAGCTCTACCCACATGTTTGTGGTGTATGAACTGAAGCATTTCCACACGAAAAACGTTACTTAGCAGTTTTTACACTGCACATGTTTGGGCCAGTTTGATACATTTACAGTAAGATTTCGTTTCCATGGCTGGTGGGTGTTCAGTATAGCTATGCCAGTGTATATTTCGTGTATAACTAAGGTTACGCTGTGGTTATTTATCATCCTAAAGAGCCCTCTTCAAAGAGGTTTGCAGAGTGAGCTGGAGAAAGTGTATTTCAGCAGGAGGAGAGTTCTAGTGCAGGGCACCAAATAAAATAAAGACCGAAAGATGGAGGTTTGACAGTAGATTTAAGGTTGGTTGAGCATAAGCTAAAGATTGCAGCATATTGGACTCGAGCGTTATTTCGGGGTGAAGCCATAGAGCAGTAAAGTGTAAACAGCGGCAGTCCACGTTGTCAGGGTTGTTGATGGTAGTGAAAGGTAGGAGGGTGTATGAGGACATTGTAAAGAGCCAGTGTAACAGAGTTTAGGCCTTGTCCAAGTTGCTAAGGAGCATAGTCTTAGATCTGTCATAAAACTGTTATAGTAGTCTGATATGCTTACAGCATGAGGATCTCAGTATTGTGAGAATGTGGAAGTAAATGTGTGGACTGATTTTACAGATGTGAATATGGCTGGCCTGCTGTGTTGGTCAGAAATGTTTCCATACTCAAGTGTTAACATAAAAGCTCAGGTTTCTGGTGGATTGCTTTGGAGTTGTGATTTTGGAAGGATGTGTAAAGGGAAGGGAGGCATGTCACGTCAGAGTCGTTGTAAAGTAGATTTCGATGACTGGCTACGTCATTTGAAATCCGTCCAGTGATGGATGGCTTTTAAGTAGTTTGAGATCATGTGTGTGGAAAGTAAATGTAGAAATGAGAGATTTACGGAACATCTGCATAAATGTTCATATAAGGAAAACAAAGTGACTATTGGACTCCTGCAAAGGCCGGCTCATGTGGCTCAAAATATTGAGGTCTAATATCATCTGGGTCCCGAAAAGCATATTGGTGTCTAGGATTCATTAGGGACCGGGAGAAACTACCACAAAGTGTTCGTAGGGAACCTATATCAGCTGTATCATTCATTGAACAGAACCCATCAAGACAAGCCTCTTGTCTTTCCACAATCATACATCCTAACAACCTGAAGAAGGGAAACTAGGGATAAGAGTGAGGAACTCTGATAGTGACCCAGTGCTCACTACTACAGATTTTAAATGGGAAACCTATGACGCAGACATCAGAAGATGTTTCTGTAGCATCTTCACTTAAAAAAAAATAAAAACCTTTCATTTACTTGTACACCAGGCTACAGAAAGGTTTTTTTTTTAATTGAAATGAAACTGGAAGAAAAATAAAATCCATGTGCAGAGAAGCTGTAGACACCCACATCTGTCAACCATACCTGCACATGTAGTCACACAAGGAGTATTTTTCCATGCTTTGGATCATTCAGAGTATGAACTACAGGATTGAAAAGAAATCCTAACAGATACCTTAGGATTCCATTATGCGTCTCAGCAAATTCTATAACTGTCTGTCACTTTGTAACAGTTTTATTTCAAGTTGCCAACATTTGTTTAGAATGCGTTTCACGTTGCATAACTGGTGAGCAATTGATGCTCAAATCACAATCCATTTGAATTTTGACATGCTTAAAGACACTTGTGTGTCTTCAATATTCACTTGGTTATAGGTAACAAAATGTCATCTTATCTGCAGGAACATCCAAGTGGACAGCCCCTATGATATCGATCGGTCCGCAGATGAGCTGCACTACACCTACTTGGATACATTTGGCCGTCCTGTTATAGTTGCACATAAGAGCAACCTGGTAGAGCAGCACATTCAAGATGTTGTGGTGAGTTTCTTTTAATGGCGAATACCGCTGTTATGCTTTCTGAGCTTTGTATTGTAAGATTTTTCTTGAAATGGTGTTGCTGCTTTCCACCTACCCACATTATTTGACCATGTGTGCTAGTGCTACATGGAAATATATTGTTGGCCTTCTACGAATATGCCCTGTTCATGTTGGCTGCTGTCTGTAGATGACTCAAAGGTTCCTTGAGTCATTTGATGCAGGACTGCTACTTGACAGTATAAATCACAATTGTGCTGAACGTGCAGCGCATATTTTTAATTACTAGTTCAGCAGCCAGTTATGTCTTTTAGGATTAAATATAAATGCATCTAGATGAATGGTGCGCTGAGGACCAAGTTGCTCGATTTGCATTACTCTACATGGCTTGCTGTATTGGCCAACGTAGATATATATATATGTTCGATGGCATCTGTCGCTGTAGATACACATGGTATGCATGAGCTCGCCATCTGGTGTTGGGTCGGAGTGTTACAAGTTGTTTTTCTTCGAAGAAGTGTTTTCGAGTCACGGGACCGAGTGACTCCTCCTTCTGTGCTCATTGCGCATGGGCGTCGACTCCATCTTCGATTGTTTTCTTTCCGCCATCGGGTTCGGACGTGTTCCTGTCGCTCCGAGTTTCGGAACGGAAAGATAGCTGAAAACGGAAGATTTTCGACGGTATCGTTGCGATCCGGTTCGAGATAGACACATACGACGACGCGTTGAACATCGAAGCGCATCGGTGCCCTTCGGGGTAGATTTCGGCACCCCGTCGGGGCCTAGTCGGCCCGACCGCGTGGAGAACAACGCCGATGGAACGGACCCCGTTTCGATTCTGCCCCGAATGCCACAACAAATATCCTTATACGGACCTACACTCGGTCTGTAACCTGTGCCTGTCACCCGAGCACAGCGAAGAATCCTGTGAGGCCTGTCGGGCGTTCCGGTCCCGAAAAACTCTGCGCGACCGTCGAGCGAGAAGACTGCAGATGGCGTCCACGCCAAAAGAGCGTCGACAGTTCGAGACAGAAGAGGAACAGGAGGAATCCTTTTCCATCCAGGATTCAGACTCCGACGAGCTAGACTCTACAAAAACTGTGAGTAAGACGTCGAGATCAGACCTTAAAAAAGGAAAGAAGGCCCAGGGGACGCCACTGCCAACCGGCCATGGCTCCACCCAAATTCTCGGTGACCAACAATCGGCACCGAAAAAGGCCCATTCAGTGTCGAGATCGTCCGACTCCGGTCGAGACACCGGCACGCAGCCTCCTCGGGACCGAGAGAGTGCTAAACAGAAGCATCGACACCGAGAGTTCGGTGTCGACACGGATCGACGCCGAGACAGTGGCGCCGAAGACCATAGAGGCCAAGAATTTTCGGCACAGAAAAAGAGGAAGGTTACCTCGGAGCCGAAAAAACAATCAACAGGGTTTTCGGAGCCGAAAAAAGCGACATCAGACCCTGTTTCTGGCTCCTATACTGAAGAGCATTCTATGTCTTCTCAAATGAAGAAACATAGATTTGAACAAGAACTGCAATCCACTGACGTGGATCACACGCAAAAGCGTATCTTTATTCAGCAGGGGACTGGGAAGATCAGTACCCTTCCACCTGTCAAACGAAAGAGAACGCTTCAGTTTACTTCTCAGCAACAAACAGCACAAAAGGTAACACCTCCTCCCTCACCTCCACCTGTAACTCCGGCTTCGCCAACTTACACCCCGTCACATTCACCAGCTCACACCGCCATGAGCCACGATGACCAAGATCAGGATGCGTGGGACTTGTACGACGCACCAGTGTCTGATAACAGCCCAGACACATACCCAACTAGGCCATCACCACCGGAAGACAGCACAGCCTACTCACAAGTGGTGGCTAGAGCAGCACTATTCCATAATGTGGAACTCCACTCGGAACAAGTAGAGGATGATTTTTTATTTAACACCCTCTCTTCAACCCACAGCTCCTACCAAAGCCTGCCGATGCTCCCAGGCATGCTACGCCATGCAAAGGACATTTTCAAGGAGCCAGTTAAAAGTAGGGCAGTGACGCCTAGGGTGGACAAAAAGTATAAGGCGCCTCCTACGGACCCTGTATTCATCACCTCTCAGCTGCCACCAGATTCTGTGGTGGTAGGGGCTGCCAGAAAACGGGCAAATTCACACACTTCTGGGGATGCACCTCCCCCAGATAAAGAAAGCAGGAAGTTCGATGCAGCCGGGAAGAGGGTTGCTGTCCAAGCAGCAAACCAGTGGCGCATCGCAAATTCACAAGCGCTGCTAGCGCGATACGACAGAGCCCACTGGGATGAGATGCAGCATCTCATTGAACATCTCCCAAAAGATCTGCAAAAAAGAGCAAAACAGGTTGTTGAGGAGGGTCAAAACATTTCCAACAATCAAATACGCTCCTCCATGGATGCAGCAGACACAGCCGCGAGGACCATTAATACGTCGGTTACCATCCGTAGGCACGCATGGCTCAGAACGTCTGGATTCAAGCCAGAAATTCAGCAGGCAGTGCTTAACATGCCAGTCAATGAAAAACTTCTGTTCGGTCCGGAGGTCGACACAGCCATAGAAAAGCTCAAGAAGGACACTGACACTGCCAAGGCCATGGGCGCACTCTACTCCCCGCAGAGCAGAGGATCTTATGACACCTTCCGCAAAACACCTTTTAGAGGAGGGTTTCGGGGTCAGGCCACACAAGCTAGCACCTCACAGTCCGCACCGCCCACCTACCAGGGACAGTACAGGGGAGGTTTTCGGGGCCAGTATAGAGGGGGGCAATTCCCTAGGAATAGAGGAAGATTTCAAAGCCCCAAAACCACTACCAGCAAGCAGTGACTCACACGTCACTCACCCCTCCCACACAACACCAGTGGGGGGGAGGATACGTCAATATTACGAAGCATGGGACAAAATAACTACAGACACATGGGTCCTAGCAATTATCCAACATGGTTATTGCATAGAATTCCTGCAATTCCCCCCAGACATACCACCAAAATCAAAAAATTTATCAAAATACCATTCACAGCTTCTAGAGATAGAAGTTCAAGCACTACTGCAAAAAAATGCAATAGAATTAGTACCAAGCACACAAATAAACACAGGAGTTTATTCACTGTACTTCTTGATACCAAAAAAGGACGAAACACTGAGACCAATTCTAGACCTCAGAGTAGTAAACACATTCATCAAATCAGACCACTTTCACATGGTCACACTACAAGAAGTGTTACCATTGCTCAAAAAACACAACTACATGACAACCCTAGACCTCAAGGACGCATATTTCCATATACCAATACATCAATCACACAGGAAATATCTAAGGTTTGTATTCAAAGGAATACATTACCAATTCAAAGTATTGCCTTTTGGTTTAACAACCGCTCCAAGAGTATTCACAAAATGCCTAGCAGTAGTCGCTGCACACATCAGAAGGCAGCAAATACATGTGTTCCCGTATCTAGACGACTGGCTAATCAAAACCAGTTCGCTCACACAATGCTCAAACCACACAAATCAAGTCATACAAACCCTCTACAAACTAGGGTTCACCGTCAACTTTGCAAAATCCAACATTCAGCCAAGCAAAGTACAGCAATATCTAGGAGCCATAATAGACACGACAAAAGGAGTAGCAACGCCAACTCCACAAAGAATTCACAATTTCAACAGAGTCATTCAACACATGTCTCCAAATCAAACAATACAAGCAAGAACAATACTACAGCTCCTAGGCATGATGTCCTCATGCATAGCCATTGTCCCAAACGCAAGACTGCACATGAGGCCCTTACAACAGTGCCTAGCCTCACAGTGGTCTCAAGCACAGGGTCACCTTCTAGATCTGGTGTTGCTAGACCGCCAAACTTACCTCTCGCTTCTATGGTGGAACAGTATAAATTTAAACATAGGGCGGCCTTTCCAAGACCCAGTGCCACAGTACGTAATAACAACAGATGCTTCCATGACAGGGTGGGGAGCACATCTCAATCAACACAACATAAGAGGACAATGGAACATACATCAAACAAAACTGCATATAAATCATCTAGAATTATTAGCAGTTTTTCAAGCACTAAAAGCTTTCCAACCAATCATAACCCACAAATACATCCTTGTCAAAACAGACAACATGACAACGATGTATTATCTAAACAAACAAGGAGGAACACATTCAACGCAGTTAAGCTTGTTAGCTCAAAAAATATGGAAGTGGGCAATCCACCATCAAATTGGTCTAATAGCACAGTTTATTCCGGGGATCCAGAATCAGCTGGCAGACAATCTCTCTCGAGATCACCAGCAAGTCCACGAATGGGAAATCCACCCACAGATTCTGAACACCTACTTCACACTCTGGGGAACACCACAAATAGACTTATTTGCAACAAAAGAGAACGCAAAATGCCAAAACTTCGCGTCCAGATACCCACACAAGCAATCCCAAGGCAATGCCCTATGGATGAACTGGTCAGGAATATTTGCTTACGCTTTTCCTCCTCTCCCTCTCCTTCCTTACCTAGTAAACAAATTGAGTCAAAACAAACTCTAACTCATTTTAATAGCACCAACGTGGGCAAGACAACCCTGGTACACAACACTGCTAGATCTGTCTGTAGTACCACACATCAAACTACCCAACAAACCAGATCTGTTAACGCAACACAACCAACAGATCAGACACCCAGACCCAGCATCGCTGAATCTAGCAATCTGGCTCCTGAAATCCTAGAATTCGGACACTTACAACTTAGCCAAGAGTGTATGGAAGTCATAAAGCAGGCCAGAAGGCCATCCACTAGACACTGCTACGCAAGTAAGTGGAAAAGATTTGTTTGGTACTGCCATCATAATCAGATACAACCACTAGATGCAACTCCAAAACATATAGTAAATTACTTGCTCCATTTACAAAAAGCAAAGCTAGCCTTCTCTTCTATTAAAATACACCTTGCAGCAATATCTGCATACCTGCAAACTACCTATTCAACTTCCTTGTATAGGATACCAGTTATCAAAGCATTTATAGAAGGGCTTAAAAGAATTATACCACCAAGAACACCACCTATTCCTTCATGGAACCTAAACGTGGTTCTAACAAGACTCATGGGCCCACCTTTCGAACCCATGCACTCTTGCGGAATACAATTCCTAACCTGGAAAGTTGCCTTTCTCATCGCCATTACATCTCTAAGAAGAGTAAGTGAAATTCAAGCGTTCACAACACAAGAGCCTTTTATACAAATACATAAAAATAAGGTCGTCCTACGACCTAATCCAAAATTTTTACCAAAAGTTATTTCACCATTCCATCTAAATCAAACGGTAGAACTACCAGTATTTTTCCCACAGCCAGATTCTGTGGCTGAAAGAGCACTACATACATTAGATGTCAAAAGAGCATTAATGTACTACATTGACAGAACAAAGAACATCAGAAAAACTAAACAGCTATTTATTGCATTCCAAAAACCTCATGCAGGTAACCCAATATCAAAACAAGGTATAGCCAGATGGATAGTTAAATGCATCCAAATCTGCTACCTTAAAGCAAAAAGACAACTGCCCATTACTCCCAGGGCACATTCAACAAGGAAAAAAGGTGCTTCAATGGCCTTTTTAGGAAACATCCCAATGCAGGAAATATGTAAGGCAGCCACTTGGTCTACGCCTCACACATTCACCAAACACTACTGTATAGATGTGCTATCCGCACAACAAGCTACAGTAGGTCAAGCTGTATTAAGAACTCTATTTCAGACAACTTCTACTCCTACAGGCTAAACCACCGCTTATGGGGAACTAACTGCTTACTAGTCTATGCATACCATGTGTATCTACATCGACAGATGCCATCGAACTGAAAATGTCACTTACCCAGTGTACATCTGTTCGTGGCATCAGTCGCTGAGATTCACATGGACCCACCCACCTCCCCGGAAGCCTGTAGCAGTTCAGAAGTTACCTTCAATTTTGTACATTTGTATATATATTACTTAATCCCTTAATAGGTACATACTTACATTTTTCATTGCGCGGGCACTATTACTATAGTACAACTCCTACCTCACCCTCTGCGGGGAAAACAATCGAAGATGGAGTCGGCGCCCATGCGCAATGAGCACAGAAGGAGGAGTCACTCGGTCCCGTGACTCGAAAACACTTCTTCGAAGAAAAACAACTTGTAACACTCCGACCCAACACCAGATGGCGAGCTCATGCATACCATGTGAATCTCAGCGACTGATGCCACGAACAGATGTACACTGGGTAAGTGACATTTTCAATCTCTCTCTCTCTCTCTCTCTCTCTCTCTCTCTCTCTCTCTCTCTCTCTCTCTCTCTCTCTCTCTCTCTCTCTCTCTCTCTCTCTCTCTCTCTCTCTCTCCTTCTCTCCTTCTCTCCTTCTCTCCCCCCCCCCCCCATGGCATGTGTAGCTGCAGATACACATGCTTTGCACATCCCGCCATCTAGTGTTGGGTTTGCACATCCCGCCATCTAGTGTTGGGCTCGGAGTGTTACAAGTTGTTTTTCTTCGAAGAAGTCTTTTCAAGTCACGAGATCGAGGGACTCCTCCCCTTTTTGACTCCATTGCGCATGGGCGTCGACTCCATCTTAGATTGTTTTCTTTCCGCCATCGGGTTTGGACGTGTTCCTCTTCGCTCCGCGTTTCGGTTCGGAAAGTTAGTGAAAATCTCAGAAAATTTGACGGTATTGTTTGCGTTCGGTATCGGGTTAGGTACAACAGATCGACACCGAATTTTGAAGAGCTCCGGCGGCCCTTCGGGGTTTTCGATTCCCGGGCGGGGCCTGGTCGGCCCGACCACGTGCGTCTTCAAGGCTAATGGAACGGACCCCATTCCGCTTCTGCCCCGAATGTCACAACAAGTATCCTTATACAGATCAGCATCTGGTCTGTAATTTGTGTTTGTCTCCAGAACGCAAGGAAGATACCTGTGAGGCCTGTCGAGCGTTTCGGTCCAGGAAGACCTTAAGGGACCGAAGAGCAAGAAGACTACAGATGGCGTCGGTGCAGACAGGACAAAAACAGGAAGAAGAAGAAACCTTCTCCATCGAGGATTCGGACTCAGAAGAGGTCGATCCTGAACAGACGCCGAAAACCGTGAGTAAGACGTCGATACACAAAACTCATGCAAAGACCACTAAAGCCCAGGGGACGCCACTGCCGGCAGGCCATGGCTTAACCCGAAAAATAGGTGACCGAGCATCGGCACTGAAAAAGGGCATGCATGTGTCGAAGTCATCCGACTCCGGTCGAGATACCGGCACAGAGCAGACTCGACCCCGTGTCAGAGCAATCTCGGCACCGAGAGGGCGGCACCGAAACAAGTCGGCACCGAGAGATCAGTACACCGAAGAGCAAAAAAGTGTCGTCGGAACCGAAAAAGCAGCCGAAAAGGTTTCAGTACCGAAACATCCGGCCTCGGAACCGAAAACAAGTTCCTACACAGAGGAACAAGGCCTGTCCTCACAAATGCAAACACATAGATTTGGATAGGAGCTAGAGACAATGGAGCCAGATTACACCCAAAGAAGGCTCCACATTCACAAGGAGACAGGGAAGATCAGTACTCTCCCTCCGATACGAATGAAACGGAAACTTGCCTTCCAAGAGAAAGACAAGCAGCCACAGGCAAAGGTGGCAAGACAAGTAACCCCGCCACCATCTCCACAACGCTCTCCACAACCATCACCGGTAGCCACTCCACCAATGATGCAGTCCCCAACTCATACAGGGATGAGTCTGGATGATCCAGACGCGTGGGATCTTTATGATGCGCCAGTGTCCGATAACAGTCCCGACTGTTATCCAGCTAGACCGTCACCACCTGAGGACAGTACCGCCTACACACAGGTGGTGTCAAAAGCAGCGGCGTTTCATAATGTCACCCTGCATGCAGAGCCAATTGAAGACGACTTTCTATTTAACACACTGTCGTCCACACACAGCCAGTACCAGAGCATCCCCATGCTACCTGGAATGCTAAAACACTCCAAACAAGTGTTTGAGGAGCCTGTGAAAGGAAGGGCCATTACTCCAAGGGTGGAGAAAAAATATAAACCGCCACCAACAGACCCTGTGTACATCACACAACAGTTAACACCAGACTCAGTGGTAGTAGGGGCAGCTCGCAAGAGGGCGAACTCGCACACCTCAGGAGATGCACCACCTCCAGACAAAGAGAGTCGTAAGTTCGCCGCGGCGGGGAAAAGAGTGGCGGCACAAGCAGCCAACCAATGGCGCATTGCCAACTCACAGGCCTTGTTGGCGAGAAATGATAGGGCTCATTGGGACGAAATGCAACATTTTATAGAACATTTGCCCAAGGAGTTCCAAAAGAGAGCACAACAAGTGGTGGAGGAAGGACAGAGTATCTCGAACAATCAGATACGGTCAGCAATGGATGCAGCAGACACAGCTGCTAGGACTGTAAATACAGCAGTGACAATACGGAGACATGCATGGCTGCGTACATCAGGATTCAAGCCGGAAATACAACAAGCCGTGCTGAATATGCCACTTAACGGACAGCAGTTGTTTGGGCCGGAGGTGGACACTGCTATCGAAAAACTTAAGGACACGGATACGGACAAAGTCATGGGCGCACTCTACTCCCCACAGAGCAGAGGCACATTTCGGAAATCACAGTTTCGAGGGGGGTTTCGAGGGCAAAGCACAGAACCCACAACCTCACAAACAAGGCCCACTTATCAGAGCCAATACCAGCGGGGAAGTTTTCGGGGACAATATAGAGGGGGACAGTTCCCAAAGAGTAGAGGGAAGTTCCAAAGTCCCAAAACTTCGGCGTCACAAATCCCCAACACATAACACCAGTGGGGGGGAGACTAACCAAGTTCTACAAAAACTGGGAGGAAATAACAAGACATGTGGGTCCTAGCCATTATACAGCATGGTTATTGCATAGAATTTCTAGAATTCCCTCCAAATGTCCCACCGAAAACACACTATGTCAAAACAACACATGGATCTTCTACAACTGGAGGTCAAAGCGTTGTTGCAAAAAGATGCAATAGAGTTGGTACCAATTCATCAGAGAGGAACAGGAGTTTACTCACTGTACTTTCTCATACCCCAAAAAGACAAAACTCTAAGACCTATATTAGATCTCAGTACGTTAAATATCTACATCATATCAGATCACTTTCACATGGTGACACTGCAGGACGTAATCCCATTGCTCAAACAAGAAGACAACATGACAACACTAGACCTAAAGGATGCATACTTCCATATACCGATACATCCTTCACACAGAAAGTACTTAAGGTTTGTATTCCAAGGGGTACATTACCAATTCAAAGTGTTGCCATTCGGGATAACAACTGCGCCAAGAGTTTTTACAAAATGCCTGGCAGCAGTGGCTGCTCATATCAGAAGACAGCAAATACATGTGTTCCCGTACCTAGACGATTGGTTAATCAAAACCAACACGCAGGAACGGTATTCACAACACACAATGTATGTCATAGAAACCCTTCACAAACTAGGTTTCTCACTCAACTACAAGTCACACCTTCAGCCGTGTCAAATACAATACTTAGGAGCGACAATCAACACAACAAAAGGGATTGCCACTCCAAGTCCACAAAGGGTACAGGCATTTCACAATGTAATACAGGCCATGAACCCAAAACAAAAGATACAAGTCAAGATGGTGATGAAACTACTAGGCATGATGTCCTCATGCATAGCCATTGTCCCAAACGCAAGATTGCACATGCGGCCCTTACAACAGTGCCTAGCATCACAATAGGCACAGGGTCAACTTCAAGATCTAGTGTTGATAGACCGCCAAACATACACCTTGCTTCAATGGTGGAACAATATAAATGTAAACCAAGGGCAGCCTTTCCAAGACCCAGTGCCACAATATGTAATAACGACAGATGTCTCCAGGATAGGCTGGGGAGCACACCACAACCAACACAGCATCCAAGGACAATGGGACACTCAGCAGAGACAGTTTCGCATAAATCACTTAGAACGGTATTTCTAGCGCTGAAAGCATTTCAACCTATAATAATCCACAAACACGTTCTTGTCAAAACAGACAACATGACAACGATGTATTATCTGAACAAACAGGGAGGAACACAGTTGTGTCTCCTGGCACAGAAAATATGGCATTGGGCGATTCACAACCACATTCGCCTAATAGTGCAGTTCATTCCAGGAATTCAGAACAAGTTAGCAGACAGTCTCTCTCGGGATCACCAACAGATCCATGAATGGGAGATTCAACCCCAAGTACTAAACACTTACTTCCAAAGATGGGGAACACCACAAATAGACCTATTTGCAACAAAAGAAAACGCAAAATGCCAAAACTTTGCATCCAGGTACCCACAGGATCAGTCTCAGGGCAATGCGTTATGGATGAGTTGGTCAGGGATATTTGAATACGCTTTTCCCCTTCTCCCACTCCTTCCACATCTGGTAAACAAATTGAGTCAAAACAAACTCATACTTATAGCACCAACTTGGGCAAGACAACCTTGGTACACAACACTACTAGACCTCTCAGTTGTGCCTCATGTCAAACTACCAAACAGACCAGATCTGTTAACTCAACGCAAACAACAGATCAGACACCCAAATCCAGCATAGCTGAATCTAGCAATTTGGCTCCTGAAGTCTTAGAATTCGGACATCTAGACCTTACACAGGAATGTATGGAGGTCATAAAACAAGCTAGAAAACCAACCACAAGACATTGCTATGCAAATAAGTGGAAAAGATTTGTTTATTACTGCCATAATAAACAAATTCAACCCTTACACGCATCTGCTAAAGACATTGTCAGCTACCTACTGCACTTACAAAAGTCAAAGCTAGCTTTTTCATCCATTAAAATACATCTCACCGCAATTTCAGCTTATCTGCAAATTACACACTCAACTTCACTATTTAGGATCCCAGTCATAAAGGCTTTTATGGAGGGTCTGAAGAGAATTATCCCACCAAGAACACCACCATGCACTCATGTGAGATACAATACTTAACATGGAAAGTAGCATTTCTAATTGCCATCACATCTCTAAGAAGAGTAAGTGAAATACAAGCATTTACCATACAAGAACCCTTTATTCAGATACACAAGCATAAAGTAGTTTTACGAACAAATCCTAAATTCTTACCAAAAGTCATATCACCGTTCCACTTAAATCAAGCAGTAAAACTACCAATGTTCTTTCCAGAACCAGATTCTGTAGCTGAAAGAGCACTACATACATTAGACATCAAAAGAGCATTAATGTACTACATTGACAGAACAAAACAAATTCGAAAAACAAAACAATTGTTTGTTGCTTTCCAAAAACCTCATACAGGGAATCCAATATCCAAACAAGGCATTGCCAGATGGATAGTGAAGTGCATTCAAACCTGCTATCTCAAATCAAAAAGAGAACTGCCTATAACACCAAAGGCACACTCAACCAGAAAGAAAGGTGCTACCATGGCCTTTCTAGGAAAAATTCCAATGACTGAAATATGTAAGGCAGCCACATGGTCTACGCCTTATACGTTTACCAAGCATTACTGTGTGGATGTGTTAACACAGCAAGCCACAGTAGGACAAGCAGTACTACGAACTTTATTTCAAACAACTTCAACTCCTACAGGCTGAGCCACCGCTTTTGGGGAGATAACTGCTTACTAGTCTATGCAAAGCATGTGTATCTGCAGCTACACATGCCATTGAACAGAAAATGTCACTTACCCAGTGTACATCTGTTCGTGGCATAAGACGCTGCAGGTTCACATGCGCCCGCCCGCCTCCCCGGGAGCCTGTAGCCGTTTTGAAGTTGATCTTGACCATTTGTAAATTTGTAAATATATCGCTTTAAACCACATTATGTACATACATATTTACTCCATTGCATGGGCACTATTACTATAATACACAACTCCTATATATATATATATATATATATATATATATATATATATATATATATATATATATATATATATATATATATATAATATAATATAATTTTTTTTACTGCAACCCTGCTCTGTGAATGTTCCCCCATAAGCAAGGGATTGGCCCACACTCCCTCTTATTTTTCTTTTAAACTGTTTTTTATCAAAGTGTAAAAGGGTCCTACAAATGTTATCAGTTGCAGTAAAATATGTAACTACATATAGAATATTCTGTCAAGAGTTAACAGTATGGTAATGTTAAAAATAAAACCTAGTTACCCGGTAATCACATCTTCCCTTTAAGTTATCTTAATTTTTTTGTGCTTATGGAGAACACAGGAGACACACTTAAACTTGTAGGGCAAAGAATAGGCAAAAAAGGATCCTGTATCTTAGTAATTCTCAAGTGTTGAATTTGTTGAAAGACAGCCATGGCGTCATACATTTCAAACTTTCACTTCTACAAGGAGAGAATTTTCTCGTTAAGAGATTAAACTTTCATCCTGTTCCTCTGTTGTTGGTTTTATCTTAAGCTTTTAGTTTTAGGTCTTTTTTTTTTGTAGAGTTGTTTTACTTACAACCACACATGCAGCCCTTCTTATAAATAGCCATTAAACCCTATATTGTTAAAAATGACTCACCGTTGACATGGTGAGATGCAGTCTCTTCTGCAAAGAGGTGACACTGTATGATAAGGGCCCATTTGGTCCAGTTTGTATGAAAACAGACTTTAAATATTTGAAGAAGTAGACATGAGGATGGGTAATGGAAACCTAATGTTTGTATTTTTATAGTCTTTTGCTCATTCATGCTCTTATTCACTGTGTAGGTGGCCAGAGCACCTGCTCTTATTTACCAGAATGCAAATGGAGGTAGGAAGATGTGGTTCCATAGAAAGTGTTTCTGCCTGCCTCACTTAGCTGATGCTCTTGAGTATGAGCACTCTGTCTCTATGGGAATGAAAACCTGAGGGAGTTTAGGTAAGCCGTGGTGCGCTCCCTCGTTAGCCGTGGCCACATTAGCTCAACCCATTGTGGGACCATAACTAGACAAAGATAACCTATACCTAGGACACCTGAACAATACATTTCGAGCACCTCAAAACCCATCTGTAAATAAGTAATGTTCCTGATTCACTCTTGTGATCCTAATGTTTGTAAGATTACACATGCTTCGAAACTAATTGAAAATTCATTTTGAAATTGCCCTGAAAACAAAACAGTTCTGCATCTGCTTTCTACAAGATCCTTGTTTAAAGATCTAGCACTTCTGATGGCAAGAAGCTCGTGATCTGTGATCTCGTAAATAATGGGTTTATACAGCAAAGGTAGTGTTGCAAGAGTTGAAATGATTGATTAGGAGGAGGATGTCCATAGCCTTTTAAGGAACTTCATCGTTCTCTTCCTCAGGTAGAACCTACCTCAAGTGTCTCATTCCGAGATGAGTCCTTTCTGACATGAGAAGTCACCTGAATCCCTTGTACACTTGAAGTGTGGCACAATGGTTAGCGCGGCAGACCCTGATGCAGAGATCTGGTCTGGGACCAGGGTTCAATTCCCACCTCGGCAGGTCTTGGGCTCAATTCCCTTGGACCAGATAATTCTCACCTCGGTGCCTAATCTAATTAATGGGTCCCACTCTGTAACTCTGGGCAATAGCTTGCTTAATCTCCAGAACGGTCCTCAAAGCGCTTGGATGCCTGGCTTCACCCTGGGGCTGTCCAGGAGTGGGCGTCTCACAGGGAAGAGCCAGGAGGGGTTCCACAGCGGTATGTGTACAACGCCTTGAGACCCTAATGGGTGAGTAGTGCGCTATACAAATGCAAAGTTTACAGTTTTACACTTAGGCATTCCTTCATATTAATGTCACCGTGGGGTACACTTGTTCTCCCATTACGCAGCATCATTAAAAGTATGACTTCTGCTTATGAAAAGTGGCTCAAATGTGACGCAACCCTGCAGTATTTACACACTTGGTTTGGTGGTGTTGAGGGAAATGTTTTTTTTTCTCTCTGACATAAAGTTTAGGAGTAGGCAGGCAAACTTGTTCTTCCCCATCAGTTGATGCTTTTCCCTTTGGCTTGTTGTTGGGAGATCACAAGGTGGTAGACGAATTTAAGGATTGTTCCTGGAATTGACCATTTAACCATGAGCATTTATTCACTTAGCCCTCCCATTAATGCCTGGTTTCAAGGTAGACTGTTTCAGTGGTGCTGTATTGTAATTCTTTCGATTTGCATGCTGAAAACACCGACAAATAGCTCGTTCTTCTGCAGTATCTCAAAGAGATGAGCATTCGTTTGTATTTCACTATTAAAACAATCAAGTGAAAAAAAGTAATTCATTTATATGAACAATGTACAGTCACCAAAAAAATCACCAACATCATACTTCATTTATTTTAACTTTGCCAGTCTCTGAACACCTGTAATATATACTTTACAGTCCACTACTAGTTTTTGTTTTCTCCACATGTCCACTGATTACGCGGCCCAGATTTCATTACAGTCCTTGCCTCAGCTTCACCACCCCCTCCTGCTCTCTTGACGACCGTGCGCTCCACCCTGGCTTGCATGTTGTTTGTTGCATGTAAATATTATTAATTATAAGGTATATATTTTTCTCTCGTGTGCATTTTACTGTGAAAACAAATAATAAGTGAATAAAAACCTTTCTTTTAGGTGCATTACACTTTTAATAAGATCCTGATGCTGCAGGAGCCTCTGCTGGTTGTTGGAGCTTTCTACATCCTGTTCTTCACTGTGATTCTTTACGTGAGGCTGGACTTCTCCATCACCAAGGTATTTTATTATTTATGGTAATATTTATGTAACATGATTTTTGTTTCTGCTCCAGTTCCAAGAATCTAATTTGTTGTTGTTGTTGTTGTGTTTTTTTTTTTTTTTTTTTTTTTTTTTTATTAAAACAAAAGATGGATTGTTTCATCTCATTTTAAGAGTAGTACTTCTGTAAATTGTTGTTTAGAAATGAGAACTGGTGGGCCTGTGGTGTGGATACTGTTCTCCCATTGAAGGGGACTCTGTGTTATAATGTCCACTGGAATACAAACTTTGAAACTGGGTTTTAGAGTGGAATGTGTTACCCAAACTGATGCAGCTCCTAGTATATTTAGAAGAGGCATTCTGCAGCCGAACATCATTGAACAAGAAGTTTAGAAGGAAGCGCAGGAACATTTCAGTGACCTATGTGAGCAATGCTAACCAGCACTGAAGTCTTCCCCATAAATCTTTTCAGTGACCCTACAACTTAGAGACTTATCTGGGGGTGGCCTTCCAAAAGGCCAAAACAGTGCTGTTGTGAAGGTGACCACCTCCACAAAGGCGAACTAATGTAGACTGGGATAGTAATACAAACCCAAGATTTAGACCCTTTGACTTGGATTGCTGCTAAACTGGCAACTTTCTTCTCAAGCGACTGTCCACCCTTGTGCAACAACTTCTGTTTGGAAATTGAAAGAAAAGTACTCAAAGACCTTATGCTAGCACCTTAATTATGAAACGAAGCACGTTTGATCTGTCCTTGAGTTCTCCTCTAGTACCAGGCTCTTTTTCCAGGAAATACAGCCTCTGTGTTGAGGGAAATTTCAAATGTTTCAGGAGTGTCACCCGTACATGACCTTTTGAAATAACACTAAGGACATGGAGGTGTCTGAAACGGAGTCTTTCGAGAACAGATCTGTCCTGGCCACAATCCTCGTAAGATGGATTGTATTGTCACTGGATTGTGCACTGGCTCCGCCCACACTGATTCACAAGGGTAGCTGTGGAGTGTAAGAGGCTAGTAATACAAGACAGTGCATCTCCAAAAGACCAACATTACAGTAACATCTGCAGTTTGCAGCTACTTTAACAAATGTCTTCCTTCAAATAGATCTCCCCTTTCCTCCCACAATTGGATATTTTAGTCTTGTATCTAGGACTATTCAGTTGTTTTCAGATGCTCTTCTATTAGCGGATGATTATAGTAGATTTCTGGTTCCGTGTCATACAACAATATCAAAATTATTTTAGAACTAGTTGTATACATTTAAAAAAAATATCTCACAACGTATGCTGGACTGATTCTCATCGGATTTGCCACCCAATTCTGAAATCTATGCATATCTTTTGACCACTGGATCTCTGCTTCTTGAAACGAAAAACTCAACCATACTTTCTGAAGCAGCAGAGAAAGATTTATAACACTTTAAAATGTGTGTCCTTATTAATTTTAAATAAGCTTCTAGGCCTTTGCCTGTTAGTCACTACCACTGCGATCAGTTGCTGCTCCTTCCTAAACAGGGGAGCCCAGACATTCACAGTGCATCACTTTTGGGATTTAAGCATGTTATACCGATTTAACTATTTTACGCCCAGGCTTCTGGTTGAATCTTTCAGTTTCTGTTGTTTGCTTTTCTCCATGACAGTTACTGCACAAAAGATGGGTTTGTTTACTTGTTCTAATGTTTTCAGTCTTTTGCTCATTCATGCTTGTATTCACTGTGCAGATGGCAAGAGCACCTGCTCTTGTTTACTAGAATGCAAGTGGATTTAGGAAACTGTGGTGCCATAGAAAGTGAGTCTGTCTGCCCCATTTAGCTGATGCTCTTGAGTATGAGCACACTGTCAATGGGAATGCAAGCCTGAGGGAGGTTAGGTAAGCCGTGGTGCGCTCCCTCCCTAAAAGTGGCCACAACAGCTCAAGCCATTGTAGGACCATGACTAGACAAAGATAACCTATACCTAGGACTCCTGAAGAATAAACCTCGAGCCCCTCAGACCCCTGCAGTATATAAGTAACATGTGCTGATTCACCCTTGTGATCCTAATATATACATAAGATTGCACAAGCTTTGAAATTAATTCAAACTTTACTTTGAAACCTCCTTAAAACAAAAAAATTTATCTGCTTTGTACAAGATCTTCATTTGAAAATCTAGCACTTATGATGGCCAGAAGCTTGTTCTCTGTGAGCCCATGATGAAGCAGCGAAGGCAGCATTGCTACAGATTAAACAACTAAATGGGAGGAGGACGTGCATGTCCTTTTATGGAACTTCATCATGCTCTTCCTCTGAGCAGAACCTAGATCAGAGCCTTCTCCTTCCCTGATGAGAATTGCCTGAATGTCTTGTACACGTAGGTGTTCCTTCGTACGGATGTTTACAAGGTTTATGCTTGTTCTCCCATTGTTCACCACCATTAGATGTAGGACTTAGGCTCATGACAAGTAGCTCAAATGTGACTCTCCCACTGCAGCTTTTAAACACTTGGTTTGGTGGTGTTGAGGGATTCCTTGTTGTGAAGTAAAGTGTGAGGGGGTGTAGGCTGTTAATTGTGTTCTCTCTCCATGATTTTATGTTTTTCTCTTTTGACTTGTTGTTGGAAGATCACAAGTTGATACACGGATTTTAAGGACTGTTCCTGGAATTAATTATTTAACTACGAGCAGATGTATTCTTCTAGCACTGCCATTAATGGCCTTGTCTCAGGGTAGACTGTTTCAGTGGTGTTGTATTGTAATACTGTGACCCACATGCTGAAAACACCCAACAAAAGTTTTTATGCATATTTGTGTCTAGTTTTATTTCAAAATGGCAACTTTCTTCTTTTTGCCTTTATTCTTTGCCTGGCAGTAGCCAGTTGATTTGCCTTCGAATAAACCAGCCCGTGGCCTCAACACCCACTGTTTTATCTGTTATAAGACTAGATCATCTTTTAGTGCTAGCCTTCATCCCCATGCATACACAAACCCATGCGTTTGTAGTTGGAGCATTTGTTAGTTCTTAGTGGCCTTGAATAGACCTCAAGCCAAAACTGTTTGTCTCAGCCTCTTTCAGTTCAGACTCCCTAACAGCCCCGTAAAGTCCACAAAGTACCTGCATAGAGTGAACATGTGGATTTGTGGGTAGAACACTCACCCATAGTCCCTGTTACAGTGTTTGACCCGCTGCCTTTCCGGAGAAGCTGCCCACCAATCAAGATTCAGTTTCAGTGACATATTCTGAGCCTTCACTTTAGATTTTTGCACAGTCCCAGGCGCTTCTTCCACATTTATGCTGTTGTCACAGATGCCGTTTTAATCAATAGGTTGGTGTAAATATTTATTGCTATTTTTCTTAGAATCCTCTGCCATTCTGCTTCATAATTCCAGGCTAGTAATCAATAGAAACCTTTGTATAGGCTTTATTTAATCACGCGTCCTGTTATTATAGGTTAACTGAAATGCCTTACTTTATTCCTTTAATGTGGCTTATACTTGTTTAGAGCCTGGATTCTTCTCCATTGACTCCTTCCTGCTTTCCGGGCTTCACAGAGAACCCTCTTTTTGCCTTGAGGACAGTCCTGTGCCAGGAGAGCCTTGAAAGGACCTCATGTTTAATGCATGTTTCTCAGTGGCTGAATTTGAACCCGCACTTTCCGTATTGAGATGAAAGTTGGGGTGCATGGCGCAGGTTCTCCAGAGTGGTTACAATTAACCCAACAGATCTATGCGAGAAAGAACACACAGTCGCCTTCTACGGGAGGTAAAGCAGAGGCTACTGATCTTTTAGCCAACTTACTTGGATACTTGAAAGTTTTTTGCTCGGTTTTCTTTCTTTACATTTTTAAACATAACAGTAGGCAGCTTTAAGGAATCTTCATGTGAACGGCATTTTCTAAAACCTAACTCCCCTGTTTTATGATACTCACGATTCTCAAAAATCATTCAATACTGCTCAGAAATATTGATGTACTAGAATGCACCTCTCCTGTGATATTGATTTTTGCCTTTTGTTTGATGTCCTAACTTCACAAGTTGCTCTGTTTATCACGATGAGTGAGGGTTTATATCATTGCAAACATTGATTTGGCCGCGCACAATATTAAGAAAGTGTTAAGACAGCAAAAAGCCCTGAGATTAATTTAGCCTCGCAAAGGGTCTGGATACAAGAAGTATTTGTGGGCTTTTACGGAGTTGATATTTCTAAAGGATTTAAACTAGACCGGATCCAGCCACTATGTGACGGCAGCACAAAATCATAAAGATGCCAGCCAGTTGTTACAGGTAAAGTTGTCTGGTTGATGGCTTCTACCTTGGTTGTAGCATTATGACACACCCGGTAATTTGTAATGCAGTCTTACCCTGTGTAAAGTCGTGCTGCATTGACTTCACATGGCCCTCTAGGCAATGAATGTGTATATGTTAAAGGCTTTTGTACACAAATGGGATACATTTTTAGATGGGAAATTTTCAAAACTGCATTTCACTTAAATGGGTTCCTCAATTATTTATTTGTTCCAAGTGTCTAAAATCCAGATTTATTTTGCACACTTGTCCCTCTTAAGTTGTTTGTTGCTTTTACCTTGTCTGTTTTTACACTAATGCACCAAGTGCTGAAACCACTCTCCCTATGCATAATATTGATATACAGAAGTTCCTTTTATTGTGCATGACATTGCATGAGTTTACAAGTGACTTAGAATTGCGTTTCACACTTTTACCGGCTTCCTTACATTCAGTTTACTATGCGCTTTACGCGCTTCATCCGGTGTTCCGTACATAAAGCAGATAGAACAATAAAAAAACACTGCTCATATAGACAAAAACACATAAGCCTGGCCTAGCCATTCTAGTTACTATTTACAAATAGAACCGCTGACACTAAAGACTGTGCACTGTGATCAGGTTTCATTTAAAACAAGAAGTTGTTTTTCCAACCTGGACAGGTTGTTCTCTGTGGAAAGGCTGCTCCTGAGTTTTTTTTTTTTTGTCTTCCCTCCCACAAGGACGTTACCTTGGAAGTTAGCAGTTGGGATACTTACTAGACTGCAGTGGCCTGGTGGAGGCATGAAAAGGTATTGCCTCCGAACGTTAGCCCTGCGACGGGGTTTGAATGATCTTTTAAGTTAACTGAAGTATTCTAGGACTCGTAGCTTTAAAAGTAGTCTGCCTGGCATGTTGATGTCCATTACCATATAATTTGGAAGGTGTGGAATCACTGCGTTTTCTTTGTTCCTGCTCCTGTCATATTTTTGATGAGTTGTAAAGGTGGGTAGTGTGAGATAACTACTCTATTACCTTTTGGCCCAATGAATAAGATGTCCTCAAAAATGGCAGCGGGATCAGGGCATAGGCTTTTGGGTACACACAGTTATCCTTCCCTCATCGCCCTAAAACCCTGCGAAGCGTGGTAACCCACCCTGAATCACTTGACTGCTTTGGTAAATGTAGCAAACTTTGTCATCACCACATGGCCATGGTTCTCTTGGCCACGAAGAACATCTATATGAGGTAATGAAACAGGACAGTAGCATCTGCTTGTGTGGTTTCTCCAAAGTTTGGTGGTGTAGATTTCCCTTCTGTTACTGGCAGTGATGCTACTTGTTTGAAAGCACCAGGACCGCTGGATCTTCAGCAACCGATTCCATGCCCTTGTTAAAGGGCAGCTAGTAGAATATTTTGGTACTAAATGCAGAGTAGGGAACTGAGGCCTAATGGTTTGAAATGTACATACATAGTATTGAAACAGGAAATATGGCCTATACACCGTGTGACTTTGAGGGGAATCATTTGGGGGGACTGAGGAAGGAAATGTGACGTTTCTAGAGGGTTGGGCGAGCAGCAAGGAATCATAAAGGAAAGCTGTGCAGGAAGTGGAGCAGGAACCTGATCTCTGCCCATCTTTCGTGCTTGCTTTGTTTTGTTTTCATTTATTTTATTGTTAAATGCTTCTGAGGCTCATGATGAATTCAAAGCAACAAAGAGGAAGGTTTTTCTTTGGATTGAAAATGTCTTGTGACCCAGTTATACCATGTGGAGGAGACGTAACCTGTTAAGGCTGGAAATCTATGATGGTTCCAGCCCAAGTAGACTGTTGAACTTCCTCCCTTGAGATTTCTTGTCCTGGTTACAGACCATTTAATTAAAAAGAGAAAGGGCCTCATTCTCAGTTGCACTGTGCATACTTAACACAGATGCCATAAAGCAGAGTGGTTTACCCTCTGGTGCCTCCGCCCACCCCCAAAATAAAACATCCAGTCTTCTGCCCTGGGACCCTCATTGTATCCTCCCTGTCTAACTGAGCTGGACACTTTACCCTCTAAATGCACCCATCGTCTATTAAATCTGTCTGCATGCAGTGTCCTCTTCCTCATTCACGAGACATGCTAATAGAAAGCTCCCTCATATGTTTTCTAGATACCACAAACAACACATCTAATCCATTCCCTTCACCAAATTGCATCACTTACTACCTTTGTGTCCAGCTTCCTTCTTGAATCTATGTACCCTTTACCTTCCGTCCTGCTCTGTGAACCAGTACCTGCTCTTTACTACCTTAAACCTTCAGGGTGCGGTTGCATATCTTATCATTTGCATTGTCCTTGAATATTCATGTCCTTTATTCCCTCTTAAGGACCCAGCGGCTGAAGCCAGGATGAAGGTGGCCTGCATCACTGAGCAGATTCTGACCTTGGTGAACAAGAGACTTGGACTGTACCGCCACTTTGATGAAGCAGTGAATAAATACAAGCAGTCCAGGGATATTTCCACTTTAAATAGTGGTAAAAAAACATTGGAAACGGAGCACAAAGCTCTTACGAGTGAGATCGCCTCTCTACAGTCCAAGCTCAAAGCGGAAGGATCAGACATGTGTGATAAGGTAAGAGATGCATCGTAGGTTCCCCTGCAGCTGTTTAGATATTTACTAAAATTAGTTTATTGTTGGGTTAAAGCAACCACTTTAACTTTTAAGGTTACAAATGCTGTGAGAATCGAGTGTTAATAAAGCCACCACAATAGTTTAGGAGACAATCGGGTATTCATGATATAAACATGGTATCCCTGCTAATATTTCTGAAGTTGCTTTGAATGTCATATGAATAGTAAATCTTGTTTCTCTGACCATTCCATTGAAAGCAGAGGGCAGTTAATGTTTTTGGGTGAGTGGAGGGCAAGTCAATCTTGACAGCTCTTTGGAATTGTAGCACGTTGTGGAATTGTGTATATCTAGCATCCCTTTTTTATTTTAACTTTTCATCGCTCTTAGACTAGATAGCACAAGTGTTTTTACGAACAAACCTGTGATATTTAAGATGGCTAAGACAGGCACAACCTAACAAATGACTACAGCAAAACAATACTGAAGTGTCTTAACAAGTATTCCATCCTCTGAAAGGTGGCTGAGATCCAGAAGCTTGACGCTCATGTGAAGGAGATTGTGCTGAAGTCGTCCATGGAGGCCGAGCGGTTGGTCGCTGGCAAGCTTAAGAAAGACTCCTACTTGGAAAACGAGAAGGCACATTCGAACAAGCGCCAGGAGCTAGTCACCAAAATTGATAACATTCTTGACGCTTTGTAATTTTCGCACTGTCCAAATAGAAAATAAAAGCTAATGAGATTAAAGTGTCTGTGCTGTTGGGCACACACAGCCCAAAGAATGTTGTCCCTATTTTTCCCCATTTTTGTATTGTCATCTGTCTAACTTTCGCTAAAAAGGACGTGCTGGATATACTAAAATCTGGTTTCTATTTGGAGTGGGGGAGTCTCATGTCATGAACATAAATTTCACGGCAAGTTAAGTTACTACATGTGTATTATTTTTTCTTCCAATGTTCCCCCTTCTTCTCTGGACAAAGTTCCTTGAATTAATGCATATACCAATGCAATTCTGTCTTTGAAATGTAAAGAAGAAATAAACAAAATGTTTTTTGTTTTTACTTTATAATAAAAAATGAGAAAAAGTTTTCATCCAGGTGGTCATTGACCTAAAGTGATTTTTGAAGCACAGGAATTCAGCTGTGTCTGTTAAAGTCGTCTCGTAACCCTTTTATTTTTCCGGCATACGATGGATCAAATTTAAATAAATTGGGTTTTGGGGTATGATCTCTCTTTGCAGTTTTTGTCACTTACTTAACTTTAAGGTGAAAGAAAGGGCAAAAAGTACTTGTGATACGTGATTTAAGTGAATGCGCCGAAACGTTTATACTTCGGAATTGCTTGTGACTCTTTTATAAAAAAAAAAAAAAAAAAAAAAGGCATCTTAAAGGTTTAGGGAGGACCCTTAAAAGGACATGTCTGATAAACGTGCGTGTCCAAGACAAGTTTTACCTGCCTGCAAAGATTTCCTTTTTACTCTACACTCTTCTGTAACTCTCTCCCATGTGAATGCGTGCAGTATTTGTTATCTACATTTCTTAGTCCTGAAGCTGCTCTAAACATCATCCCCACCTTTCTACTTCTTGGGTTTCAGTCCCAATTGCATCGGTCTTGTTTTATGCAAGACTGAAACCCGTTTCCTCTTGCTTAGCGGGATCCTCGCATGGAGTCCTGACTTGAGGAGAACCCTATACATCCAGGCATCTCGCCACCCTCAGGAATTTACTTTCAAATCCCTACCCATCGAGTTATACCCTGCAAATTCCAATGCATATTGAAAAAAAAAAATGTTGAGGCCCCTTATGCTTCTCCCAGTTTCTTTGCCAATATCAACTACCATATTCCCTGCATTTCTCTTGTTTGCTGCACTTTTCACCCACATTTGTCTCCCCCCCCTTTTTTTTTTCTTCTCCAACTGCCGCAGTTCATCACAATAATGCCCTTCCTTACATGGTCATGATGGGCATCAGACACCCTGTGAGAGCTGACAACATGGTTGCTGCTTTCCCAGCACTTTTCTCCCACCCTGAATCCAGTTTTGAAATATTTTGTCTGATGTACAATCTGAAGTTTTTTTTTTTTTTTTTTAATTTTTTTTTTAAGTACCATCAAAAGGAATGCAATTTCTTTGTTTTTTTCATTTGAACCAATCACACTTGCTTTTTAGCACAATGGCTGTACTGTACAAGGTGTGTTTGGTTGAAGAGGTACATACTCATTCAGTTCTGTTAATGTGTAAGCTGTCAGTGAACTAATATTCTCTATGGCAAGTCTTAAATCAGTCTAACAGTAACATGGCCACTTCCGGTGGCTTGCTGCAGCTGTTGCCACGATTTTGAAATCGGCGATTGAGCTGCTTTAGTGGTCACCTTCATTTTGTCTATTTCTCTCCTATGTTTATGTTTTACTTGGGCTCATGCACAAACGTGCAATATTTACTTTCATGTAAAACTCATTGCTCTGTGTTCCTTCTCCATGGTTTACAACTCCAGCCAAGCCAGTTGGAGTCTGGGATTCATGGAAGCAGGGCCTGTAGGACATTGGCTCCTTTTCTACAATAAACCTGTTCTTGAGTATTCATGACCTGATCTCTGCCTTGATAATTGATGCCACCTTTACAGTTGCTGTGTGTCCTCATGCGCTTTATCCTAATTCATCCCCCACCCGCTGCTTTTACCTGCCTAGCTCTTTCTTAACCCGCTGCGCAACTATCTGCCCCAGATACCTCCCTACCTCACTGGGCTCGTCTGCCTTCCCGCCTGCACTCACTTTCTGCCTCCTCAGCCGACCTTCAACCTCCCTACATTGACTCATCTACAGATTTGACAGACTCCTACTAACTGGCTTGCTGAACTCATGTTTTGGCTTCCACATGGACTGAGTGACCTGTTAACTGAACAACCTCTGCGACTTAGCAACTGGTCATCCGAGGTCTATTGTTGGCAACTGGTTTTGCTGTTACTTCTGGAACAGTTACTTGCATTTATATGGTGTGTTCTGTGTTGGGAAAGCCCTTCCGCAACCATCTGGTTCAGTACCTTCTCACTCAGTTTTTGGGGATTCTGTTTCAGACCACAGACTCTTGTTCGCGAGTTGAGGTATGTAGCAGCCAGTGTGAGGCTACCTGCTATGTTAATGTAGAAATTAGTTGGGAAAAGATCTAGTCATGAAGCTTAAATACTTACTGGGTTAATTGACTTGCATGTTTCCTTATGGGTTTGTATGTTTGTGAATTTCTGGAAGTATATTCGATGATGCTGGGGAGTCTTCATATCCATCTACTGACGTATCTTTACTCTGTAGGGTGAGTGTTCTAAATGTTTACTATTCTGTACTGTTAGGCGATGGGAAAATTTGATGGTATTGTTCATTGTTGTGGGCATACTGATGTCCATCGAAGTGTTAAATCTGTCCAGCGCTGGATGTGTGTGATGTATTCTGCTTAATATGTTGCGTTGGAAGTTTGTGTGTTATTTATTGGCAGTAGTGTTGTGAGCATGTTGACTCCAGTCTGTTTGGGTTGTCTGCTCTGTGTTAGCACAGAATTGTGTAGGAAGTTATGTTACTGGTGAGTGATTTTAATGATGGCCATTTAAGGCATATCTCAGTGGTGCTTGCTGTGCGTGATATGTTATTTGTGTACTTTTGGGATAACCTGTGACCATTTTACCAGTGATACAAGGAATCCAGAGCCAATCTTGCAGGTTTGTCCTGGGCATAATCAGCGTGCAGATACAGTAAGTCAATGCCCAACAGTTTGTCTCTTTCAGGCATTTTTCCACAGTTATCACAAATAAAGAATTTAGCCTGTCCCCTATGGCATGACACTCTATGGGTGTAGCACCCAGACAGCCTGTCCTTCCTTACAGAAGATTCATTTTATGCTAGCATGTGTATAGTGCCTTTTACCACTAATTGGGCTCCAAAGTAATTTTTAGGTCTGACTATAGATGGATTTGTCTGCTACCTTTATGTTAAAATTCTTAAAAATCTACGCAGTGGGCTTTTCCCCAGAAGAGTATTCCACTTGGTGTGTCATTCTGCCTCGCTAGGAGTGTTTGCCTTGCAGTGCATGAGTGATAGACTACATCAAAAAAGTACTCTTTGTCAGTCAACGCACTGTTCTTTGTCACACACAATTCTGTTTCTAAGCAGGTATGGTTTCTCATTGCAACATCCTTTTCATTGAAATTATATAGATCGGTGGTTCCCAACCTGTGGTCCGGGGACCCCTGGGGGTCCGCGAAGCCTCCTCAGGGGGTCCCCCAACTGCTTAGAAAATTAAATATTATTAGCAGATTAGGTTCCCAGCTTTCAGCAATGACTCATTAGGGGGTCCCCGGATTCCAATAAAGATTCAGTGGGGGGTCCCCAGGATCCAGTAATGATAAATTGGGGGTCCACAGAAGTCAAAAGGTTTGGAACCACTGATATAGATATTACCAGAGTCTTCTCGTGCCCTATGGTCATCTGTTCACATGCACTGGTAACTGGTGTTCCTCCTCCAAATAGGTTTTCTCTTAGATGCCGCAAGGAGTGAATGAGCATGAAGAGAAGACAAAGATCACGTTAAACATTCACCGATTCATGTCTTATGTTGAATGTTTTTGTTTACACAGATTCAAGCCAGTTATTAATGAATGAGCAATAAATGCACTCAATTGCCCGTGCATCCAATCGCTAATCCATTAATTTATCTACCCTTTGATTGATTTTTGCATTCACCCACTCTAGAATATACTCAACCAGGTAAACAAAAGCATTACTTAATAAAGAAGCACTTTGTTAAAGTGAAAGCCAGACCATTGTCTTTGCCAAGGCTTGTTTATTATGGGTTTCCCTTTTGTATGGTTGGTAGTGTGGTATTCAAAGAAAGAGAAATGGAATCAATTTAAGAGATAGGATGTGGTGGCAGAAACTGGGGCTAGAGATTAAAACTCAAGATAGTTTTTCGAAGGAATGAAGCATTGTTTGGGGAGGCATAGATGTTGAGTTCTCATTTGGGCACTGAAGGCTGTTCCTTAGCGCAGACCAAGCTCAAGGTGGTCCGGCTAGGCTTCAGGTGGGAATAGCTGCTGAAGTCTAGGTTGCCTAAATGGTGGGTGTTGTGGAGCACCATGCTCCTGGACCAGTCAAGGCATGTGCTCGCAGATGGACAAAGAATGGAAGGCTTTTCCCAAAGCCAGTTTTGTTCTAGTATTCAAGGAGTCGTGGACTTCTTGAGGTCAGTGAGTGAGTGGAGTGCACATAAAGGAATGTCTGTGACAGTAGAGGGCTTGGGATGGGTCCCTTTAAGAAGAGGCACAAGTCTCGCTGTATGAGCAGATGGATGAGGGCGCACTGTGTCTGGGGTTTGAGTATTAGAGTCATACCAGTGAACTGTACCTCAGTGCCATCTTACTTTTACCCAGGCCCCAGACTAAAGGGAATGCAGCTGCAAGCAAGCTTCAGCATATCTGCATTTGTAACCACATCACCTGGGCTTCAAACACTAATTGTCTGTTGCAAAGTATTTTCTTCAAAGCCCTCTGCATCCCCTATCAGGTAATGCATGGCACAGACCTGATCTTTCAACTTGGATCGTGTACTTGCTGTCAAAAAAATTATCCACAACTTGAGACTGGCCACCCCTTCTGCCCTTCCCTCTTAAAGTATACATCACTGGTAGACATCATTCCCATTACAGACTGCCACCCTTAGGAGTTTATTTTCTAGATTAATTAAAATCAAAATCATATCCTAGTGCAAACAAAATGAATGGCAACTATTATAGAACTAGCAATAAAGTGGCAGTGATATTTGTTATAACAGGAAACGGGGTAACATTATGAAAGTATTAAATCTTTTTTACCTTGCTATACCAGCTCTTCTTTTCCCTAGGCTAACCATGCTAAGCACCAAAGAGGGGCCTTCTTGAGTTTCATAGATGGTCTGCACCAGCATACCTTTTATGAACAGAGAAACAATGTTCAGTAATGAAACTGCAGCTGCTATTCTTGCCCCTGCAGCTATGTGTCATTGAACGGGCAGATAAGCTGGTAAGAGGACTTGATGTGCCTTCTCCCTACCCTGTTTATGGCTACTGGATGACTGTTTCAAGTCTGTGGATCATAGTTTATCTCTACCAACAATTTGTTCCAGTTTCTATACGCTTTCTAAACATTTTCAAAATAATTATTAGCGAGGCTGCTCTAGCCTTTCATGTACTTATATCAAAGGAAACATTGCTTCTTTAAAAACATTAACTAATAAATCAAGATGTCAATTTCTATGAAGTGTTCAATAACAGCAACAATACTAACCAAGCAAGCTGAACTATCACATTGCAATGTTTAACAGCAATTTTGTATTTATATTTGAAACATACCCAAATTAACAAACTTGTATAATTCAAACTAGGGATACCTAAATTAACAAAATATTAATGATAACGCTCAACTGGGCTGCATTGTCCGGTGGGGCCAAACATGCATCTTATTCTTTTGACATTGGATAGTTTGATAGTGAAAGCTGTTGAATACCAGCCTTTGCAAAGCAATAGTTTCCAACTTGTTGCTATCTGCCATGCGTACTATTTTCTCTGAGGAAGTGCTCTCTCATTCAGTCGTTTTTTTAGTCTTCCATTAAAAAAAGAAAGCATAATGTTGGGTATCACTGGTGTAGGGTATAGTGAAGCAGGTTCTAGTAGGTTTAGTGTCTACAAAAACTTATAGAAACAACACAGAGGAACCCCACATGTACCTCCAGAGGGTTGTATGATCATATTTTCTGATAGAGACATCTAACTTGAGATTCCTCACCATGTGAATTTCCCCAGGTGTGAGACTGGATCTGGAGAATAATTTTTATAGCAATCCTCTACGTGTTTATTGGTGGTATATTGTGCCTCCACGGTGGGTCCATCACATGTCAGATGTGATGCTGAGGCCGCTATATGTGTGACACCGCTGCCTGCTGAAGTCAGTTCCTTTCTTTCTGCGCCTTCCAGCATGAATCTGGAGCTCCTCAAATCCTGTCAACTTGACAGAAATTCTTCTCTTAAACTTTATCCAGTGTGCAAGAAATGGGTCGCCTCCAACAACTACAGGGTTAAAACCATGTAGTGGACTGACATCTCCAGATGTTGGTGATAGACCCCCTTGATGTGTGTCTCGGTTCTAAGCACTACTTAATGTTGTGTGGCTGCTGTGCAAAAATGAACCACAAGGCCGACCATGACCGTGAAGCCAAACTCACCACCGCGGAACTCGGAAGGAAGGTGTAGAAGACCTAGTCTCATTCTAAATTGAGGGCGCGGAAGTGCTCCCAAGGCCGATCTTTTAACTGCTCAACTTCAAAGTCAGGAAGCTCAGGCAAGTAAGAAAAAAAAAAAAAATCTAGAAACATAAGAGGACCATGCACAGTTCACCGTTACTTTCACCACTCTGAGTCACACAGTGCCCCAGTACCTCCTGAGTAGTCCCTGTATCAGGAACCGATTCTGACACGGCTCAAGACAAGCCCAGACTTCCCTGGGCCATCAGTAATGCTCTACAATTTAAAAACAGAGCAGCCCTCTGAAAAAATATTTGGTATTCCTCTGGCACACCTTTGGAGTCCAAGGATCCACTGTGGACTCGTTTGGTTACTACAGACTGATTCATCCCCTGAAACAGATTGTGCTGCTTGACTTCGATCCAAGGCCTGCCCTTTATCCGAACTTGGCTCCAGTACCACTGCAACACCTGAATCAGCCAGCCCAGGCCTTGGCATCGATGCCAGAAGCAAAACCTATCATTTTATCAGACTCCAAAGTTCAGCTACAACCAACCTGCCTGTATTCACATTCTGACCCTGAAACCTTGTTGCTGCAAGATAACTATGAGGCTAAAGATACCCCATGTGATGATGAACCTGTTTTGAGACTTGCAGAGTGCCTGTGGTCCTGACATTGGTTTATTCTCCCCTAACCCAGATATATGCCATCAAAGTAGTCAGCCTCCTTCGCTATAGTATTAAAGAGGGTGGCAGAATTTTTAGATTTTACCTTGCCCACAAAAGCGGCCACCACAGATATACTTATAGAGATCCTTAATTCAGGGTAAACAAACCAGAACCTCTACTGCCTCTTAATGAAATCCTTACAGATGTACTGATGGGCACCTGGAAAAAACCAGGAGATAGGTGGCAAGGCAGCATAGGTCTGCTCTTGGGGAGCTGGATTTCTCCTGCGTCATCTCACTCAGTAAAGCCTTGTGGTGCAAGCTTCCCCAAGTCGTCTCGACCCCCAATTCTTTTGCGACCATCCCGCCAGTCAGTCAAAACACATGGAGAGATTCGCTAAGCAGATATTTTCATCTGCCAGCCTTGCCCTCAGGGCAGGCAATACCAGCTGCCTCCTGCAAATTTATTGGCATGTGTTGTGGTACACAGCAGCAGACATCTTGCCTGTTGTCCCAGATGACATCTGGCCTACTTTCTGCAGCGACTTATCCAAGATAACTAAGACAGAGTGAAGTACTCCGTTTGCTCAAGCTTGGGCACTGCTGACTTACGGGGGTTAGAGCGTCTGGAACCAGTGTGGAGCTTCGGCCCCATGCCTTTGATTCACTCTACAAGCTTTTCTAAGTATGTCCAGCAATTGGCAGGTCCCAGGCCCTGCACTCCACATGCTGCTGAATCGCTATTGCTCCTGTCTTCTTGCTTTTTCAGCGATTCGAGGCCCTCACGGGTGATATGCTGTGCTTCATAAATCCTTGATTGATTATTGCTGATGGGCATGCAGTTTGACCGCTTGTGCCTTTCTGGAACGAATGGCGGACTCAACCTTAGCGGCTTAAATAGAGCAAAGTTACAGCACTCTCTCTAGCCTTCGTTCTGCTTCTTCAACAGTTTCACCAGCAATTCTGCCCCTTTCGAGACCTCAGCAAGGGATGCCACCAGAGACGATGCCAGATCATGTCTCAACAACAGGCCTTTCAGTCCTTTCAAGATAGAAGCTGGGAGCAGGCTGACAGCATCCAAGTCCTATGGGGCGACGATCTATCCTAACCTCAGGAACCACTCCCACGGCTACCACAAAACCACTTTGTCACTCTCTGCAGCACACGATTGCCCGGTGGCAGGTTGCATCACCTTTCTGAGTGGAGGAGCATCGTACCTGTCTTATAGGTGCTCCAGGTTATGGAATACGGTTACTCCCTAACCTTTATGTACCAACCCCCAGAAATCCCACCTATACCGCACTACCTCACGGAGGACCACTTCTCCATACTCTGAGCAGAGTTGTAGAGAAGGTGCCGGCTGCAGCGAGCAGGACTGGCTGTTAATTCTGTTACTTTCTGGTGCCAAAAAAGGATGAAGGCCTTTGCTACATTCTCAATTTGCACCCTTTGAACTTCACATCTGCCTCCTTTGCAACGGCTCCCCTTCTCCTGAGCCATACTGGACATGGTGCTGTACAAAGCCTTTCCTCCACCGCAACGAACCAGGGTATCTGGGCTATGATCCTGATGTTTCAACCCTTTTCCTGGGACTCAGGAACAGTGGATCTGAGTCTTATTGGCTTCCTGCAAGCTACTTGTCTACTACACAAGGTGTCATGTGAGTACTGCAGTGGGATCTGAATTGTCAGTGGGCTCAGCACAAAGAGGACCTATCTGAGTCCATCTGGGTGTCAGAGGAGACCATGAAAGATCTGCAGTGGACACTGCTTGACCACAATTGGACCAGGGGCAGACAGTTCTCTCTGCCCCACCAAGAGCGAACAGTTGTGACTGATATATTGTCACTGGCCTGGGGAGGCCACATGGGAGAGGTGATCAGGCTACTTGCTGAAGTTGCGAGTGACTCACTTGCCACTGAAAATGTTCCTCCTGACCATCAAGAGGGAACATATACAGGTTCTCACAGACAACATTAACTCCACATGGTGCTGCAGCAAACAGTGCAGTTTAGGGTCCTGTACTAGGAGGCACTACTACGTTGAAAGTCGCAGAATGCTCAGGGCATCTCCCTGGTTACTCAACACCTGGCAGGATTTTTAAATGCCAGAGCGGATGAACTCTGCTTCTATAGCCTAGCAGACCACAAATGGCAGTTGTCCTCGTAGGTGGTACATGGCATCTTCCAGCAATAGGGAGAAACCTGTCTATCTTTTCGCTACTGCAGAGGATGCACAGTGTCCAAACGTCTGTGCATTTGAGTTCCCAGGGCAGTTCTCCCTCAGTCTTTTTCCTCCTGGCTTGGGGTTCATGAAGTACTGCTGCCTGGATAACCAGGTCAGGCAGGATATAGTGGGCACATAGCCCACTATATCCTGGAGCATTTCCTGGTCTGAGCTATTCCACAGTCCCACCCCCTGGGGTGGTACTACTTTGGTATCCGTTCACAAGGCGAGGAATCTGTGGTTAGGAATCTCTATCTGAAGAACAAGTTACTTTCCCTTGGTAGCGCATTTTCTGGTGGAGACCTTATCTAACTGTAGATTCCTCGTCCACCCACTCTCCTCCCTGTTTTATGGAATGAACTTCTAGTCCATTAAAAAGATCCTAACCTAGAGATGTGCACACTGGCACATTCTGGTTCTTGGGGCTGTGTGCCTGGTGGCGCAGACAAAGATCAGAATGAAATTGATGTCAGCCCGCAGAGGTAGCATAGACCTAGTGGCCCTGACATCACATCCGAGGCCTCTGGAAATTCACAAGTTGAGGAATCTGCTCTTCGACAGTCTCTACTATGAAAGGAGTTACTTTAGGCAATTAACTTGATTTCTTCACAGACTGGAAAGTTTGGCTAAGAAATGAGCCGAACCCTGCCTGGGTCCAATTTAACGCACCTGGGAGCGCAGAGGCTTACTAGCACTGTGGCACAAGGTATGAAATCAGACAAAGCAAGCATAATGTGGGATGGATATTCCTTGTATTCTGTCTCTCACAGACCTTACCCGGTCACAGCCACCTTTTTGTCTTGCTTGATCAAAACATTTAAGTCTTAAGGATTTTAATCAACCATGTCTTTGAAAGGTTGCTAATTTAGGTGCTCAAAGGGGTGAAAGGAAGACACCTTATTTAAGTGACTTTGGCCATGATGATATCAGAGAATAAGATTTTGTATTCAATGAAAAGAGCTTTTGACTACTGTGATGTTGGGGCAAGAGATGTGAAGGTGTCAGAAGTTTATTAGGTGTGATTTGTAAAGGTGCCCTTGGCAGTAGATTGGTTCTTTGGCCTTGCAATTATTTCTGATCTTGGTTGCTGATGGCCCTCTATAGGAAAAGGATGGAGTTTTATTTGTTGAGCTTCCTACGTTGTGTTGAAATAGTAAATGGTAATAGGTGTTCACGTGCAACTTCCTATGGATTTTGCCTCAAATCTCTATTTACAAAAAGTGTAGACAGGGATTTGCAGCAAACTGCTGGGTCTACTTCAGGCAGGTGTAACAATGGTGAGCAGAAGAACGATGGATTAAACCCAGATCTGTGACTGGGGGTGAGTGTTTGAAAAGTTTCAACACTCCGTCCATCATCCTTTTGTGTTGCTAAAGTTGCCCTAAGTGGGAAGGGTATGCCCAGACGTGGGTCCCTTGCTTACTGTGCCACTGGATTCAAGCTAGTCTGGCTGATGAAGGGTGATACCCTGAAACCGGTCCCAAGATGCTTGTTTCCGGTCCAGGGAGTACCTGGCCTGGCAGTTTGGGCTGGACTGTTCCCATGGGGAACAGGGTCAAGACTGAGTTACATATGGCTGGGTCCAAACTGGGGTGGCACAGTGAGCAGAAGAATGATGGATTAAACCCAGATCTGTGACTGGGGGTGAGTGCTTGAAAAGTTTCAACACTCCGTCCATTATCCCTTTTGTTGCTATCGGGAATGGTTGCCAGCAGTAATGTAAAATGGACGTTGTCAATTTGGAGTGTCTCTACATGAGTTAAAGAAGAGCATTACCTGCAATGCCCCCGGTATCAAGGTAATAATGTTAATGTTATGTCTCCCATATGCCTCATGATTTATTATTCAAATATAAGTTTCAAATATATTTTAGAAATGTTGCTATTTTTCTATAAACATCAGCTCATGGGCTCTGAAAATGCAAACATTGTCGTTCTTGAATTCATACTCTGTCACACTCGGATCATGCTCAGAAAGACCTTTGGTTTTCTGTAATAACTTATGCAGATGACACACATTGTTGTTACCATATCCAGCAATCCATAAGGTACAGCTGCTAGGTTTCACAGATGTATGCAGCAAGTTAGCAACTGGATGAATAAAAATTGCTTGAAGTTCAATTCAGGCATGATGGAACTACTGTTATTTTGAAATTACACCTATTTCTGGACTCCAAATTTGTGGCCACAAGAACTTGGAACCTTACCCTCTCCAGTTAGCAAAGCAAAAAAACCTTGGAATGTATTTTGACAATAAACTGAAAATCAAATAAAAACAGTCACTTCAACTTTTTCCACTTTAAAGTGCAATAGGAAAGTACTCCCTTACATTCCTTTTGAACTACAAAAAACAGTGGGTACTGCCCTTGGCCTTTCTAAGATGGATTAGTGCAATGCATTATACCTGAACGTGCCGAAAAAAAGTCTTAACACAGCCTGCGGTAGCGGGCTATACCAGCCATTAAAGGGCCAGCTACGAAGGGCTATAAGACCTATTAGAACATTCCGCTACTAGAGGGCAGAATGTTCTAATAAATAAAACAAAGGCCTAACGGAGCCTAAGGGGATTGAAACCTCCTTTGGCTCCTTGAGGCTTTTGTTCACAGCTGTTGCTGTGTGAAAAACATTGTAACGTTGGAGCTCTGGGCTTCTATCGGTCATTAGAAGCCCGGAGCACTCCACTGTCTTCAATGGAGCTCCCAACATTCCAATGTTCTAATAAGCTTCAAATTTTGCAAAATGCGTTGGCATGATTGAGCTGAAAATTCCCGAATACCAATCTGCAGCACAGGCGCTAGTCAAACTGTACTGGTTACCCATAAAAACTGCATCGAGTTTAAAGCCTTGTGCATGGCTTTCAAGGCTTTCCATGGCTCTGGGCCAGCTTATTTCAAGTACATATTCACTTGGTACTCCCCAGCCAGAATGATGCTCTCCTCTACAGCCATGGAAGTTGTGGTCCCCAAGGCCAGGCAAGCTTCTTGAGGCGAGAGAAGCTTTGTTCAAGGCATGGCAAAACTCTTGAACTCCCATCCGTTATACATTAAAGCAAGTCCAAATCGGATTGCTTTTAGGAAAGTAGTAAAAACCTGGCTATTTTGCTAAAACATGTTGTACTAGTAGTAGTCTCCTTCAGTTAGCAGGAGTGCCAAGATGCCTCTGGGCATTTGAGTGGTTTAGGAAATTATTTTTCATTTCAATGTTGGTATGCATATATTAATTCAAACAAACAGAAGTTTCTAATTTAGTAAGCTGGGCTGCACACAGAAGAGGTACTTGCATGAATCTGGAGAGCTACCAGTAGCTCGCAAGCTACTGGTTGGAGAAGCCTGTTTTAAATAAATAGCCATTTTTAAATTGTTCACTTGTCTTGACGGCCACCACCTACCATGCACCTGGGTCCATAATCTTGCTCTTACTAGTAATTTTACCTAGATTTCCACATTTTGATACCTCAACGGCGAATACTTACATCTTCTAGTACGTCCTCTCGCCAGTGAGGACCTGAGTGCCATAATACAAATCATCTCGTAATGTAGCTTCTCTCTCTACGTACACTCCCAGGGCACTGCACACTTGTTCTTGCTCTGAGTAGTAGAAATGTGAGTCTACTCTAAACTTGCTTGTTTACGTCTTATGTGCAGAGAGTCCTTCTCTGGACCATCTCCCGAGCCTACATTGTTTTGGTAACGAGAAGCCCTCTGTTCTCCCATTACCCTTCTTGAGGTGAGAATGAAGGACCATTTGAATAGCTTTTGCATGTTACTCTTGCCACTGTAAACTTGGTCCCCTTCACTGTCTGAGGTAATATACTCTTGAAATGCAGGGAGACAAGACCCGCCTCAGGTTCCTAGCAAATACACTGGAATCTTTTGAACTCTCCGAAGATGTTGGTTGATGATACCTGGTCAAAAGTGGTGTTAGGCTATTTTCTGCTGCTTTCATCTGGCTCGCAAGCATTTCTAGTTTTTATTAGTTTTTTTTCCCTCAAGGCTGTCAGAAACGTGGACCATTGTTTCCAGTAATATCATCCGTGAGTTTAACCTGCTGCAGTTCTGCCTTGTGCGGTGAAACGATCTGTGGTGTTCCTTTTGTCCAGGTATCCTCTCCTCTCAGCTGTCATTTCATCGCCAGAGTGATGTCCTTCATACCACGGTAAGGCCGGTATCCCTCCATGACTTTCTACCTGTTGCTACTCTTGCTGAACCCCCCTGACTGCCTGATACCACACACTCCAAACTGGGAGGTAAGTGTGTTGTGGGGAAGGGAGGTTGAGCATCAGCCCAAGAGCAAGGTGGGAGCATATACACTGCCACACCCCTCACTTCTCTTTCAGCTACTTACTGACAGGTAAGCTGTATCTATTGCCTTCTCACACGCTCGTTGGAGATGAAGTAACGATGCTGCTGTCTAGTAATGGGGCTCAGGGGCAGCGTTTGGCCATTTGGGTGAATAATTCAGTGCCTTACTGTTTTTGTGGTCAGATTGCCCGGGGAACCACTGCCTACTATCTGTGCCCCCCGCCATCCCTGCCGCCAGAGACTCCCAGCATGATTGATAATAGGGAAAGCATCCCAGGAGAACACCATCCACTTATGGAAATGAGTTACCACCTACTTTCAGATGTCAGTACCGGTTCAATGATTTACAGTTGCAATTGTGGCTCAAAACTATCGAGGTATGCCTTACTGCATCTCAGTTGGAAATGAGGATCCTTTCCTGTGTCTTCTTCATTGCAACACAGTGTGGATCAGTCATCTTCTTTTGAGAGTCAAAAATGCTTGTCTGGATAGCAAAACGGGTTTACGAGATATCAAAAAAGCACAATTTGCAACAGCAAAAAAGGTTTGCAAATTTGGCCTTTAGCAGGTAAGTAGCCAAGTGGGTTGGCCTCAGTTGGGGATACACCTACATCCCCCTGGAATATGAATATATTAAAATTCATGGCTGTGTAGGGGAGAAGGACTGCAGCGAACAGAGGTGCTTCGTGGACAGTCATCACTTTTATGTGTGCTGCAGAATGAAGCACACATAGAAGTTGCAAATTGTCATTATTTAATGACGGTTTATGTGCAGAACTGACAACTTCCTGCACATAAACAGTGTATGGCTGGATGGAGGAGGAGACGCAAGCAGGAGATGTGGCAGAGCAGATGTGACGAGAGGGTGCCCAAAGCGAAGATTGAAACATGATGCCTACAGGATGGGAGAGCTGGTGATGCAGAATGGAGTTTTAAGGACCAGAAGCAAAAGAAGGGAAGGGAGGCAAGAGAGCTCCAGGAAAGAGGAAATTAGTGAGGATAAGGGTCAGAAGGCAGAATTGAGGAAAAAATGTCTTGCTGTGGACATGGACAGAGGACAGGAAACTGCAGGCCTGTCAGGTGAAGAGAATTGCAACAAGTAAGGGGGGGGGGGGGGGGGTAACTAACATGTATCTGCCTGCACCACTGTCAATGGAGAGGATATCATCTGGGTAGGTGGGCACAGGTAGGAAGGATGGGCAGACTGCAACCACAAACTAAGGCCCGTATTTGTGGGCAATTGACGTAGGGCAATGCCGTAAGTCTTCTTGCTACACTGCCCCACACCAATGTGAAAGGGCAGGAATGCACCATGTTTATGTAATACGATGCATTCCTGTCCTTTCCCCCTGCGCCAGTGCACAATGTGCTGCCTAGCACCAACGCAGGCACCCTTGCACCATGGTGCAAGGCGGTCTTTGTTGCATGCAGGATTGTTTTGTGCAGGAAGGGGCACGTTCCTGCACAAAAACAATCCTCAGAGGCTTTTTCCTCTTTCTATGTCGGCTGCAGAATTCAGCACCCATATAAAGAGGAAGTAACGAGGAGAAATAAAAATATTCTTCCTTGTTACGCCACCCCTGGAGAGGCGTATGGTTTTGGCGCTGCCCCAGGTTTACATCATTAAGTAAATTGGGGGCAGCGTCAAAATCCATGGGTGTTATGTGGGAAAACCCACTGCAGCGCTTATGGAACGCCCCCCTGGTGCAGAGTAAGGCAACAAGCAACTTACACTGCCTTGCCTTACTCCATATGTACGAAGCAACTCAAAGCCACGCACAGTGGTTTTTGCGTAGCCTCATAGATATGGTTGAGAGGTTAGCGCCACCGGAGCATCGCAAAAAGTGATGCTCCAGCCTCTCATAAATATGCCCCTAACAGTTTAAGCCATAGGCAAAGTCTGTGCAACAACTGGGAATTCAAAGGGAAAGCAGATGCAACCCAGGTGTCTAAGGGGCAATGATGGCCCAAATGATGCACTTGGCAAAAGCCAAGGCCTCATTTACAAGCCCTTTGCTCCACCACTGCGTCAATTTTAGATGGAGCGCGCAAGCACTTTGACCTGTTCTAAGTATTGTGGGTTTTTAACCACGCCCACCTCATGCCCATTACTTTCACTCGTTCGTGGGCTTGCCTTTCAAAAATCCTTTGTTATCATTGGTAAATGGTTTACTTTTGTCCCTCCTTGGGGAGGTTTTGTTACCGCCTTCCAGACTGACCCTGTTACATAGATAATTGCACATTTGCTGATATGTTTGACTGTGAGCTAACTTCTTTTTCCTTTTGTGTCTCTTATTCGCGCTCATGCTCATGGCGGCCATGGCGCTTTGAATCAGCTCGCTTATGGCAACTGCTTTACTTTTCATTTTATGTGGCATAACAAGTCTAGTTAGGAATTTTCAATGGCAATAGCTCTAAAGGGAGCAAATGCGAGACCCATTGCGTTGCAAATGCTTTTTTTAATTTTTTTGTATGCAGTGGTGGCGCTAGAAGGGCACCGCACTGCTCCAGATTTACAAACGGACGTATTGGGCCAAATGTGTCAGTTTGTAAAGCCCTGTGTCAGATTATACCTGTGCCAGGTATAATGTATGCAGGGTAGGCGTTCCCAAGCAAAAAAGCCAAGCAGAATTGATGCAGTGAAATTTACAGCACTTCACTGCGTCATTCTACGACTTCACTGCATCAAAATTTTACTGCCTCCTCAGAGCAGGCGCAAAAATTGATGCAGGGCATTTTCCAATTGGAGCTTACTCGCATTGCATTGCTGGAGTAGTGTCATTTTAACAACGCTACTCCAGCAATGCGTGAGTTTAGCACCAAAAGATAAGTCTGAATTTCTGATGCATCTGTGAAATTGTGCGCCATAAAGCTCTGTATTGTGCATACAGCACATTCATGGCGTCATTAGGGGATCTTAGGGAAGCCTAAGAAACCTGACGCATCGATGTTGATGTGTCAGATTCTTGTAAATGAGGCCCCAAAAGTTTAGTGTGTCTGGTGATCCAGTCCACATGTCAAACGGTAAAGAGGTCCCACTCCGTAATAAGGGACTCATAAACGTCCCAGTTTGTGCACTGGATGTGGGTCACAATGTCTCAGCAGTTCCCATCAGAAGGGGTACAACAGCAGTGATCCCTCTGCGGCCCCAGTAAGGTCCTGTCCTCCCCAGCTACCCTGAAGGCTCCTGGACCAGCAGCACGAGGCAGGATGCAGACAGGTTGGGTCACTCAGTGCACGTGCAGGAAGCAGAGAGGCTCTGGCTGCAGGGATCTGTGTTCACGTATCTCCTGAAGGAGCTAAGTGAATGCCGGTGCCCGAGAAAGCCAGGCTTTCCTCCCCTCTGGTGATGGGGTCCACTTAGATTGTGCTGGTGATGTAAAGGTTGTAATAAAGACATAATTTATGTTCATTAGTCCTCCTTGTGGGAGCATAAATGGATTCAGGCACATTGCAAACTGGCCTTCCCTATATGTCCAATGACTCTGGGAACTAGGCTGGCGGGCGACTGGGCCCCATGATCACAGAGAATGGTGGCCAGAGCTGCCTGCCCTTCTCCCAGGGGTGTAGCTCTTGGGGGAGGTGGGTGGGGGGTGTAGGGTAGGGTGACCAGACGTCCCGGATTTCCCCGGACAGTACCGGTTTTTAGAGGACTGTCCCGGTGTCCCGACGGTTCTCTTAGTTTTAAACAAATGTCCCGGTTTTTGGGACAAGGGTCAGATCATTACATAAATGTCCCGGTTTTTGGGACAAAGGTCGGATTATCTAACGATGCATAAATTCAAGGTATGCTCTCCTTTAACAGAGGCCTACAAAGTATGCAATAATTAAAGTAATTTATCTGTTACTGTCAGGCAACAAAGTCCCCTGTCTGCTCCCAGCGGGGAGACGGAGTGGGGAGCAGAGAGGTGGGTGGGGCGGGTTGGGGGTGCAGGGTGGGAGGCCAAGCCATAGCTAATTTTATATGTCCTGTCTATAGTATTGTAAATGTGTGTGTGTGTGTGTAAATATACACACATGTATAGGCACACATTCACAAAGATGCGCAAAAAAACGGGACTTCCCAGATCTAAAAGTGAGTGTAAAGTCATTAGTCCTTCTTTTATCTCTGACCTGTCCTGGTTTTTGCTCCTCAAAATCTGGTCACCCTAGGGGGGGAGGGGAGGGTTGTTTGGGGGTGTTACACCCCTTTAAAAATGTATTCTGTACTAAATAGCTGAGTACAAGTGTGTTAAGTCGGATAATATGAAGTCTATTGAATTTCACCTGTGATTTTTACATACCCACACTGACAAAAACACACATTCTCTCTCCTCTGTTTTGAAGCCCTTAAATATGTTGATTAGTTTGAAAAATATTGCATTTTAAGTACCCGTAACACTCCCCATTCCTCTTTCTTTCCACTGCCCCTTGAGCTCCCTCCCCCAGTCCTACCAAGTTTCCCAGTTCCACGCATGGTGTGCTGCTCCAGTCCAGGTTTTTCCTTTGAATTCTGAGACTTGTAGATTTATTTATTCTGTTATAAAACAGGACTACAAGTCCCAGAATTCAAAGGAAACACCTGGTATGGAGCAGCAGGTGACGCATGGATTTAAGAAATGTGGCAGGTACGTTCAGAGGATGGTGGCCAGAGCTGCCTTCCTCTTGGGTTTTGGCTACGCCGAGGCAGACGGCGGGATATGGCATTCGTGCAGAACGCTGCACATGGGGTTCTGCTCCCTCAGGCTCCCTGGCGAATGGGTGATCTGTAGACAGGAGTCATGGGTGGGATGAAGCGAGCAGCAAAGGCAGGCTCGACCGGCAAGTAGGATTTGCCATGAGGCCACCAGGGGGCACTCGTAGACAGCACACCCTTGCATCGTCATTAACTGGCCCAGATATCTTTGCAGGTCAGTTTGTCACCTCGGTTTTACTTTTACATAGTATTCCACCTGCAAGTACTGAGACCTGTAGCTGTTTTATACACATTCTTTTAAAATTAGGAATCAATGAATCATTTCTTTCGAAGAACTAATGTCCCCTGGCCCGTTGCGTGGAGGGATACTTTTTGACGTGGCCTCTCACTTTGGAAATAAGGCCTTTAATAAACCAATTTAAGAAAAACCTAAAAAGACTGTCTTGTTGATGGTTTGTAAGACATATATTAATTTATGGCAATTGGCATTTGAACAGCCCGCTTCTGCCACAAATGTGGCATTTTGCCATTCTGGACCAATCACAGGCGGACCTGTCTGTTTGGGTGGGTGCGTCAGTGAGGAGGCCCCATGAGGGAAAGTTGGGTGAGAGGCGTCACTTGTTTATAGCAGCGGGTGATAGGAAATAGGGCTCACTTCATGCAGCATCTTTATTTGTCACTGAAAGCAGAGCAGCATGGTCTGACGGCCATTCCCATCTCATGCTGCTCGTGTGGCTCTGAGAGAGGTTTTCACATCGCATCTTAAGTTGTTATGTGAACCTAGAAAACAATTTGATACCTTAAAGGTTCATTTGAACTCCATAGTTATTAGTTGGTACAAAAACGCAGCACAAATAACACTTGCAGCAGGTCTTGGTACTAAAAATGGTGCGTAATGTGTATGAATGTTTTTGTGGCCCTTTGGCACACGTCATTAACAATTTTTTAAACATTCAAAGGTTCTTAAAGGAAAGCGGGAGTGGCCACGGTTTCTCCCAATCATCACTCTGTTAAAATGGACGTGAATACTGTTCGACAGAGTTTACTTTGTAAAGCAGTAATGGGCATATTTATAAAAAAATCAAGCAGCGCAACAAGTCAATTGCTGTGCCGCATGATAGTAAAAGGGAAGAAATGCGCCATATTTAACACAATACGGTGCATTCCTGTCTTTTACCCACAATCACGCACAATGTGCTGCAGACACCCTTGCATCATGGTGGAAGGGTGCCTGCATTGTAAGCAGGATTGTGTTTGTGAAGGAAGGGGGGACCTTCCTGTACAAATAACAATCCTCCAAGGCATTTTACTCTTTCTATGTGTGCTGCAGAATGCAAAAAGGAAGCAACAAGGAGAAATGAATATATTCCTCCTCGTTATGCCTCACCTGGGGAGACATAGGGGCTTCTCAAAGACTGTACATCCAATCTTCAATGCCCCCCAACTCACATAAGGCATGTTCCCTCACTGCCAGTCTTCACAGCCAATCACAGTGGTCACCTAGTAAAAATCTCTCACTTCATTCATGCCTGCTGATGCTACACACTTCCTGTCGTTGCACTGCTGCTGATTTCTAATGTATAAATCCTTTCAGTTGCACCACAACAGTACTTGACAAATTGTGTCCAGTTCTTATCAGAGATTTGAGTAACCTCTGTGTCTCCTGCAAGTGTCTTCTTGTGCCGCCTGCACCACCGGGAAAGGGCAGAAATGCGCCAAATCTACAAGAAACGGCGCATTTCTGACCTCTCCAACTGTGCTAGTGCAGAAATTAGCTGCCTAGTGCCAATGCAGGTACCCTTGCACTATAGTGCAAGCGTGCCTGCATTGCACGGAATAATTGTTTATGTGCAGGAAGGTGTCTCTTCCTGTACATAAACAATCAATAATGGTGATTTGTTACTTCTATGTGTGCTGCAGAATGAAGCAAACATAGAAGTTGCAAATCGTCATTATTTAATGACTGTTTTTGTACAGGAAGGGACACCTTCCTGCACATAAACAGTCATTAATGGTGTTTTGCTCTTTCTATGTGTGCTTCAGAATGCAGCACACAGAGAAAAAGCAAATTTGAGGAGAAATAAAAGTATTTCTCCTTGTTACGCCACTCTAACGCAACCCCTGGGGTGGTGTTAGTTTTTGGCACTGCCTCAGGTTTACAATTTCTCGTAAATCTGGGGCAGTGTAAAAAGCAATGGGTGTTGCATGGAAACGCCCATAGCAACACCCATTGCATACCCCTCTGCCGCAGAAAACTGCATGGGGGGGGTCCATATTAACAAGTCGGCGTTAAGCCACGCAAAGTGGCTTAGCTTCACCTTGTGATTCTGGAAAAGGGCACAGCACCACTGGAGTGTCACTAAAAGTGACGCTCCGGTGGCGCTCAGGGCTTGTAAATAAGCCCCATAGCATTTTGACACACTTCCATGTCTGCCAGTAATGGTAACTCTGGGAATGTGCCCAAATCCATGGGTGGATGCGTGGGAAAACCCACGCTCCACCTGTGAAACGCCTTCCCAGGTAGAATAATGTAACCCAGCGATTTGCACTGCGTTGCGTTACTCTAGATTTATCAAGCCACACAAGATGGCCTTGCATGGCTTGATATATCCAACTTAAGAGTTGCATCGCTCTTGTGCCCCTTAGGATGGTGCAAGGGTAGTGCATGCCCTTACGTTTAGAGCCACAACGGTATCCTTAGGAGCCACCAGCATTACAGATGCCAGTGTTGCCATATGCCAAGCATGACTGGTCATAAATCTACATGATGCCTCTTTCTTTCACCAACCCCCACCTGTGAACGCCCTGATCTGACTCTTGCAGGTTATTTTTCATCCATGCTTTTCTTGTTTGCCAATATTTTCCTATATTTCTTTCTCTTGTCCTTTCTACCTTTTCTGCCTTTCTCTCTCTTGCTCTGGGTCATAATCTAATAAAGACGGATAAGTCATGGTTCTCAAAACTGAGTGCTAGTGCCCACCACCTACAAACACCGGCACAAACTAAGGACTACTGTTTGCTCTTGTATCCGGGAAAAGCTTCCAATTGTGCTGCAGGTGAAGTGGCACCAGGACCTCGTGTTGTGAGGGGCCTATTCCACCCCAACTTTAGCTGTTTGTTTTACTAAGAAACTAGGGGATGTGGGTCATTGTGCATGCTTGCACTATGGCCCCTGTTGCTCCTGCATCGCCATGGGCCTCTTTTAGAATCCGGTTTAGACTCTTAGCCTAGGCAAAATTCAAATGGCACTGGCATGATTTACGTAGATTCTGGAATTTTGTGTTACGCTTGTTATGCAAAATTCCCGAATTACACCATTATGCTCCTTTGCATGATTTTGCACCATTCACTGAAAAATATACCATGAATAGTGCCATTTGCTGTAAATATTTTCACCCCAAATGCATGGGATCAACAGAACTCAAGCCACTGTTGTTTTCTATACTTTTGTTTAAATATGTCCTTGTAGCAAAAACTGGAGGGGAGGACGTATTTCGTACTAAAATATAGCGCAAATTACAGATTTTAATTTAGTGTAATTACTCCTTATTTTGGACAACTATGCGAAGATATTGTGTAATTACGAGGATGCAAATGACCAGAATTTTGCAAACTCCTAAAAAGATTTAGGCCCTGATTTAAGAGGGCCTAGCACCTCCTTGCGTCACATTAGCATCATTTTTTTATGCTAATGTGGCCCAACTAGGCCAAAATCGCCGCACCAGATTTACAAAGTGGCACAATGCATGCATTGCGCCACTTTGTAACCCCTTGCACCACATTATGCCTGCACCAAGCATAATGTATTCACGGGGGTGTAAAATGGCTCAAAGAAATCAAAAAGATTTCTTTGCAGCATTTTTATTGCCTGCACAGAGCAGGTGTTAAAAGGAGGCACACAATTAGTTATAATGGGCCTCAAGTGCTTTGCAGTATTAGCGTCAACATTTTTGACGCTAATGCTGCAAAGCGCCAAACTAGCGTCAACATTTTTTACGCTAATTCCCTAACTACCGCCATGGTGCACCATACATTAAATACAGCGCACACATAGTGGCGTTAGGGGGCGCTAAAGGGCGCAAGAAAAGTGGCTCTGCATTGGATGCAGCGCCACTTTTCTTAAAATCACAGGGCCTTAATTTTTCTGCATGCAAAACACACGCGTTACTACGAAATATACACTAGAGGCCGCTCCTGCCAAACAAAAGCTACCTTTGCTACTGCTAATCTTCTGACTGAGAAGAGTATGATTTCCAAGAGCGCTGATAGCTTGTGTGTAACGTTGAGAATTGATTTTGATCTTTTGATACCGTATTCTAGAACCCCAATACTGCCAGACGCTTTACAGCAAAGGGTATTCAGATACAAACTTGTACACAACCTGCAAGTGGAAAAGAACTCACATAACTACATTAGTGAGGCAAGGAAAGCTATATAGATCTTTGGCATCAGTGTAAGCCCAGGGCATTTACATTTGTAGTCAGCAGTGGCTACACTTTAACAGCAGTACAATAGTAAGGTGTGTATATAGGTTTGCAATAGGTAGCAGTTGTGGGAAAGAGTACAGGGTGAGGGTGTGATTAGTACTTGCAGGAGACACAGAGGTTACTCAAACCTCTGCATAGTGATAAGAAGTGGACACAATTTGTCAAGTACTGTTGTGGTGCAACTGGCAGGATTTATACATTAGAAATCAGCAGCAGTGCAACGATAGGACGTGTCTATCAGCAGGCGTGAATGAAGTCAGAGATGTTTACTAGGTGACCACTGTGGCTGTGAAGACTTACAAAGAGGGAACATGTTTTATGTGAGATGGGTGCATTGAAGATCTGATGTGCAGTCCTTAAAAAGGTGAGTTAGTTTAATGGTGGACATTTTTTAAGCAAGTGTTTGACAAGTAGTTTTGATTTAGTTTCATGGTTGAGGTTTCTACTGGACAGTTCTGTTTTCGTGCGCAGTGTTTCAGTTGCTTCGCGTGTTTCTCAAAGTATATGGTACAAGCCGTTTTATAAGTGGAGCGAGATCCAAGTGTTAACCGCCCTAGGGAGTCATTCTGTCAAATCTTCTCCGAAGAGTGATCAGCCTGCCTGCGAAGTAGAGGGCGGCTCGGGAGGATTTCGGCTGCACTTAGGTGGTCCTGTTGTTTGAGGATTCCCATATTCTCTGTGATATATCGTAAGTGTCTGTACAGAAGGTTTGAATCGTGTTTGGGGATGGCGCGTCTGACGCTGCAGAGCAGCTGATATCTAGCACACTGTGGGGCATATTTATGAGCCCCTGGCATTGCTGTTGCGTTAAGTGATGCAGCGGCGGTGCAAACCCTGCACTCATATCTATGAGGCCACGCAAAGCAAGGAGTAAAGCAAGGCAGTACAAATCGCTACGTTGCCTTACTCTGTGCAGGGGAGGCGTTTCATGGGCGTTGCGGTGGGTGTTCCCACGAAAACCCATGGATATTGATGCATACCCAGATTTACAAGAGCTTGAAAGCCTAGGGATGCACCAAAACCAGACGTCTCCCCAGGGGAGGCACGATGAGGAGAAATATCTTTAT